>NC_137873.1:28041391-28103891 GCF_963924005.1 Protomyctophum bolini | reverse complement strand
TCTTGCTTCCCGGTTGTTGAGGTGGTAATCTGCAGACACTGCTGCAAAAAAAAAGTAAGTTCAGAATGAAGCAGCCAGACTGTTAAACAAACAGTTCACCCCCCCCCCCCCCCCCCCCCCCAATAGTCCAACAAAAGGCATTCCTGCTTCATTCATTCATTCATTCATTCATTCAACATAATCATGACACCGTTATGATCAATGCAACCCAGTGCTACAGACACAGCTTTGGAACAGTGCTCAGTCGTTAGTGCTCAATTTTAGTAAAATGGTGATCCGTGCAAGTTGATGTTGTAATACATAACTTGTCTGTAAACATTTTGTGGTTTGTAACATTACAATTATAATCAATATTCAGATCCCCAAGAAATAAAGACCACAGTTAAACATCTGCTAGTGTGTGTGTGTGTGTGTGTGTGTGTGTGTGTGTGTGTGTGTGTGTGTGTGTGTGTGTGTGTGTGTGTGTGTGTGTGCGCATGCGTGTGCGCGTGCTCGTGCGTGTGTGTGTTAAGAATTCCTCCAAGAAATCCAGCAAGGCACATTCAAATAAATAGGATTACTGACAACAAACAGAAAACCAGCACCTCACCTCAGTCAGACAGGAACAGCACCTTTTGATCCACAACATGTTTCATCAGCACGAAACAATATTTTTTTTGTTTATTTATACTATATGTAACTGCCAGCACAGTCAGGGCCACCCTCCCCTCCCCTCCCCTCCCCTCCCCTCCCCTCCCCTCCCCTCCCCTCCCCTCCCATCCTCCCCTCCCTCCCTCCTAACTAAAGGGACTCTCAATCCCAGACAGTCAATTCATTGACTGGTGATAAACAACACAATTTCAATATCCAGATTTGACAGAAACAGGAATTTAGTGGATCTTGTGTGGTCGTGCTTTGTCCCTCCTTTTTCAGCTGCTGCCAGTTTTAGGCTGATTGCTTCACCCTCAAATGTCTGATTGCTTCACTCTCAAATGTCAAGTGTGCAGCCAGTTGGAAGGTCATCATTAGAGAGCATGTGGCTTGGGGAGGGGAAGCAGGTAATGCACTGCAGGGGTCCCACTGCGGTGGGTTGATGAGATTTCGGTATTTAGAAATAAACCGATCATAATCTGATACGTGTCAGGTTGATACGGTGGTTGTACATTGCAAAGATGTGCTGCACGATCACATGATACTGAAGAGGAGCGCCATTGACCCCCATTTGAGGGAGAACCAAAATGGCTTTCGAGAAGGAAGAACCAGATCTTGGCCTTAAACAGAAGATCATTGAGGAGGTGAAGAGGAACAACCTGGCAGCAGTGCTGTGCTTTATTGATTTAAAAAAGGCATTCGACTCAATACATAGAGGCACGAGGGAAGCTCAAGCCCTCAAGGGAGGCCATTGCTATGTTCTCACCCATCCCCTTATCTCCAAAAAGGTTTACCCGAGAAAGACGGATCCAAGAAGTGCTAGAGTATACTATAGTATAGCCTACTTGTATAGTAGAAGTGTATAGGCTACTTATCAGGATTGTTCGCCTATACTACCCTACTGTAATTTTGAAATTGTTGCCTTTTATATTGTGTCTATTTTTTTTTATTTTTTTTTTGGTATATCCACTTATTTTCATAAGTCACCAACAACATTGTCACCAAAAACATGAATGACAATAATGTTAAGTAAAAGTGTTTCCAATTGTCACCTAATTGTATAGGGCATCGAACTGTTTTTAATAATCTAACCAGCCCTATTGCTGTGCTTAAGGGTAGAGTGATGACGCACGCACGCACACACACAAATGCACATACGAACGCACACATTCAGTCATTTTAACAACAAAGATGGCTGTTATTTCACAGGTAGGTCTGTGCAGTGTGCACCATTCACTAAGCAGACAATTCAATACTATTTTCATCTTGCTGATAAGACTTGCAGGCTGTTCCATATTTTTGTTTTGACAGTTCAATTTACCGCCGTTTCTCTTTGAGATTATTCCCGGCTCTGTGTGATATTCGAAAGACTATTTTGTGAATGATTGCCCTATGAAAGCCGCAGAATAAATCACTTCTAAAGAATCCTCATACTGAGCAATTCATTGTGAGGCTGATACAGGGTGAATGTGCACTGTGTAATGGTCTGATGATGGATTTCTATAATGGCAAGTAGTTATGACGGCAGGCTGCTGTGTTATTGATTACCTACATCAGTGCGATGTCTTCCACCGGCTGGTTAGTGTGTGTGTGTGTGTGTGTGTGTGTGTGTGTGTGTGTGTGTGTGTGTGTGTGTGTGTGTGTGTGTGTGTGTGTGTGAGAGAGAGAGAGAGAGAGAGATAGAGATAGAGGTTGTGATTTCATGTAGGCTACTGCATGCTACTCAATAAAACAGCTTTACAGATTTGCAAATATTGTTTTAGTATACTTTGATAACTCAAGAAAACATTCAATACAGGGAGTGACTATACAAATATGACTGTACTAAACACCTAAAAGGATAGTGGTTGTATATTGATATATGTTACATAAACATATACCCACATTCTTTACAAGAAACATCACAGTGCATTTCTTTTCAATTATTTCATGAAGGTATTTTTCAAGATCAGAATCAGAATTAGTTACCATTGCAATAGCCATGGTACCCACCTGACTGGAGGGATTTGGCAAACTATAGCAGTGGCTTCCAACCTTCCCCTTTGGAGCCTCTCTTCTTACATCTGACAAAAGATGAGACTACAGTCCACACACTGGTCCTGTAACCAGTGGTTCCCAAACTGTTTCATGTCAAGGACCCACAAATGGACACTAATATAGCGGACCCCCATTTGAAAATATGTGCCAGGGACCCCCATAAGAGAAGATTTTTATGGCTCTAGCAGAGATTCTCAACCCGTTTAATTTCAAGGACTCTCAGTTTGACATGCATTAGTCTACGGACCCCATTTAATCTCTGGGACCTCCAATTTATATTGTAAAATCAATGTTATTTTAACTCTGAGAGTGTAAAAATGGAACCAAATGGACCCGTCAGATTTACAGACCCATAAGGGTCCATTTGGTTTCAAACTATCATTTAGCTGGGGACCCCCTGGAACTCCATCAAGGACCCCTGAGGGTCCCCTGACCCCACATTTTGAACCACTGCTGTAAACTGCAAAAGAGCAGTGTTCTCCAAACATCACTTTTCTCGATGCTACCATAGTCAGTAGTGGAAAAAAATACTCACATGTTTTAAGTACAAATACTGCAATGTAGGTATACTCTGTTACAAGTAAAAGTCCAGAATTAAAAATGTACTAAAAAGTACAGAAATATTGGCATTAAAATGTACTACGTAAGTAGCAAAAGTTGAAAGTACTATATGCAGAATGTCCCATTACGCTATCCCTGACATACCTACTTGTGTTGTGTACGTGCGACGTGATTACAGCCTGCCCGTCAAATTCACTACCTACTTTACTGCATGCATATAATACACGTCTGGAAAGCTATAACAGTTAATTATTTCAGATATATCAGGCCCGTTTCAGCTGTTTCATGTACATCAGGGTGTCATCTCCTCATCTTTCTGTCATATTATCAATAATGACGCTATTATTCTTTCTCCAGAAATGAGCGTGTTCCATAGACTGTAAATATGATTTCATAATTGTGACCTCTCTCTCGATCTCTGTCTTCTACTTTCAGTTGTTCCAGAGGCAATAGCTATATCACAACTATTCATCCGGTGACAATAATTGTGTTGGGATTGCTTATTGTGATTATGATAAGACATGGAGCTATGGGGCTGTTTATATACCGGTAATAGATTATGATTACGTAAGTTTGATGTTATTCAAACAAATTCTCTTTAACATTGGATTCATTCAAACTCGTTTCTGGGGAAAATTGACAGACCAACTGCAGACATTGCAGCATGCAGTTGTCACCAACTTCAAATGTATTACTTACATAGGCCTACTGTACAGGTGCATTGCTATGTAACTATACTGTATAGCTGCCCTGCAATATACCAGCTCATATTCATGAACATGATGGTTGTCGAGGCCACATTAACTCAATGCGCAATTGTCTTTCCTGGTGTAGCAGATCACATTTATGCACGAGAATGCGCAATTGCATTTATTCATATTCATGCATATATTGCGCTAGGTGCCAGCATTCTGAGCACCCCCAATTAATGCATGCATACTGTATACTGTATTGCACCGCAGCATTTGTCCAGTAAGTGTTTCATGTAGAAAATATATTATATGTAGCCTAGTATATGAATCTACAGGTGTTCTCAGTTGCACAAGTTCATAATGTTTTTTTCTTTTTTTTCCTTTTTTTTTCTCTATAGATTTGTATTAGATTTATTTTTTAGTTTAGATTTAAATTTACCAGCAAATGTACATGGCATAAATGTTGCATGTGGCTCTGGCAAAAACAAGAAAAACAACAACAACTTCAATAAACTCAAGCTATGGGAAAATAGCCAGAATGATCTCCCTCCTTTTTGCCACATGTATGCATACTGCAGCGGCTGTATACTGGCAGACTTTCAGCAAGCATCCATGAGCTGAATTCATCCAAGGGCTAAGTAATAAGGGGATGATCACATTTTCAAGAGTGATGTTGGATGAAAAACCTGTTTGTTCATAGAGGCTATTTACAGTATGCTGTCACACACTAGCAGATCTATAAGCTCATCGCACATTGTGAGCTTAGATTGGACACTATCATAAAACAGACTAACGAGTCTTGAAACTGACAGTGCATATTTGTGAAATTGTGTGAATCACTCAGGCAGGACACAACATTGATGTCTCTCTAACCTTGTTTCAGCAGCAGCAGCCGGTCAGTGGCCAAACTGTATTCATCAACAATGATGTTAATGCAGGATATCGCATTCGCATGTCTGTTATGATGCTCGGCCTGTTGTTTGGCTTCCGGTGTATGTTCATCATCTTTACATCTTTACATACTTGTATCATTACATGACTACCGGTATATTGATTTATTGATACAATGTTGCAGGTGATTAGGTGGGGTGGGAGCAGCTAGTTTTAGGAGAGCTTTGTTGTTTGTTTTGTCCTCGATTATGAATGTACTTGTTGGATTGTATTTGTTCTGTATTTGCTGTATGTTGCTGGACCCCCTCGAAAACGAGATGATACATCTTAAGGGGATATCCTTTTCTCAATAAAGGTTCATATAAAACTATAAAGTAACCTAAAGTATTTGTTTTCATTTGTTCGAAATTATCCACTTAAGATTTGCTGGAGTCCAGTCATTTGCTACACAAACAGCACAAAGCAGCTCAAATGCTGGGTGACTTTATTCATTTGTCTCCCCTTGTTGTTCGGTTTATGGCTGTTATTTAGACCTCTCCCTCAGTGTTTGGGTGTAATAAAAGGCTGTGTAGATTTATTAAGTAATTTTGTAGCTCACCACAACATTTTATTGCAGCAGTGTTACCAATATGAAATGTACTGTGGGCTACACATTCTCTTGTGAATTATTTCCACTGAAGTAACTTGAAAGCATGTTTATTTATCTGCTGAATCCTTCAGTCCAGTTCTGTTGGCAATCGTCATTCGCCACAATTCAAAAATCAAAAGTGTCCTTAAAATGTTTTTGATAATTGCTTCTTCTCAGATATCTCATTTGACAATGACATCCAGTTATTATCATGAATTACACAGAACACAGAGAAATGAACCTATGCATAGTTATGACCAAATCACTGTTATGTAATGTAACTCATGAATCCTATAGTGTTCATAAGAGAAAACAGTACACAATTGTTGCCTTTTCTTTCTTTCTTTTTGACTGGAATCAAATGTTGTGTGGACTCATGTCATGATGATACTTAATTCACTTGGCTGGTTGGCTTGATTCCAGGCGTAAAACCCTTAGGATTCTCTGAAAGGCTCACGTCAGGCTCACGTCAGGCACCTAAGCTGTTCAATAAGTGGACGATTATTGAGCTCTATGTGTGGCTGTTTTTTGTATGAACTGTTATGTGTGGGTATCATGTGGCTCAGAGCCTCAGCCTGATGGCCTCAAACGTCTAATATCTCTCCCGGTTCATAGGCAATTGCCTTTGGCTTAGTGGTTAAGATGTTAGCTTAACAGCTGGAACCATATTCTTTATCAAGTTAGGACCTCTACTATATAACTAGCATTACATATCTAACTACTTTTTTTTAGTCTTTGTTAAAATCTTTGCAATTTTTTTCTTTTCAGGCCTATGACGGGGTGGGTTGGGTGGCATTATTTTTTATTATTTTGTATTTTTTATAATTTGTTAATTTAAACATTTTTGTTGTATTTAATTGTTGTTATCGTTATAATAATAATAATAATTATTATTATTATTTTTTTTATTTTTTATTTATGTGAATGCATGCATACTTTATGCAAGATATGTATGCATCAGTTTGGACACAGCATACTGGATCTCTCTGTCCTGTGCATACATGCATACATACTGTACATGCATGAATGTCTATCCAAGATAATGTTCATATGCATCAGTTTGGACACGGCATACTGGATCTGACTGATGTGATATTTTGATGGAATCCTCCTTCCGTCATTGACAGGGCTGGCGGAACGAGGAGTAATTGTAATCAGTCATTCAGCAGCTAGCTAGGGCACCAGGTGACAACAGAAGGCCTTAATGGACGTGTTGAGATGAGATGCGTGTCGAACAGCTGGGTCCGCTGTCTGGGAAACTTCTGCACCGAAGAGTGACAGGACATGATGACTGCCAAAGAAGGAGCAGAGCGGGGATGTTTGAATGGACTGGTCATTATCCTGAATGTACACTACAAAATATGGCTCTGCTGTGCTCTTGCCAGCCAGCAAGGCTGTCATGATGATATATAATTACAAAACATGACATACAATTTAATCATCCCTGCAAGGATGTATAGCGTGTGTTTACACAAATCGCTGCACACTAATCTATAGACAGAAAAGCTCAATGTCTTGACTAATGCAGGCGCAATATGTGTGCAATTTTCACTTGTATGCAACGCCAATGTGATTCGAGAGCTCCATATTTTTCAAGCCTCTCAGAGTAGAAGATTATGTGACGCAAATGAGGTCTTTTTTTAGGAGGTCTATTTTTAGGCATTTATTTCTTTGGAAACTGTTCCTGACTTCTCCAACATTTCCTCCACAAGGAGGACACTTTAATTGGAGGAGTAGTTTGTATAGAACCGGGTGACAGGGGTAAAGTCCCTGCCCATGCCCGTCGAGACTGTGGTTGGAATGCTTCATGGTTTTACTCAAATACTGTTTAATTTCAGGGTACTTTTACTTTACTTGAATTTCCATTTCTTGAAACTTTATACTTGCAGTATTTCAGTAGACTACATCTCAGAGTAAGATTTTGTACAAGCTTGAGTTTGTAGATCAACTATTTTCAAACTGCCTAATTATTAAAATAGCATAAGTTGTTAATGATACATGTACATATAGTCCAATAGCCATTCTTCAAAATGAGTACTTTTACTTTTACCAAAATCTGAATACTTCTTCCACCACTGTTTGCTCCAACAAACACAATTCACTGGTGGGAAGCCGGTTGAGGACGATGATCTCTGTCCCTGCACTATAGTGACTCCTATGATCTCTGTCCCTGCACTATAGTGACTCCTATGATCTCTGTCACTGCACTATAGTGACTCCTATGATCTCTGTCCCTGCACTATAGTGACTCCTATGATCTCTGTCCCTGCACTATAGTGACTCCTATGATCTCTGTCACTGCACTATAGTGACTCCTATGATCTCTGTCCCTGCACTATAGTGACTCCTATGATCTCTGTCACTGCACTATAGTGACTCCTATACAGGTTGTATAGTCACTATAGTGACTATACAGGTTGTATAGTCACTATAGTGACTCCTATGATCTCTGTCACTGCACTATAGTGACTCCTATACAGGTTGTATAGTCACTATAGTGACTCCTATGATCTCTGTCACTGCACTATAGTGACTCCTATACAGGTTGTATAGTCACTATATTGACTCCTATACAGGTTGTATAGTCACTATAGTGACTCCTATACAGGTTGTATAGTCACTATAGTGACTATACAGGTTGTATAGTCACTATAGTGACTCCTATACAGGTTGTATAGTCACTATAGTGACTCCTATACATGTTGTATAGTCACTATAGTGACTCCTATACAGGTTGTATAGTCACTATAGTGACTCCTATACAGGTTGTTGGGAAGGGGAGCAGAACTGATAAGGAACCATGTTCATCCTCATGCTTCATATGCCCTCCTGGTGAAATGCTGTCAGGTGAAAAGTAGCGGCTGGCGATGTTGTGTGTGTCGGATCGGATGAGAGACATGTCGTTGTCTACCCTCTCCCAAGGACAGACTTTAGCAGTCACAGGGACTATACTGTACACATGGAGGGGAATTGGCATACAAATTAGGAAAATCAATCCAACTGGGTCCTACAAATACATTATGAAAAACTCTGGCCAGTCGGTTACTGGTGTAGTTTTCCTTTTTGTCCTGCAAACGCCTCAATAGTTCTGATTGGTTTAGCAGTTCAGAGATCTACTAGCTGCTAGACCATTGAGCAGTCATTTGAAATCAATTCTGTATCATATACTGTAGGTAGCCAATTAATTTCCTTGGATGTAGATGTGTATCTTTTCTAGTCCCAGTGCAGCATTTTTAAAGGGCATTACAGTAATCTATCAAAAGCCTCTAGTCATGAAGCTCATACATACTGGACACGTTCTTCGGAAAGAAACTGTGGAAAAACATCTAAAAATGTGAAAAACACAGCAGTGTGCAGGGAGTCAGGACTATACTGTATGATCAGTCTTCCTAGAAAGTGGATAGCATATGATTGCCAGTTTGTCACTGAATTGCAGCATTAGGGCATATAATTGTATGTTTGTGCATTTTGTTTGTTTGTCTGGAGTTGCAAAAGATCCTCCATGGCAAGAAGTGACAGTTAATTGGTTCATGCATTGGCGACATGTGCACCCACCTGCATGCTGAGTGGGCGGTCATTATACCGTATACTGAAGGAGGAATAAATGGTTAATGATACTCTACCGTGGTGTTCCTTTGTGTGTGTGTGTGTGCTATACCCTCCCTCAGATTAAAAAAATATGCGTTCTTCCAAGGCTATCTCCTCATACCGCGGCAAACTCCACGCTTCGAGAACGCACTCGCACAAAACTCGTAATTGCACTGCCACCAACATAGACTTCCTTTCACCATCTCCAACGTGCTTGCATTCATTTATTTAATTTCACATCGCCAATAGCACCCCTCGCATCGCCGCCATTTCCTTACTCCCGACCCAATCACGTGACACACCTACCATACCTTGGTGATCATAATCACACACAAACACCGTAGTAGTTAAACCAATAAACCAATTTCCTTCTTCCCATTCGTGACGCATGCCACTAGAGGTGAGCCGCCCGAAGGGAGGCGAAGTTCTAGTACTATGTACATTGCAGCTCAGGAGTCCACTGACAGGGAGTACGTGCCACTGAATCAAGGAAGCCCACTGCTGGAACGTGGAAGTACTTCTCTCTCATGGCTGAGATGGCAGGCCATCTATTCAGCTTCCACGCCTCATTGCCTCGACCTGGGGAAAGAGCCCTTCCATTTCTGATCCAGCAGCCCCTGATTCAGTGCCATTTGAGCCAGAAGTCCGACTCCAGGGAGTGTGTTGGGGTCAGAGCAGCCAGGGTCAGCAAAATGACAATGGCATGTTGCCATATTGGAGCTGCTGGAGAGAGCAGCGGAGAGGGCAAGTTGAGACCAGGCCAGGGAGGGCTTAAAGAACTGCCAAAATGCAAAATTCCAAATGACGAGACGCAATAATAAATCTTATTACATGGCTTGGTTGAATGCTTGATTCTGATTGGTCAATCGCTGAATGGCCAATCCGCTCTACAGTATATCAGACCGATGCCTAATCAAATGCTCAGAGCTGCACCTGCTGTGCCCCGTTTGATTCACTGCTGTTTCCAACATGACAGCCATAAACACACACAATGTAATTTACAGCTAAAACATTGCTCCCAAAAATGTTTTTGAAATAATCTTGGGTCAAGTTATTAATTTATGTAATATAATTAGCCATGTAATAAGCGGGATAATATCTGCCTAGGTGGTAATTGTCGGGAGATAATTCACCGACCGGGGGTTTAACCACGCGAACATACATTATAGGTTCAAAATCTGCAGTCTTCTGAAGTATCTGTTGTTTGACAAAAGGAAAAGTACTGTATATATCAATTCCAGCATGTTTCAGACTTTTACTTTTCGGTTAACAAACATGCCAGAGATTTTTAACGGACACCACAGTCATTCGATCAAAATAAATCCCATTCATGTGTACAGTAGATATTTGTCACACTGTTAGGGTGTAAATATTTGGTGTGAAGGCAAGTTTAGGGTTTAAGTCCAAGTGGTACAGCAATCATTGTGTGAATGAAATTACAATGTGTTACTGGACGTCTTCCTCCATCCATTCAGACTGGCATGTATTGTGGTATCTGTTATATAAAATAAGCCAAAGTGTCTTGACAGTAACTGTTCCTATGCTGTCTGTGGCCAGCTCTCCAGGAAGTCAACTCTGTAGATTTTGATTGACAGGCTTGTGTGATTATTTACAGTGTTGTGGACAGAATGCCAGCCTGCCACTCTTAATTCAACGGGAGCCTGTACTGACAGGTGTGATGAGCGTATAGGCCGGCTCTTTGTATGTAAGAAAGCCATGTGGCACATTAGATTAAAGGCAATTATTACAGTGTGAGTCACAGAGCCTCACACTTGACTGAATAATGTAAATGTCAGGAACATGAAGATATCAGAAAGGCAGGGGGAAACACTGTTGTTGGTCAAAATTATGAGAGAGACATTAGGTTGAGCAGTGGTCTTTATAATTAAATTAAGTAAACGTATCAACAAATCCTGTGTCTGTCCGTCCGTCCGCCCGCATGCCTGACTGCCTGCCTGCCTTCCTGCCTGCCTGCCAGTTTACAGCCAGTCCAGTGTAGCCAAATGTTCTTCGGTTTCTGGCTGCTATAATTCCCCATGCCTTCACCTTGCTTGATGCCAGGTGTAGACAGGAGTTGGACACCCTGCACCAAATTAGTGCCTCTTTCATGTGTCTACACTGCACTGTGCCTACTATAAAATACACAGAGGAATGGGAAAGTGTGTGTAGGTACAGTACAGTACAGTATATTGCAGGCGATTAGCACATCAATGCTGTCAAGGCATCTGGACCAAAGGTGCATGCTGGCCGTTGAACCCACAGTTCTACCCTTTAATCTGAAAGCATTTGAATCATGTATATTACACCGAGCAAATCTATCTATCTATCTATCTATCTAGCTGAATTTACTATGTAATGGCGCAGAATGGAAATAAAAGCAAGGAAAACTAATTAAACAGTAACTTTCCAGGGTTGTAGTGATAAGGGAAAATAAATGCAGTTATATACCAAAACACAGTGGTATATAACTTGACACGAGCATTAGAGTACTGTCAGTACATGCAGGGTGGTGGAGTCATACAGTAGCTATATTAAAATACAGTTGCATGTATAGGCCCCTGTCAGATGATTCATATGCACTCCTTTAAATACATTATGTAACAGTTTGCTAGTTTTTAAATGAGTGGCCAATCAACACTGTTGTTGTTTTTTCAAACTAAATTTATATAGGTTGTCTAGAGAAAAGCATTGGCAACATAGTTCTGTACAAGGCAAATACAAGCCTGCCAGCACCGTCTGTGAACTCCCAAACAGTTCATCCGGCAATACAGCTTCAGCCTTGTTTACCTGACAAGCTCTTGCGTCACAAAGTCTGTATACGGCTGAGTTCGCATGGTAACTTTACAGGGCGAAGTGCTCTGCAGTCTTGCATGGATTAAATGCAGCCCTTCAGTCCAAAGATAACTAGCTACAAGCAGTCAATCACTGCGCCGAAAAGGACCCTACTGGAAATGAGCTGAACCTAACTCACTAGCTCTAGTGTCCCTGTTCACATCTCTCACTCTCCCCCCTGATCTGTGAGAGACTGGTGGTGAGTGCCTCTGTGTAATTTGCATCACAGGCAATGCTGATGCAGACGATGCCATTGTCTACCCATGGTCCACAGAGCCAGAGACGTACCTGGACAGGACGCACTGCACCGTGAGAGTCTGTTATTCAACTTCTCCCGCACTACGCCTGCTAGCCCAGAAGCTCTCATTGATGCAGATGAATCACAGGACCAAAATGGAGTCCCCAGGACTTTTTCGTGTTATTCCTTTTAGCCGCTTACTGACTGAACCACATGCTGTTTACATTTCTGACTAATATAGTAGGTCTATTAAATAAATAAATACACAAATAAACAAACTATCTCTCCTGCAGACTGCGAGGCTGCAGCCTGTCAGATGTGCTTGTCAGCAACATCAGCGCTCCACAAGGACCCCTGCTGTTATCTTTCCTGTTCTACCTCTACACCTCCAAAGTTTGTCACCAACAGAACTTCTCGGACTCTTCCATTGCCGCATCACCAATGACAACGTGGAGGAGTATAGATCGAGCCTTGGTGGAGAACCTCCAGCTCAATTAGAAAGACTGGAAGGATCTGATGGTGGACTACTGGCAGAGCATTAAGGCTCATACATACTCCAGTTTTTGGTGGGTTGGAAAACTACACCATTACATCAGTCGCGGTGATGATCAGCTATCACCGCGGACACAGACCCATCTCTCTGTTTTTACTATCAGACAAGTCTTTTCACTCTGGAGCTATCACCCCGTTCACCGATTGGTCTAGTAGTTGGGTAAACCACAGGGAGGCGGGGTCAATCCTTAAGGACATCACCGCGAGTATGATGGCCTCAACTCTTATCACCGTTTTAGGTGATAAGCTAACACCTAAAACGGTGATAACCTATCACCAAAAACTGGAGTATGTATGAGCCTTAACGGCCCACAGCTCCCATCACCTTCTGAGGGGAGGATGTGGAGATGGTGAATACCTATACAACTCCCTGCATGGAAAAACACTACGTTTACGGCTTCAAGTAGGCAAGTATAGCATGCTCTGCGAGCTGAGAGTGTGCCCTATCATTAGAGTTACAGGGAGACATTCTGCATGGGGGCAAACTTTAAAAAGTAAAAATTAAATATCTAAAGTAATAAATAATAAAATATTGGGACGTAAATTAATATTGCAGAAGAGACTGGGAAATGTGGAATCCTGACACCAGGCATTGAATACCAGCCACTAGACCATGAATAGAGTAACCGAACAGACTAAATGATGAAGGTGTGTTGAAAGCCTTTGTTAAATTAAAGATATATGGGTATACTCTCTGTACACGCTTATTATAGCCCAGGAGCTGGAAGTGTGCAGCTGAGACTGCTGAGGCAACAGTCTGGGAAACATTTTTGTTTAAAGCCAAAGGTGAGTGAAGATGTTTTACTGGCCCAGTAGCAATATAAATGCTTTGTGTCCTAGTTTCAGCTGTTCCAACCTTTACAAATTAATTAGGCATGATCCACTAAAGTGTGGGAAACAAGGGCTTTCAAAGTGTAAGATTGTAAGTCCGTCTTTGCTTGCAATTCTTTTTAATGTTTATTAATGCTACAAAGCACATAATTGAATGGATGACTATAATTTAACATGCAAGCTGCAGTGTTCTTCCTCTGGTGTTGCATATAGAGTGGAACTGCATGGGGATGAGGGGACCATAGCAATGAGAGAAAGGATGGAAGTGACACATGGAACAAAACTTCACAACAGAGAGCCAGTTGGGTAATCTTACAGACATTATCGATTGCTTCCTTCCAGTTCAGAATCAATAGAAACAGCAAAATGTGTTTGTTCATCTCTCTAGTCAGGAGCAAAACAATGTAATTTTGTAAAGCACAAGATAATAGGAAGTAACAAAGAACTGCAGGTATTTTGACACCGTAAAACTCGATGACATAATGATATCATAAATATTACCCTCTGCTGTGTAATGTTAGGTCACCCATTGCTTACAAGAAATGTAGAAATTAGATTTTCCAACCATGCGCCGGTTCTGAAAGGCGGTGGAAGGCTAAGACGGTGGGACCTCATCTCGGAGCTACAGTATATGCGGAGGGACTGAGGTCCCATACGGGGCTAACCCACAGCTAGTTGGGACCTCATCTCGGAGCTACAGTATGTGTGGAGGGACTGAGGTCCCATACGGGGCTAACCCACAGCTAGTTGGGACCTCATCTCGGAGCTAGAGTATGTGCGGAGGGACTGAGGTCCCATACGGGGCTAACCCACAGCTAGTTGGGACCTCATCTCGGAGCTACAGTATGTGTGGAGGGACTGAGGTCCCATACGGGGCTAACCCACAGCTAGTTGGGACCTCATCTCGGAGCTACAGTATGTGTGGAGGGACTGAGGTCCCATATGGGGCTAACCCACAGCTAGTCTGAAACGCTGAGGAAGGCCTGCGTGCCGAAGCGCGTTCGTTTCTCTATAGGTGGACTGTTGCTGATTGTGTTTTCATGAAATATAGAAACTCTAACTTTATACAAGAGAGTGTGGATATTCCCTTTTTCCATTGATCCTCAAGAATCTGCACCCATAAGCTACAGAGACTATATCAACTTGACTCCCGGAGTAGAGCGCGCCTTCACCTGTAACGGTGTTGTTGTGCTAACCCACAACGGGTCATCAGGCCATCCAGCTGGTCATCGGGTAGCTTAAAGCCGAGGTGGGGGAGGCTTCGGGGGATCCGCTGTGGCTCCCGGGCACAACGAACCTCCGTCAGGGACCTGCAGAAAAGGAGAGGTCAGAGAGAGGGTCGAATGAGAAATAGGATGGGGATTGGGGGGAGGGGTGATGACAGTGAGAACAGCGAGGTAGAACCGTGGGTTACAGATGTATAGATGGGTAGAGGTGACCTCATTGGAGGTGGCTTGATAGGAGGTGGAGGTAGCTGGATTGGAGGTGTGGTCCTGCTCCTGAACAACAGCTATAAGCTCCATTAGTCATATTTTCCAAACAACATCTAACATAATGGCTGCAGCAGCTCTACAAACCATCTTTCTGTCTATATGGGCCTTTAATTTAAGTGAGAACTGAGAGGGTACAGTTAAAGTTATTGTAACCACATGAACCCTAGCATCTCTATAATATACAGTATATACTAACAATACTGTGTAAATTAACTTCATTATACAGTACTGTGTTGTGTTGATCTCAGAAAACTTTCTTCCTGGCCATGCACGGTGTGGAAATAATCTGAGTGCACTGCAGAGTCAGCCACAGACTTGGTTGTTATTAGCCATTCGTGCTCAATTTGAAATGCTGTTTCACACTATGCCAACTGTACCATTGATTTACTGCATCAATGCAAGACGGCACCGTTGGAATAGATTTGCATGCGGGTGCGCTGTCAGCTTTTAATAATGATGGTTTTGTAAGGACTTCACTTCCTTTTCACAGACAATTGCATTAAACACCTGCAAATTAATATAAATCTTAACCTTAAACCTTTTTATTCAATTTGGTTTAATACAGTCCATTCTGCAACAGTAATTTTTTTCCAACTCAATTCAGCCACAGTCTCTCATATTTTTCATTTTATTTTAAGTGAATTGGCTTGCTTGCTGCTGTGAACTAATAACCAATCTCCTTGCGTCTATTCTAATATGAATTGCACGGTTTGTGGAGGACGAGGGGGAGTGTGCAAGTTTTTTAATTGGGAACTCATAACTACATGCAGCCCACTGGCCTATTTGGTCCTTGTCTGCTGTCGGTCAGTCATTCCTGGGCTTTGCTGTGACCGCAGGGTTGTGTTGTTTTGATAGAGACCTTCTCATGAGCCACTTACTGCTCGCAAATGTCTATAGGCTATAGACAATGTCCAAACATTACAAGTATTGACCATGCGCCTGAGTCCTGAGAGCTTTCATCTCCACCCGTCTTCTCAGTGACTATACAGTCTATCACTCTATGTATCATTTTAATTGCCAGTTGATACTCTCTCTTGAAGAAACCTTCATTTAAAAACGAGATGGTTAAGCCAAATCACATTACAGTTGAATTCTTGCTGGAAATGTGGAATAGGCTACAGTAGAGATGTGTTGTCTGTTGGACAGCGATGATGGGCAACATTTTGGACACGTAGGCTACACTGCCTGAGACAAAAGTATTGTTTGTTCCATTGTTTGTTTGCTATTCTCTGTTGTTGGGCATCCACCAATTCTAGAGGAACAAAAGGTACAGTTGGACGAATTTGAACAATTTCATCTTTATGTGACTGTTGTGGCCCTATACTGTACCAGGCCAACTCTTCTTCTAAGTCCTTGGAGATGTATGCCGAGGGCATTTCATATGACACACACTCTCCAGCCATATTGCTTCTGTTTGCATCACCCTAACCCTGGAACAAAAAAAATAGAGTTATTATCCGTTTCTGTTGGATATTGCCTCATATCAAAGGGCAACATGCATGGCTGTCTGGGAGAAAACAGGAAAATGGTTTTGACTGAATGGTCCTCCATCACAATTGAAATCTGCCAGTTACCTTTTAGTAGTGGATGTTATGCAACCAACATAATGCTTGTACCGACATCAGAACTTTTCTGTGGTATTAAACAGGTATTTTTAGGTATTTGAGTCATGGCTGAGGGAAGTAGGGGTGCTGGAAGGGCTGGAACACCTTGTTCAAACCAGATTTCTGTTACTATGCCTAATAAATATGCTGTATGTATCACAGTATCGGTGCCTAATTCTGGTTAATTGCATGTGTCTGTTTGTTCCAGGGGTCATCAACATGTCCGTACAAGACTGGCAAGACTTGTCCATGTCTGTGACACACAGTTGGTTATAATGTCTACAATATATCAAAATATTTAAATAATTAGTTTTAATTATTTTGGTGACTGGTGAAGTGTCGGGATGACATGCTCATTAATGTCAGGTGAGGCAAGACAAGACAGACAGCTAAAAGTAATGTTTGCTAATAGCTGCCTTTCATTGTTGCTCTTTCATATTGTTCCACTGGCATAATTCCTTACATCACACCACCTACCGGTGCACATGTTCTAAGACTTTCTCATCAACATTGAATACTTGTTCACCTTAATGGAAACCACTACTACTCTTGAAACTAACAAATGAGTGGGATAGAGTGAATTAACATAGGATTGACCCGTTTATTAAGCTACTACTCATGAGACAAGACATCAGTTAAATGAGTTTGGGAACAGACGGCATGACACAAAAGTCATATTGTACAACTACCGTATATGCAGTGCAGCAGTGGTAGTGAATAAAGGGAACTTGGTGGCAAACCACAAATCATTTGACTAGAACTCCAGCAAATAAGAGAACTGAGAACAACAAATAAATAACTGAAATCTCAGCCATATACATTTTGCTGAGCGCACACTTACACGTGCGCACCGCACCTCCTACTGTAAATACCTTCCCGCGGCCCTGATTTGAGTACTGAACTGGAGTCTGGGAAACTGCAGGTTGGTCGTTTTAAAACATCTATGAAGAAGTGGGGCGACATGGGACCCTGAGCAGACTGTCGACCAATTTTGAATACCGGACTTGTTTTTGTAACTTATTTGTACAACAGGGTATTGTTACTTTAAGTGTCATGATACCAGGATGCCTGAACCCAAATGCAGAAGCAGAGAGTAGGAAAGTTCAAAATAAACGTATTTATTAAAGTACGAGGCAGCTGACAAAGACTTATATATCTTCAAGCTCAGGAAAACCAAAAATGTCCAAATGCCAAAATGCCACAACTGCAAAAACTTTACAAGCACAATGCAAAGTGCGGAAAACATAAAGTCCAAAAAACAAACCTTCAGAGGAGCATGAAAATAAGAACCAGGAACACACAGGACAGCTCAGGGAAAAGTGACTTATGTTCTGACAAAGAGTGTAAGCATAGAGTCCAGTTATATATGTTAATGGGAAAGTGTTCACAGGTTTGTAATGGGAAGCACTGCTGGGCTGATGAGGGAGTTGGAGACAGGTGAGTAAAAGGGACTGCCAGTAGGAATGGGGAGTGGGAGTGGCTGACAGGGACCATGACATTAAGTAAAACATGTGAGTACTTCTTCCATCACTGTTCCTTAGGAACACATATACAGTGACCGAGAGACCTGAGGCGGGAACGTGGGTGTGCCAGTGCCATATTGCCACTGATATAATGCTGCCGAATGTCCCACTGGAAGTACAGCTGAGGAGAGAGACTGCATGGGTATGCAGAGCATTCCTACTACCTGCAACATGCTCAACAACAGGCTGTTAGAAACTTTAGTATGAACTGTTGGCTGTGTTAATAACCTTTTTTTATATTAATAAATATAATAATATTTAAAATTTCAAGTCAGGGTTCTCTGATAGGAATCCATAACCACTTTATTAAACAATACTACTCCTACAATGTATCACACAACAGAAATAAACAAACAAAAAGCACACAATGCAATACATATT
The DNA here is from genome assembly GCF_963924005.1 of Protomyctophum bolini. Taxonomy (NCBI): domain Eukaryota; kingdom Metazoa; phylum Chordata; class Actinopteri; order Myctophiformes; family Myctophidae; genus Protomyctophum; species Protomyctophum bolini. The sequence goes on along the minus strand of NC_137873.1, from coordinate 28,085,410 downwards.
TATATTCAGTAGCACAAAAACATGTTTACAAAGTGCAGCACTGACTAAAAGAACATACAAATAATAAAGCCAATAAATACAAATCCATTCTGCACTGAAAGAAGCCAGTTCCTGCATGAGAATGGACTTTTAAGAGTGCACTGATTGTGATTCGCAAGTCTGTCCCAATTAATTCCACAATTGTGGGCCCTTTATTGCCCTCTTTCATAAGCCGTGTCCTGGGGCCGTGAGCAACAGCTTTTCTGCCGATCTGAGATTACAAGTAATGGCGTAAGGGGTGATAATAAGGTGCACATATTGGTATAAGGTTGTATCAGGATTTTAAAACAAATAAGACAATTAAAATTCTGAGCACCAAGGTTATAACCATTAATGAGACATGAGGAAATGTGCTCACAATTTCAAGTTATTGTAACTAAACTTTGTACAACTTGGAGGCGGTATGATTGATTCCGATGTGTGAAATCTGAAACGGTAAATGATGTAATGCCATGGGCTTCAGATTTGACCTGTTGCAGTCTCAGCCTGACGGAAGGTCAATGAAAGGAGTAGGAGAGATCAAATCAAGTTGTTGCAAATTAATAGTTTTATTGCATAAAAGATAAAATTTTGGCGATTAGACTCCAATTGCATTTAATGTATAAGATTAGCTTTTAATGGGAGAACCCCCCCATTGGAGTCTAGAAGGCGACGCTAGTGGTGGCAGTGCAGATGAACCGTCTTGGTTCTCAATGCTAGATAGACATGGTGGAGTTGGGAATGGAGGTGGGTTGCTTGTTGCAAGCTGAAAAGAGAATGACAAGTGTCAGAGGCAGTGATATTTAAAGGCAGAGTCCAATTGCCTGATTGGCTGACTGCAGATTGGTTAGAATCTAACCAATCTGCAGTCAGCCAATCGCATCTAACCGTTAGATGAGCTGGCCTAACCTGTAGATGACAACAAAGATCTTCCTCATTGAACCTTTGCTAAAAGCTCTATTTGGCAGTGTGTGAGACCTCGGAGAGTTCTGGCTGTGGTGGTTTTGCTGTTGATGGTTCTGTGACATGTGTGTATTGGCTCTGCAACTCTACAGCAGGTTTTACACAGGGAACAATGACCACGTTTACATGAGGACTTAAATCTTTTAATTCTGAATAAAAATTCAATCCTAAAAGTTGTCATGTAAACACCTACACCACAGTGTTGCGCCCAGAATATATTTAATACCAATATGATGCGGCTGCCACAAGTTAAATATATTACTCTGTCTTTATAGGTTCAAGCCTGGATTATCTTTTGTCACACGATGGTGTCGTGCAGATAACATTATGCGATGTACAAGACCACAGACACGTTGTCAGTCTGTAGATCTTACACAATGTACTGTGCGTGCAATGTGCAAAGACGAAGCACAAAGAAATCCAATAGCCTTGTGAGGCGTGCAACTCTAAAGATAATAAATAAATGTGATGTCCCCCCTCCTCTGTTTACTGCTATGTGTGTGTGTGTGTGTGTGTGTGTGTGTGTGTGTGTGTGTGTGTGTGTGTGTGTGTGTGTGTGTGTGTGTGTGTGTGTGTCAACAGTCTCTCTCTCTCTCTCTCTCTCTCTCTCTCTCTCTCAAAAATAACATGCAATGCTATGCGACCTTGATACAATTATAATCAGTGTGTTGCGTGCCTTGGCCGAGATGATCACCTTCCCAGCGGAGAAGGGGACCCAGCACTGCTCAAAGGGTGAAGCCTACCCAGCCTAATCAGAAGCCTACCCAGCCCCATGAAAGCTGCTGCGGAATGAAATAATGGGATTTAAAAGTATCGTCCATGTAAACACTCATTCTGAATGACCAGAAACTATAGTAGAAAAAACTTACTTACTTCCAAATTATATTTTATTCAGAAGTTTTTATTCTGAATGAAAAGCCCTCATGTAACCACGGCCAATGACTCTGGGCTGAATTCTCACATGCATGCCTTTGTGCACTCCATCATTCTTTTCCAACCTGCTTTCATGTGTTTCAGTCTGCTACAGCCTATAACCAGTGGTGGACAAAGTATTCAAGGCGAAATATCTTTTGCCTCTTGTGCAATACACAAAGGCAATACAGTAGAATACCGTACACCAATACACATATAGCAAAACAGAGGAGAAGAATCTCTACAGCTATAGTGCACAGTGACAGTAGCCATAACCGTTTCTGGATCAGGGCCCGCTTGAAAATCTCAAGGGTTCACAACCTACCCATCTGACCACTAAACACGGCAGCCGAAAAGCTGCCCTGTTAAGTGGTCAGATGGGTGAGCAGCATGCATTTTCAGAGTAGGCCTATACAGTAGGTTAATCCTGGTCTCTATACTGCCTGATGGAGGGGAATGGAACTAGTTGGAATAACGTGTTTCTTCCACGTGTTAAGTCCTACCCAGGAAACTCCCCCCTGTCAGGTGATAAGAATGAAGCGGCCTACTCACTCCTCATTGCGTTGAAGGAAGGATGAGCTCAGTTCGGGGCTCTCCCGAGGTTGGCAGAGGGATAGTAGTTCCCAGGATTACAAAATACAGGCATTGGCACTTGGGGAAAAAAGTTATAGGTTCCAAAAATCGTGGGATAAAAAAAAATGAATAAAAAAAGACTAGGCCTACTGTATGTTTATTCTGATGAATCAATCGATTGTGTTCTATACGTATGATGTTATAATTTAATCATTTGGAATGTTTAGTGTCATATAATGACTCTACTCTCTCATAGGCTCATCACAAAATTGACTTATTTGGCTTTGTAAAATTATGTCCACACAGTGTTGTTTGTACTTAGCTTAGTTGGTCTATCGTTATTTGAGGTCTACTTTGTTCAAGGTTGAATTTGTTTGGGGAGATAATCATTTTTTCTTACCGGTGGAGATATTTGTTATCCTTGCTTCTGGTCAGACTGAATTAAATATGTGCCTGTATCTCCTTTTGGGAAATGTAGACTGTCTGATACAGTATGTATACATTTAATGATATCAAAATATAATCCTGGTGTATTGAGCTTAAAGGAGTAGTTCACTCAAATTATGCAGCCCATATGAAGCCATGACTTCATGGACATGTTTTTGTCGCATTCGCGAAGCCAATAATTTGATGATCGGCGGAGTCTCTGGTAGGAGCTGACCACTCAGTAGGAGACTTGCAGAGTCTCCTACTGAGTCTCCTCCTGCTTGATGACCCGGTCATCAAATTATTGGCTTAGAAATTAGACAAAAACTAAAAGAGGTTTCCAAGGCTTCTTCCAAGTGTCTAAGTGTCCTTGAACAAGGCACTGAACCCCTAACTGCCCCCGATGAGCAGGTTGGTGCCTTGCATCATCGGTGTGTGAATACTGTATGTGAATGTGAAATACATCATAATGTAAAGTGCTTTGGATAAAAGCGCTAAATATATGCAGTCTATTTACCATTCACCTTTATATTCACCCTATATTGTGCACCGCCTTATTCATTTTTATTTTGTATTATTATTATTTATTTTTTTATTTTACAAATTGAACCCTTGCTTTTGTGAACCAAACCATCAACATATACATACAATACTTGTGTTCGTACTTGACTAAACCTTATACGGATTCCCATACATGTCTACATCCAGCGTGGGTGTGAGCAACAACACATAAAAGGACAATGCTTGTCCACCGTCAGCAGTGCATGGCAATTTCAAATGCATCAAATTCAAGAGCAAGCCGGTGTCCTTGAATCAAAACCACCTCTTCAAAACTCATGCATAGCAACAAGGTTATTATTATTTGTGGCGTATCCGTCAAGGCAGTATGAATGCCGTGTAATCCCCCTTTAATCCCTTACAGTAGGCCACAGCCTCGCTAATCTGCACACCTTGAGAATGGAAGTCATTTGAATGAAGGAGATGGCGACGTTTTTAACCCCATGTGGAAACGAGTATCCACCTTCAAACTGAAACTGGCATCATGGAAAATATTGTCACAATGAAATCAAAGTAAAGAAAAAGCCGATCTCCAAACCCTAACACAGATTGAGAGGTTACAGCTTGTGATCTTGTAGACTGGTTATTTTCACAGTTGTTCACTGTCACAAAACAAAGCATGTACAATACGACTTAAGAGGTTGAAAACATTATTCCAAACAGTACTATAGTATTTGTACACTGTAGCCTATAATGCTATAAATGTGACCAACTAGTCACTACCCAGGGCAAGGAAGGACACAACACATAGGGCAGCTTTCTTAAGTAGACTGGTTTATTCCTCCATGTGCAAGGAATAACACAACATATGAGATTTTACACAGGAGAGGCTCTCCACTGTCTGGACCGAGGCTATCTCCTTAGTGTTCGTAGAGATGACTGATTTAACCTGTTGTGCCTTGATCATGTCCATGCACAACGGTGCGCAGCCACACCCAGAGTTCAGTTCTAGTTTTACTCAGGCAGGTGTGACTGCTTAAATCAGTCACCCTCCATCTCACATACCCCCCTCGTTAAACTGAGGCTGGGGAGAATTGCCAGCCGAAACCTACTATTTTGTTGTACTCACATATCCCAAAACCTACTGTTTGGGGATACGTATGTGTGTACAACAACATTTGACATTTTTAATTGGCACCACCCAAATTGACAGTGTATATTCTGTATATATTGGCCTGGTGACCCACATAAAACCTTGCAGACTAGCAGCCCCCGGCCTAAATAATAGAGCCCCAATAAGGGCTTTGCCCATTATTCAGAAAAAATTTATGTGAGATTGGGTTATTGTTATAGGGTTGCACTTATAGTCATAATGCGTGCCCCCCGGAACAATGACACTTTGGAAAGATGGGACTAATGGCATGGCACCCGAATAAACACCAGCTAATTTTGATTTAATGCATGAAAATATCCCCCCTCACCCCCATTAAAACCAAGCAACATGAACCATATCTCTTAAACGGCTTTTTTTGTCCCAGAGGCAAGCTTTTAGAAAGCTTTTAGAACATGGTGGTGAAATACAGATCTCTGCCGCTACGCTGCAGCAGAGGAGTTAGTCCTGTCTTTTCCCAGGTGTGGGATGGAGGCCAGCTCAAGGCCAACATGGTGTTATGAGGAATCCAGGCTAGTGCCGCTGTCATCCCATTATCCCGTCACCTTGTTAAACGCTGTGGAAAAGGATCCGTTAATGCAGTCAGGGACCGACGGCAGAACATTAGAATGTGTCCTTAGCCTTGACCCCGACACTGGGCTGTTTAGAACACATTGATTTTGAGGGGAGGGGAAGGTGTGTGTGTGTGTGTGTGTGTGTGTGTGTGTGCCTGTATGTGCATGTGTGTGTGTGTGTGTGTGTGTGTGTGTGTGTGTGTGTGTGTGTGTGTGTGTGTGTGCGTGCGTGTGTGTGAGAGAGCGTTTGCATAGAGATTGCACGTGTGTATGTACGCTTGAGTGCTTGCTTAAATAAGTGGTGTGTATGTGTGCGTGTGTGTGTGTGTGTGTGTGTGTGTGTGTGTGTGTGTCAGACATCTCCTTGTCCTTGGTTGGTACATTACCACATTAGGAACATTCTCCAAATGCTTTCATATTCCATCAGCCAGTTTGAATGCACACAGTAAAGTCCTCAGTGTTAATGTAAGTGTAGGCTACTGTTCAAATGATAACACTCAGGATCTTAATGTCACTTAAACCCTCTATTCTTAGTAAAATAGAGCTGGTCCATTTAGTTCCATTTACCCCATCTGTTGACCAAAAATAACCAATTTACGTTACATTGTGAGCTGATATAGATGTGCTATATTTTGTGTTCAAGTGGTTCAAACGCAAAAGGTATACAGCAATTTGGCGTAAAAGGATGTGAAATCGTGAACGGAATTGGGGGTGATACTGATGCCTGCTCGGCGACCGCACGCACCACTTCCTTTTTATAATGTATGCATCAACCCCAATATTGCAAGGGTCAAAAGGCTCTATTCCTATATAATATAATAATATATAAATAATAGGCCTCAGCAATATTTCCTGCCGATTCCTCAGATTTCTGAAAGTTGTTGCTGTCGACTTGACTCTTTGACCCCACTCCAACATGCACGCACACACACACATTTAAAAAAGACACTACAAACCTTTCGCTGACCAAGGGAAGACCAAAGTTCCCTCTGTAACAGTGCTCAACCCAAGCAGCAGCTCTGTCCCTGCCGGTGCTGAGTAGAGATGAAAAGGTACTCCTATTCCAAGGGTCTCTGGCTGCCTGTCACCCCCCAGAGAGGACGTATGGGGCCTCAGTCCTACTCCTCCTCCCAGCCAACACTCCCCACTGACAGGTAGTTCCCCCCCCCCAGAGAGGACGTATGGGGCCTCAGTCCTATTCCTCCTACCAGCCAACACTCCCCACTGACAGGTAGTCCCCCCCCCCCCCCCCCCCCCCCCAGAGAGGACGTATGGGGCCTCAGTCCTACTCCTCCTCCCAGCCAACACTCCCCACTGACAGGTAGTTCCCCCCCCCCCCAGAGAGGACGTATGGGGCCTCAGTCCTACTCCTCCTCCCAGCCAACACTCCCCACTGACAGTAAGTTAGTTCCCCCCCCCAGAGAGGACGTATAGGGCCTCAGTCCTACTCCTCCTCCCAGCCAACACTCCCCCACTGACAGGTAGTATTTATTTAACCCATATTTATTATAGAATGAGAATACAAGTGCCCAAACTGCCCATATGATATTTGACTTGGTGTTCGGCTCTGCTGCATTTTCTCCCTGCTCGGCACGATTGAACACCATCATAAAACATTAAGAGCAGAGAGATAGATATACAATAAAACCCCCATGGGGAGTATGAATAACAGAGCCCACCGGTGGTGCTGGGGTGGTGGTGGGAGCAATCATCACATAACAACCAGGAACCATATGCAGAGGAAGGCAAGGACTGTCTAAAGAGGACGAGATGCCAAGACCGTACGGGGCGACGCCATGTTGCTCCATGGAAGGAAAGAAACATGCGCAGTTGAGACCAGGAATGCCCAAATTTGGGCATGTACAACTTCCTGGTCTGGGACTTGCACACACTTACACCCCCACATAGTAATGCAGCATGGTGTGTGTGTGTGTGTGTGTGTGTGTGTGTGTGTGGCCCATGAGGTACTCAGATGTGTATGCAGAGGAACACTTGCAGTCTCAATGTTGTTGATGTCATGCAGTGTGAAAAGTAATATAGAGCAGTAGTTCTGGACCTTTTTAGGCAGTGACTCCCCCCCCCAAAAGAAAAATCATATTTGAAAGGGGGACCCGCCCCACCCCGATAAACACATGGAACTACATTTTGTTTGACTCCATTCCACAGATAAATATTGTGAAAATAGAAGATCTACTGAGCTTGTAGATCTGCTATTTCCACAATTTCCCCCTATTTCTAATATTATTTGACAATAGAGTATGTCCTGATGTCACTCACTCGCTCATCTGTACTTGGCTTCAGAAATAAGGGAAAGGCATACTAAAGCCAAAACACTTTTTACAGGCTTACAACGCTATTGCCTCTGCAAGCACATAAAGGAATTATTAAGGAAATGTCACTTTCTGCTCTTGCCAGGTTAGGATTTTTATAGTCTCATATTGGTTCATATCGTTAAACATGCATTATGCATTGCTGTGAATTTGAATTTCATTACATAGTATACATATCTCTACCAAGGTTATTCTTTGTCCCTGACCCTACTGGTCCATTTAGTGATCCTTCTTCTGGTACCTGAGCTGCTGGTTGAGAAAGACTGATTTGCAGTGGCAGCTCCTGGCAAATCTCTCAGGATGGGGCAATCGTTGCAATGATGGATATTGCTTCTTGGGCTAGGGGTTTTGTCAAAATATATTTTATGTCATTGTCCGATCAAATTGCCATTTTCACACATTCGGGTCATAGTGTACACATGGCACACCAAGTTGGATCGGACGCTTTTCAAGTTACGCCCTGGATCGACAGACAGACAGACAGACAGACAGACAGACGAGTCATGGTTCTTTAGAACCAGATTGCTGTGATGTGATTCGCAGAGCTTTGTCATGTGGATTCTTCACTGAACGTAATACAATGACAAAAATATTTCTTTGGCACTCACAGAATGAGTTCCAAAGGCTAAGAATGCACTTATTGACGTTGAATGTGGTGTTTGACTTCTTAAACTTGCTTCACTATCCTGGGAGAAAATGGCCGCCTCTCTGGAACCATTTTCTGAGGTATTGATGAAAAAAGTTTCCCCTGTTCTCTTGCAGTAACACTGCAGCCCATTAAAAGTTAGGGGTCTTTCTTCTGCGTCTCTCCACTGACATAATATTGACATTTCTTTAAGCTTCTGGATGCTCTTACCGGGTAAATATTTGCCCTAACGGAAACTAGGGACAGAGTAGAAGCCAGTCAATTATACAAAATGTTTGTTCTGCCGTGAATTTTGAAAAGCGTTGCACTGCATGTGTTTTTGCCTGTTTTTCCCCACTCCTTTGCACATTGTGCCGCTCCTCCTGGTGTGTGTGTGTGTGTGTGTGTGTGTGTGTGCGCGCGCGTGCGCGCGCATGCGTGTGTGTTTGTCAGAATAACAATGATGGCGGTTTGATTTCAGCCATGCTTCTCGAGACAGTGTTGTCAGTTCCATCAATCACCCGCCGGTCAGACGCTCTTGTCAGTCAACGAGAGGGTGCTCACAGCCGGCTAGTTTATTGATTCTGGAGAAACAGAGGCAGAGAGAGAGAGAAAGAGAGAGAGAGAGAAAGAGAGACAGAGAGAGAGAGAAAGAGAGAGAGAGAGAGAGAGAGAGAGAGAGACAGAGAGAGAGAGAGAGATGCATGAGACACATGGGGAAGGGAAGAATCAGAGAAAGGCAGGAACTGAGATGGAGAGAAAGAGGATGGAGGGTGAGATGAAAGGGTAGTCCACCATATGAATTCATAGCAGTCAATTACTCTGATAGGGGGCAGCTGCGGCTCCGAGACATACTCTGTTGGTCAATATTTTGTCAACGTTCTTTTCTTTTTCCTTTTTTCAATTTAGTTTTTGTTCGTTCGTTGCTGCCGCAATGCCTGATTGGGGTGTGGCCAGGAGTTAGAGATTTCTGCCTTCAGATTAATTTGCTCAATGAAAACCTACCAATAGAACCAGCTTGCCTTGCCCTCTCACTTTCTGTTCTGTTCTGTCCTGTCCGTCTGTCTGTCTGTGTCACTCTCTGTCACTTTAAGAAAATAAGTTGTATCTGCCGCCTCCTCTCCTGTCATGTTCTCACTGTGTTTGCCACAAAAGTGAAAAGTTGTGCCCTCTATTGCTAACTCCATCTCCCCCTGCAGCTTCCTGACTCCTCCATCATGGCTGCACCGCACGGCTGACACAGCCCTGGGCAGCAATGCATGCAGCCTCTTCTCGGAGATCTTGCGCTGCATGAGGAGCGCACTTTTCTAGTTGTCTTCTGATTTCTGCCTCTGTCTGTGCCCGTGTGCACAGGGATGTGCACGCCACGGGCGTTGGCAACTCTCTATCTGCGCCTGTGTGCACAGGGACGTGCAAGGGCGTTGGTGGCTTGATGCGATCACACACAATCAAGCGTGGTGCATCAGTTGATTCGCTTCCCACACACAGCTCGGCACTGTGTGTGTGTATCTTAAATAGACATCAGAGCCCGGGGTAGTCCTTTGATATGTTCTCATATCCGCTGCTACAGCATGCTATCCAGGGGACATTAACATTTATTCCCCCATTGGTGTCAGATGGGAATGTGCCGGGGGCGCGATGCACACAAAGGATAAAAAGGAATAAATGTTTGTATTACAGCAATGAAATACGCATTGTTGTCGTTTGTTATCCCGTCCGTCCATGTTTCTCCGTGGGTGGACAGTGCATTGTTGGTGATGATTAGAAGCGGGGTGTGCGTAGGTGTGCATATGCGTGAAGGCGTTTACGCATGAGCGTAGGTGTACTGGCATAATGTGCAGGGCATAGGGTCGCATGCCTGTGTAAACTGTATGTCTTTAGAGACAAAGGAAGCAATGGACGTCTGAAAAATGAGTTCCTGTGAGCATCTTCTTGCCATCTGTCATATGGACTGCCACCATCATTCCAACTCAGTTTCCCCATTTTCATGTCAACTGATTATCACACACACACACAGCTGTGAGAGCACCCCAAGAGCATAATATGAACAATTACATACTGTGGATCGTGGTGAGGTGTTAACTAACTAACACTAAGTGCATGTGTGTGTGTGTGTGTGTGTGTGTGTGTGTGTGTGTGTGTGTTTTAAGGCTGTACCCTAGCCCTTATTTTAGGACTCGAACTTCGGCAGGAATGTTCGAGTGAACATTCGGACCAATCATGACAAACACAATTTTTCGGGCCAAACAAAGAATTAGAAAGTAGATAAAACGGCAGGTTTCAACACGTTGTGTTCTTCTTTGTAATTATTTGGTCCAAAATATTGTGTGTGTGGTCATGATTTGTCACGACAAGAGTTGGCTTCGTAGGCTACAAAGCTTAAAGGTCTTTAAATAAATAAGTTTTGAAATGCCTATGGAGAAAATGAAATGGAGAATAATTTCCTGGGCCACTCGTCGTTCTGAAAGGGGGAGGGACTGTGACGCTTATATTGTGCAAAAGGATGCCCGTTTAACAGATTAAATGCAAGCAGGGCGCAGCAGGGAATCGAACCCCATCCCAGTAAACCAGGAGCTCCATGCCTGTGCCAAAGTGCTTGGTTTGCGACGCAACGCAAAAACCTACCCTTGTAGGAGCCCTACCCTACCAGCCCTACCCTACCAGCAGCAAAGAATACAAAAACAGATACTTACCGTGAACCATCACGTTCTTCTGCAGAAGACAGGCAGTGTCCACAAGTTAGGTGAAATGAGGTGAAATGACAGAACCGGCCGAAATTGTGGCAGTCGACGCAAAAGGCGCAACGCAAACGAGTGCAACAGCAGAGGCAGCCCGACGCGACGCAACCACAGGAAGCCGGAACGCAAACGCAAACGAGAGCAACACCATCAGTACCCTACCCTGCAGAACCACACCAGCGACGGCAAAGGACAATAAACAAGATTTGTACTCACTGCGCAGCAATAAGCAGCTCTTCCCAGCAGCAGCTATAGCGTACAGTTCCTACCTTAATGTCTTGTGCAGGGAGGGGGGCATCGGTCTGGGACACTTCACATGGGCTCCAGGGTGGGGGTCCTCGGTCGGAAGCCTAAATTGGTGGGGCTGTGGGGCCCACGGACATGGCTCGTCTCAGGGTCCAGGGCTTGGTGCTGCACTGCTGCCTACACCACTGGTGCAGTGACTCTTCATATTCTGGAATTACATGAAGAGAACAGATAAGTGTCATTAGTGTTATGTAGGCCTACATCACATTAGAAACACATGTGACTGTATAGCCAAAAATATTTTATAATATATATAATTATATAACATGACATATATATATTATAATAGAATACATCAATAATTATTATTAAACCAAAAGTTCAAACATAAATAATAAATCAAATGCTTTCAAAATAAACAAACAGTTAACCAGTTGATTCAAGTTAAGACACCAAGCCTATATGACTCACCGAAGAGTAACCAAAGGTTGTCACAGTGAACAGGAACAGGAACCTGCTGCTGCTGCTGCTGCTGCTGCTGCTGCTGCTGCTGCTGCTGCTGCTGCTGCTGCTGCTGCTGCCATGCGGCTGCCAAACATTTCGGCCATCTTGCATAGGTGGGAGTGGGAGTGGGGAGTGTAGGACCTGATGTCACTTTTATACTGCCTTGATTGACAGTTGACATGGGTTGCCATTTGCGGGTTGCCATGTTGGCTGGGTTACATTTACATTGCCAAGGCAAAAAGCAACAATACAATCAAAACTAAATGTATGTACATTTGAATTGAACGTCAGAATATTCAATAAATCAGTGTCTCACACACACACACACACACACACACGCACATGCGCGTGCGCACACACACACACACACACACACACACACACACACACACACACACACACACACACACACACACACACACACACACACAGATAGACGCAACAGCGCAGCGAGAGAGAGAGAGAGAGAACTAACCTTTTTCTCAAATTGTGCTGTGCTGGTGTGTGTGGGTGTGTGTGCAGAGATGGGCAGTATTTGAAATACGTATTTGAAATACGTATTTGAAATACTTTTTTGTATTTTGTAATTTGTATTTCGCTGGGATGGAAGATGTATTTTGTATTTTGTATTTAGATAAATTTTTTGACCCAGTATTTGTATTTTGTATCAAAATACATTTTCAATGATATATATAATATATAATATATATCAATATATATCTTTTTATTTTTATTAAAAAAAAAAAAAAAAAAACGAATGGTTCAAACCCATTAATTAAGATTTGAGTGCCAACCCTAACGAGCGAACATTCGAACCTTGAATGTTTGGGGACAGCCTTAGTGTGTGTGTGTGTGTGTGTGTGTGTGTGTGTGTGTGTGTGTGTGTGTGTGTGTGTGTGTGTGTGTGTGTGTGTGTGTGTGTGTGTGTGTGTGTGTGTGTGTGTGTGTGTGTGTGCGTGTGTGTGTGTGTGTGTGTGCGCGTGGGATTAATTAGGTTTATGTGTGATTCTACTGGCTATGTGCGTGCCTATCTTTTTCATCTTTTCTCATTTTTGGGGGCTGTGTGCAGAATGTGTTTTTGTTTGTCTGTCAGCATCCATCTGCCATGCAGTCTTTTGGTAAAGACGTGTTCCATAGAGCATCCTGGTTGGTAAAGACGTGTTCCATAGAGCATCCTGGTTGGTAAAGACGTGTTCCATAGAGCATCCTGGTTGGTAAAGACGTGTTCCATAGAGCATCCTGGTTGGTAAAGACGTGTTCCATAGAGCATCCTGGTTGGTAAAGACGTGTTCCATAGAGCATCCTGGTTGGTAAAGACGTGTTCCATAGAGCATCCTGGTTGGTAAAGACGTGTTCCATAGAGCATCCTGGTTGGTAAAGACGTGTTCCATAGAGCATCCTGGTTGCCTCAAGTAGAAAATAGTTCAGCAATCAAACTCAAGGAAGTGGGACTAAAATGATCAACAAACATGGCAGAGCGTGCTGATTGGAACTGTGCTCTCACACACAGTGCTATTTTCCTGACACTGGTGGACAGTAAAATTGTTGAAAAATAAAATTGTACTGTAAGTTGTACTTATTACGTATTAGTATTTTTAAAAGCAAGTACTCCAGTACTTTAACTCAAGTACAAATTTGACTGTCACTTGATGTTGACTAGTAATATTCGACAGGGAGTATTTCAAGTACTGGGGTTGAGTATAGCCTACAGGATCTTAATAGAAATCCACTGCTAGAGCAATAAGGACTTATATGTTCACCATTATAAGCAACAAAATGTTATGTCTCACTCCCCATCGCCTCCACATCCCTGTGCTGTGGCCTCTCTGGACACCAGAGGGCTCCAAGGCAACTGGTCATCATCTGCAATCACCTCCAGAGGCTACAAAAGCCTGGCCTGGATGCAGCGCGGAGCCAGATCTTCAACAGTCTATGATTGGTAAAGTATAACCAACCAAACTTAGATTACCATGCAGTGTTATAGAGCTAGCCAGTTAAACTTCACGCAGTTGTTGTGCATTGTCTTCTCGCATGTGAACCCATGTCACTGACACTGCTTTCTCCTCTCCTCTCCAGTATCTGGGTTTCCCAGCTGAGTCTGTGCAGCCAGTGGAGCCTGCACCCCTCTTCAGACAGACAGACAGGCAGGCAGGCAGGCTGGCAGGCAGACGGACGGACGGACGGACGGACGGACGGACGGACGGACGGACGGACGGACGGACGGACGGACAGACAGAGAGACATACAGACAGAAAGACAGTAGAACTGGGCCATCCACTGCCTGCGCATAGTTTGCATTTCTAGGATACAGTCTCAATACGTACGTGTGCTAAGCCTTCTCTGTCAATGATGTTCTCCCAATTCACTTCCCCAGGATATTTTGGCCCCTAGGAAGATGTGTGTGTTGACTCATTGTCATTGTGCATTAGAATGGGTGTCACTCAAATAGTAAGCAGCTGCAGTTACAGATGCACTCTATGTATTCTGTTTCATGTGACGTTTGTCTTCTTTGCAAGACTGCTCGTACCCTGAGTGTGTGTCCCACTGGAAGGTGGATGTCTGTATTATGTGTATGTCCACCAGACTACTGGTTCCCAAACTTTTTAGCTCGAGACCCAAAAAATACCAAAAACAGCACACGTACAAGCTCACGACGCGTCGCTTTGCGCAGTGAGCTTGGCTATTTTCACTACTTATTAAACATTATTTTTGTTTTCCAAGTTATGGAATTTATTTGATTCTACACTGCTCATTTCACTGCTTGGACCTGTATGAGTAGTGACTAATAAACCCTGTTGATTCTTGAGTCTGTATATGTGACCAATCTTTTTATTTATTTATTTTTCAAGGTTCAAGGTTGTACTTTATTGTTACATCTTGTGTACAGGTACATAAGAGTAAAACTTATTTTAGTTTGGCTTCCTTACAGACAATGCAGCAGATAGCATTCAAACAACAAAACACAGCAAGCACAGCAAACAAAGGGATAGAATATTGAGCATAGCTCAACGGTGCATGGCTGAGAGCAGCACGAGACAAAGCTGCCGTACGTGGCGCCATCTTGGATCAATCTTCATAACTTTTGGATCACGTCAAAGTGTGTTCCATTATTCACCTGTTTCGTGTATCATGTCCATCCCAAAGCAAAGTATATATTATTAACCAACAAATCACGTTAAAATAAGTTTCATTCAAACAAAAAGGGTATAGGAGCGCACACCAGTAGTGGGGAGGTGCTGACTGCAGGAGATAAAACTGCAAAAGAAAGAGGCCGCACATACCCTGAAGAAGGCAACTTGTTGCAGAAACGTTGGAAAAATATATTTTTTATGGCATCGTGACTACGAGCTGTGCGGCCTCTTTCCTTTCTTAGTCAAAATAAGTTTCATGAGCAGAAATACTGTATTTTTCTTCTACCATATAATTGCTGGCAAAATGTAAGAATGATTAATAATACACAGTAAATCCTCAGTGTTAATTTAAGAGTTTACTCATTGTATTCTTGTAGAAATGTTTGGAATGGATTGGATCAACCTTTTCACAGGGAGAAAGTGAAAGCAGTGCACATTATTTAATAGATTTTCATCAACACACACACATGCACACACATGCACACGCATGCGCGTTTTTGCGCGCACACACACACAAACACACAGCCTAAAACCAGGTTGATGATATAATTACCATTATTCCCCAGGCTCAATACCTCCTTTCCCCCAGGAGAATGTTCATTATTGGAAGAATTAATTCCAAATGTCAACGTCACAAGGCTGAGTGGTTAGGCAATTGTTACTAATGGCTTCAAGTGGTACATAGACGGAGAGAACAACTAATGGGATTCAGCAAGCTAAAGTTTTGGCCAGAACTCTGTTTTGGGGTCGCACAGTGTGTGTGTGCGTGCATGCGTGTGCTCATTGACAGAAAAAGGTCCACAGCCACTTTTCCCGCTCATGTGTAACTATAGGGACAGAGTGCCTTTACGACGCACCGCCTTTCCGACCATTGATCGGAATCAATATTTTACATTCCCCACCATGCAGTTCCGAGAAAACGGAATCTCTCCATTCCAGATGGCAGACATAAAGCAAGAATAACAGGCGAGACAGATGTACATCATGTACAGTTTCATTTTATTTAATAAAATAATCCATACACATTCATGTCACGATTTGTAAAAACTGGCAGACCCAAAAGCAGAACACAACAAAGTCCAAGGGTGTTTATTGAAAAAACACAGGAGGAAAAAAGGAGCTTGTAGATCTGCTATATTCGGTGTGGTCGAGCAGGCTGAGGCTGGTGGCAGGCAGGCAAGGCAAAGAAGCTGGTCAGAATATCACTGAGAAAAAAGGAGAAGAGCAAGGATCAAAAATCACGAGAAGCAAAGAATCAAGGTTCCAAAAATACTAACACTAAGGATTCACACGTAAAAATACTAAAGAGGTTGACTAGAAGCGTTACCACACACTGAGGTTGTGAAACGATCTGGCATCGGCGCGGGGAGTAGACCAAACATTTATAGACTGGAGGATGAACCAGGTGTGCCAAGCTGGGAGCTGGAGCCAAGCCTACGCCCAAAACACACGCCCACTCACACAGACACACACACACACACACACACACACACACACACACACACACACACACACACACACACACACACACACACACACACACACACTGACAGAGACTGTGACAATTCAGGAATCAGGAAATATAACACTGCTGTGATATCATTACTTTCTTATGCATTCTACTGTTCTGTGCGCCCTTGCCTGTGCGTATTGGATGGGGGGCAGGATTGTGTGTTTTGCGTCAGAATGGGGATGATTCGGAATGGGGGTGCGTGTGAACGGGGATGAGTCGAACGGGGGTGTGTTGGAATGCCGGGGTATAACCCAACCAATCAAGTCCTGAAAGATCCCATCTAAGTCCTTTAGATGTCCTTTAGATGTCCACAAAGATGGACATATTATGTCCATCTTTGTTTACAATAATATTATGATTATGAGTTTGTTTGTTTAGGAAACCAATAAGCATAACCAAAATTGAATTTAAGTTCCTACCTGGTACATTTTGGATTTGTTTGTGACTTAGAACCAAATCTCTGTTCCCGCAACCCTAGTGAGTAATTTTAACAATTTTTTATCCAAATCACCATATGACATGTGGTTTAGAAATAGTGGCAGTCCTTCTAATCTCTCCCATTGTATAATTCTCTCTCTCTCTCTCTCTCTCTCTCTCTCTCTCTCTCTCTCTCTCTCTCTCCTTCAAGGGTGGCTCAGTGGTGACTGAAGCATGTCTGCTGAAGTCGCACTAGGCTGCAGCAGTCCAGAATGACACAGAGATGCATGGCGCCACGCTCCCAGAATAGCGCCGTCCTGTAGCATCCAGCAGCACCATGAGGCGTGCATGGGACTGCTATACAACAGCCAGTGACACCTACTGTGACACACAATGCTCCCTTTAGAATATAGAGCCTGATTCATTCCCAACGCTTCTCTTGAATATGTATGAGACGTGTGATGTGTAGCCTGGTCTCTGGGGATGCATTGCTTGTCCACGGTGGAGGTGGAATGTGCCCGATCCGATTTCGTGTGATGAAAGAATGGATTGAGAGCGCCCATGGAGAGAGGTGGCATAGGTGTGCTTGCCGTAATGTGCAAGTTCTGCTGGACAGAGTGACAGAGAAACACAGTTATTCATTGAGTGGTTTCAGAGACATGTTAGAGCCTGGTGTTCGTTTGAAAACGCCTTAACGAATTATGTCAGATAGTTTGATACGTTGACATGTTGACACATTTGCACACATTTATTTCAAGTCACCTGCTATTCTCGAAAATGTATAAGCCATTAACACATTTGGGACAGAGAGAGAAGGGTGGGGGGGGGGGGGGGGGGAATGATCATAACAGTGACAAAAATAACTTAGCTTTTTTTTTTTTTTCGTTTCATTTTTCATCAGACATCTACTCCAAGGTACCCCTTCCTTCTTCTCTAAGAGAGGCGGGGAAAGTTCAGTTTTTCTTTTGTTCATTAAAAAGTTTCTTGTGAAGCTAAAGGACAAGGATCCCCCCCCCCCCCTCCCAGAGGGGACAGTGAGAGTCCCCAGATCAGTGTGACGACGCAACAGCTCATTAAAAACACTGACAGTCCCACTGCCGTTTTTATTAACAGCCATTTTCTGTCTCCCACTGCACCAGCCTGACATCATGTTCAAAGAATAAAAGATGGTCTGTGCAGAGAGAGAGAAAAGGAAGAAGAAGAAAAGTGCAGAAGAGTGAAAAGGAGGAAGGAGAGGAAAGGAGGAGAAACAGGGAGATGAGATGAGATAGGGAAAGTGTTGCAAACCTTTGTAAACTTGGGCATCCAGAGAGACGTAGGCCTACAGTAGAGGGAGTGAAAAGAGAGAAAGAATAGATTTGAGACCGAGGGGGAAGAAAGAGGGAAAGGACAAAGAAAGAGGAAGTAACATGAAACAAAGGAAAAGAGAGTCACAAAAAACCTTTGTGAACTCAGAGGCTTAATTCGTTTCCCTATATTCTGCGACCGATCAGCTTGACTGCGGCTGGTGAACCCTTAGGTGACACGCTCAACCCTCCAGGGATTCATTTACAGAAAAGTTAACGTACCCATTTTCTGAAATGTCGCAATATTCCTCAAAATCATCCTATCCCGTTTTTTCTCCACAGGGGGAGACTTTCAAGAGCCTCAGAACAATTACATTACTCCACCCCTCTTCTCTCTCTCTCTCTCTCTCTCTCTCTCTCTCTCTCTCTATTGCTCGCTCACTCTCACCATGCACCTCCGTTTGATTTTAGCCAGAGGTAGAATAATGTTTTAATAGCTCAGCACGCTGTCCTTGCATGGCATCTTGCACAGCTACAGTAAGCCTTGCTGAAGCCTTGTTTGCAGTATTGTAAGTACCATTGAGGGTTTACTGTTTTACAACATGTGTTCGTATTGTATTTATATATGCACAGTATGTAAATGCACGCACGCACCGACGCACAAATGCACCAGATGATTCATGGCAGGTGGTTGGATATTCAGGAGAGATTAGACGTTTGCCCGGGACCCAAACTAGTTAAAATAGCTAAATATAACCAGTAAGACTCCTAAGAAGTCTGGGTCATGACCGAAATAATAAGGTCGCGAATACAAGCGGCCGAAATGAATCACACGAGAGAGACTCAAAGTAGAGTCGCTGCGTCTTCGCCTGGAAAGGAACCAGTTTAGGTGTTTCGGGCATCTGGTTAGGATGCCTCTCGGGCGTCTCCCCAGGGAGGTCCTAATAACTTTGGGGCAGGCCCATCTAGACTTTGCTTTTAATTGATCTTATATATTTTTTGTTATTCATGTCCTCACTGTATTGCATTACTGCTTGTTTTTTAATGTCGTTGCCTTGCTTTTCTTTTATTCTCCATTGTTCTGTAAAGCACTTTGAGCTGCATTTCATGTCATGAAAGGTGCTATACAAATAAAGTTTTATTATTATTATTATCATAATGGAATGTCAGAACTGGTTCTGACATATATCCATATGGAGATCTAAGTGTTTGACGTTTGAGGTCAGATGTATAGAGTTGCTGGCCAATATTGATGGCATCAGGGATCTCCATATATGGACTTAGTTGCGACAGCAGGTCGCATTTACTATGACATCAGGGACTCCACATCTCCATCCCTGATGATGTCACATGATGTCATGGGACCTGGGCACCATATATGGTGCCCGACACACACTGGTGCCCTGACACACTGACGGGAAATGCTCAATTCCATAGTTAACTGCGACCTTCGGTCACAATAATTTCTACAAGCTCACAACACCATGCAGAGAAGACACTCACACTGGTTCTAATTCCTCGATTTCCACATACAGTGTGCATTGAGCTTGCCTGTATCCGGGGGCTGGAATACACTGGTGGTCGAGCAGGGAGAAAGTGATTCAGTCCAGTCTTCAACCCTAATAGTTTGTCTACAGGGAGAGCAGTCAGCCTGTTGTTGGATGAGCGGAGAGAGGAAGAGAGCTGCGAGGCTAATCAGAGCTAGGCAACACGAGGCTCCGCTGAGGTCCTGTCTGTCAAAGGCCAAGCACATGGCCTGGGGCCTATCTTCAGTCCAGCAAGTCAGCTGCATCAGGTCCAGTGGTGCAAGTATAACTACCGGTATGTACATTTACTTAAGTAGCCTACTGCACTCAAGTACAATTTTTACTCATTTTCAATTTCAGAATGAAAATACATCGCTTGGAAGCACCTGGGACGTATCCTCAGTGATGTATCCCAAGGTCATCTGCAGGGTTTCGGGTCTCACGAACATCATACCCCTCACTCGGGTGACCCAGCCGGGGTGATCAAGTCCCGACTTACGGCCCAGTAGCTACCGTCGATCAGACCCACACGGGAAAGACCAGGGCCACACAATCCGTTGGAACCACTCCGGAACTATACTCTGCCGGGACTGGGAGGCACAATTCTGGCATGTGGAGGGAGTAGGGACTATATAGCTCTGTGGGTTCTATTTCTCCTACGTCTCCAATACTACTACATCTCAGATCCAAATATTGTACTTTTAGTCCACTACAATTATTTGAAAACTTTAGTTACTAGTTACTATGTAGATTTGGATTGTTATTACAAAACGTACAATAACCACTTCGGCCCTATATAGATTTTTTTTAAATATGCGTGCGATCTAAAAGCTCACAATGCTCACAACGCTGACGCATTGTGCTGCTACTTTCTACAAGTGGTACCAATATTTTTTATTTTGTACTTTGTACTACAACATTCAGACCCTTCTGACACCCCCTCCGGCCCCTATGTTTGTGGCAGAATGAATTAACTTTGCTATATCCACTTACTGTAGCAAACAATTTAATCTGACCGCATATTTGAAAGTAGGATGAGTTTAGAATTTTTCAGATTCAGACAACTAAGACATTGAATACACTGGATGAAAAGGGGATACATGTGCATCTGTGTGGGCATTTCCCCAGTCAACATAATGTTGGGTGGAAGTTTGTGAATGAATTCATGCAACACACCACACAGAAAGTCAGTTCAAGTATTAATATGCAGTGTTTTACAAGAAAAGTGTTATCACCCAAAATTCAGATATTGTGAAGTCTGTAATATCTGAAAACAATCTCACATTTGAAACTCACATTCCGCTCTTCATTGAGGGTGTTGTAGCAGTGTCTCTGTTCCCATACTGATGGCACTGAGGAGAGATTCCACTGAGTCGTATACACTCCTCACCTGTACTCCTAATAGGACAGACCAAATGTATACCCTTGCTTCCAGCAAGAACTCATTATAATGCATAGCTTATTATTTAGATTTCTGTGTTCATACACTAGTCATAGCTGTGTGATTCTCACTACGGTCGGTCCCCTTCTGCTGACTCAGCACCATTTGAGCAGTCTTGGAATCGTAAATCATCCTTCCTTGTCAGCATGCAATGCGCCATGAGAGCCCCGTAGCATCAACATCTGATGCATGGGAGCCCCGTAGCATCAACATCTGATGCATGGGAGCCCCGTAGCATCAACATCTGATGCATGGGAGCCCCGTAGCGTCAACATCTGATGCATGGGAGCCCCGTAGCATCAACATCTGATGCATGGGAGCCCCGTAGCGTCAACATCTGATGCATGGGAGCCCCGTAGCGTCAACATCTGATGCATGGGAGCCCCGTAGCATCAACATCTGATGCATGGGAGCCCCGTAGCATCAACATCTGATGCATGGGAGCCCCGTAGCGTCAACATCTGATGCATGGAAGTCACATTGCATCAAACGGGTGAGACATGGTCCAATCTGGGAACCCATTCTTAAAATATATATATTTTTCCCTTGTTGTTGTTGTTTTGTTGTTTTGTTGTTGTTGTTGTTGTTTTACCTCTCGGGGCCTTTTACTGTTTCCATAACGATAAATCTGGTTTCGCCCCCTTATCCTGCTCTATTCGGATGCTACCCCTTGGAGCCATGCATCCAGCATGTTTGGGATTAGTAGTGATGTCCTAACTAGTGTTTCCTGTTTTGCCTAGTCACCTGTCTTGTCCAATGTGATGCCTCATTGGCTGCTGCAGTTCATTGGAGCGACGTGTCTCCAATGAAGGCAGGAAGTCAAGCGGAAGTGCTGAAGGTGTAACCCCCTTTAGTTATCAATTACTGGGTACAGGACTAGTTACTAGGTTCGGAAGAGCAGTAAGCAAGAAGAATGATTTAGACCACAGACCATAGGTACAGTTTAGTATTAGCCCGATGGCTTGTATTACAGCAATAAAATAATAGAACGGAAGATACACAAGAAACAATGACAATAATCATACAAAACAATAAACAAAAGAAAACAACTGTGCTTGGACAGTTGAACGTCACCAATAAATACCTCCTATTAACTCTATGCTCCCACAGGAAAACGGGTAAGTACTATTTTAATCCTATTTTAGTCTGTTTTAGTCCTATTTATTTACTATCTAATTTAGTTGTCCTTTTCAGGTTTTAAATCTAATCTAATGTAAGTAAATAAGTTAAGTTGTTTTTAAGTAACTTATTCCTTTTTTAGGTTCACAGTAAGTATCACTTTTAACCAAATGAATTGTAATGTTATGAAATCAAAATACTTTGTTATTTATAAATTCACCTTCTTTCACCTTTAAACATAAACATAAACCTTTAAACAATCACTATATCAACAATCACATTACAATTCCCATGAACTTAATAATAACCCATAAATGTCCTTTAAAAGGTATTAAAAGTCCAATGAACTTCCCACTGTGTGTGACAGTAAGTATGGAAATGAATGTGTGTAGCTCAAAAGTTCACTGAGAGTCCATCCGGGTGTAAGTATTCAGTGTTCAGTGTATTGTGAGTTCACTGTACAGTATGTCCATCCAGGTATGGTAGGTGTGTGCAATGTGTATGCAGTGGAGGCGCACTACAAGTGGCTAGCACACTGAGAGTCTCACTGTGTGCTGCAGTGGTACCACACCACACTAGTGACACTACCAAAGGCTCAATTTCTTATCTGATTTAAGGGGACAGTGGTGTTGAGGATCTTCATCCGTAGAATCGTGGGTAGCTCGCCAGAGTGATATGCCAATATCACTCGAATCAATCCAATCAAAGCAAAAAGACCTGACCAAGTCAGTGTTCACAAAGTTCACACAATTAACAGGTTCCAGGATCAAACTTCTCAAAGGGATCAGCACTCTTCTCTCAAAAAGAGACTGGATCAATCAAAACTCTCTTTAAATGAAAATAATCTGTTCACATTCATCAAATCTTGTCTTTCCTCTCTGAGTCTGTTTGTCAAATTGTCTGCTCAACAGGCTTCTCTCTCCTGTTCTCTCCAGAACATTCTGTGCTCTGCAGCATGTAATTAGCTGAATCACATCACCTGGGCTGGTGATTCTCCAAAGTGCAGTCTATTAATTGAGAGACCTGATTGGTCAATTGGTTCATTGGCTTGTTCAGAGCACCTTACAGGGCTCTCATACTACACAAGTAGATGAATGTGAATACAGATTGAATATAAACCCATACATTGTACTCTTTATAGTAAAATAGTCTTAGACAAATCCCATTTAGTTTTAATTGTTAAAGCGCTTTTGTAGAAGTTTGGTTAGTGTATTTTAACCTGGTTTATATCCTAAATCCATTTATATTTAGATCTTTATTTTATTGACTTGGCTATTTTGACCTGGGTTACAAAGGCACGCTGTGTCGCTGCCCAAGTGACGTCACTCATGCGACTCCTCCATGTCTCTCGCTGCCACTCAAGTGACTACTGGCCAATCATGTCTTTCAGTTCACCTGTGTATGGTTCCCCAGTTCCTTGTTTATGGTGTTATGTTCCAGTCCTGTAACCTGCTCTTGTGTGTTTATGGAGAATAAATCATGTCTGTTGTGCATTTTGGTCCTACTCTTGAGTGACAATTGCAGGATCAGTCTGGAGATTGAATTCAGTAGAATATTTTTTAAAGTAACTATTGTAACAGTATGACTAATTAAAAACACCAAAAACGAAAGAAAAAACTCAACTGGACTGAAGCCGTGCAACTCATTATTACAACTTCCCGTGGCGGCCCCCTGCTGGCCCGGGGCCCGTTTCATTTGAAACAGGAAGTTCTAATGAGTTTCATTTTGTGCATCAACTGAGCATTAAATCATGGTTTCCTATTATAAACCTGGCCAGAATTTGTCGTTGTGACATTAAGAAAAAAGAAAGAAAAAACTGTATAGCTGACAGGGAATCATCAGCAATGATTGGCTAAAATAGGACAGTTACACAACACGCCACAGAGCATATGCCCGACATCTGAACACAACAATTATTTAATAAACCATTTTATTTGGAGTGTGGCTGAGTGTGTGAGGAGGAACGCTCAAAAATATCCCTAAATCCGCCAGTTTCGCAACACAGTGGGTGTTTCCAATGTGGTCCATTTGAACATGCAACACTCAACTGGACAGATGCAAACATACAAAAAAATAAAGCATAAAAGCAAGTATGTGGGGTCCACCAGGGATACAAATATGTGGAGGATGCCACTCACGATGGATGCAATGGAGTGAGCTGCCCTGGGGGCAGGCCAGTCGGGGAAGATTTAAACTTTAATGGGGAATAAAACAATGCCAGGGCTGCAGGTAAGCATTAGTGGCTGCGTAGTAGAATGCATTCTTGAGTGACTTGAATTTGAGGGAAGACAAGGTCAGAGGAACCCCTTCTGGTGTAGCATACCTATGATTACTCTGGTAAAGTAGACACACTGCCCCAACTTTGCACCAACAGGGATGAGAATACGTTGGATAGCAGAGCCATGCAGGGGACCCCCACCCACTGTGGGACCATATGGGTGCAGTCGCAGCAATAGTATACTTACTCCTCCACAACACTGCACCTTGTTATCACTTCAGTATATCACCTCATTTGTATACCATTACCTTCACCTGAGGTCAGATCTCAGCACAGACTGTAGAGATTATTGTTATTATTAACTGCTAGATTTCAAACATTTTAAATACAATGTCAGATGAGCTAAACTGAAGGAAATGGAGCTTACATGATAACACGATAACTGCGGGAAAACACAACTCATGAAGACGTACAGTGCAGTTAACTTGCCTGTCGCTGTCGAGTCTTTCACAGTTGGACTGCTTCTTCTGTGAGAACACACCGTGTCTTCAGTTATCTTAAGTACCTCTCGGAGAGAGTCATATGGGGTCCAAGCCACTAGATGGCGCAGGCACACAGCCTAACATACACTCACGGAACAATTCCATTGGATCGTGAACTGTCGCTCATGGCGTGGTTATGTCCCCACCCACTGGGTATATAACCTAAGGTCCGCCCTGAGCAACGTCATTCCTCGCTTTCTGTGCTACGCATACACGTCTTAAACAAAGAGAATCACCTTTTCGACTGTTGAAAATTGTTTTCCATAAAGGACGGGTTTCAAACTTGTGCCGCGGAAATTCGCAGTCCTACGTTGGTGTCCTTCTCTCACTCACGGACGTTCCAGCTTTAAAAGCCAGTAAGTTATTTTAAGGACATTAAAACTCAAGTGGGCCGTACGGCGGCTTGTGGTTTGTCCTCTTGCTAGCTATCCCCGAAACTTTGTTTCCCCCTTGCTAGCCACGTTGCGTCCCTTTGTTCTGCTAGCTTAGCCTTAGTCTACTGTTGCACAACGTAGCACTACTATAAGCTGATAAGCATTAGAACGAGGCCCGAAGTGTTTTTCTCTAGCTCACCTGCCCAGCTACAAGCTAACCAGCGCTGCTCTATCTAGCCTCCGCAGTTTCGCTAGCCCCTTGGGTTAGCTAGCTCCCGCGAACGCAGCCGCTAGCCTCTTAGCTCCGCGAGACGTTAGCTAAGTTTCCAGCCGTCAGGCACTAACTTAGCCCTCTCTAGCGTCCCTCGCACGTGCGGGTTAGAGATCCACGGCCCTACTCTACGTGACGCAATCCACGCTGCCGACGGAAGCCCTGCGGTACGTCGGACCTGATACAACAACAGCGTGACGGCCTCGCTACGCGAGTCCCAGGCTTTGCGGCCTTCCCTTCTAGAAACAGCAGCCACAGTTGAAAAACGTGGTTTTCTCTCTGTAATTGGACTCCTGTTTCTTCAACACTGTTTTGTGAGTGCCAGATCCTTCTCCTCACACTACGTTGCTGTTGCAAATATATATATTATTAGTTGTAAAACAATAATATATATACTGTGACTTTATCCTCTTATTGTTGTAATATATATATATATTATTAGTTGTCAAACAATAATATTATATATATTATAGCTTTATCCTCACCGTCTTCTACAAACTTGTGAGTACCAGATTTTCTCCTCACTCTCTTTTTACTGTTGTATTATATATTATTAGTTTTTAAAACAATAATATTATAATATAACTATAAAAGAAAAAGAAGTTTCCTCTTGGGCTACCGTTTCTTCTCAGACTACAACCAATACCCAAGATGGCCTGCGGGGGTGGCGACAGCCCTCCCCAGTTCCCAGTGGAGCACCACGAGTCCTACTCTTCTACTCCACCGCCACTTTTCTCCTTTATCCGGTTGTGAGTTACAGACAGTTTTCCTCACAACATTTTGGTTATATTATATATTATTATTTTATAATGATATTATATTATAACTTAAAAGTGAAGTGTTTCTACAATGTCCTGGACTGCTGGTTCCTTCTTCAAGCTACACCAGCACCCAAGATGGCCTGCGGGGGTGATAAGGGCCGCCAACAACAAGCTCCACACGCTCTTCACCACACTGGTAAACAGACCTGTGGAGCCAGACCCAAGACATCAGCCAGGCCTTGCCGGCTTGCTCTGGGTGCTGCTCTCCCTCCAGCGGGATCTCGTCAGCCCACCACCTCGTCCTCTCTCTTCAGACCCCTCAACCTTGACGCGTCTCAGAGACACAGTGACGAGTCCTTCCTGGGCTCCTCCCCTGCCGGGAAGGCGGCTCGGACCGCCAACAACAAGCTCCACATGCTCTTCACCTCACTGGTAAACAGACCTGTGGAGCCAGACCCAAGATATCAGCCAGGCCTCGCCGGCTTGCTCTGGGTACTGCTCTCCCTCCAGCGGGATCTCGTCAGCCCACCAACGAGGCTCCCCTGAGCCGGTGGTTGCGACAACGGGGTGTCGGATGCAGTCCTAGGCCTCCACCGACACTACTACTACTTCACGCAGCGGCCGAAGGCACGAGTCTCAATCGACGTGGCTCCCCAACGACCCTCGACAACCGACTGCTTCCCTCAACATTACAGGTATGTACATTGTGAAGCTAGGTTTGTTTAGCTGTTTAGCTAACCTTTTCGAGGTCGGGAGTAGCAACCTCGTTGGATGGCCGACGCCACCCTAGCATGTTTAGCATTCCAGATAGGCTGTTTTCAAGGTGCCACACCAACTCGTCTATGACATAGCCATAGCATCGGAGCTACTTCGGCTATTGTTTCACGCTGCTCTCTTACGGTCACTGAATGCCTCACGTTGCTGTCCAACAGCCAACATGACGGCTGCCAGGATTACGACCGGCACAGCGTCTCTGGAGGGGCCAATCGGACCCTGCAACTCCGTCTCCAGGAGGAGCGTGCTCAGACGCTCTCCCATGCCTTGGGCCCCGTCCAGGGTGTAGCAGCCCCAGACTGCACACCGGGACCGCTCCCCAAAGAAAGGCAAAAGCTCTTGACACAGACCCCCACCATGGGTGGGTCTGTGGCCAAGCTGCACAGTATGTACACGACAAAAATCACTGTCGGGGGACCACTGCTTCCCCTGTCCCAGGTTTTTCAGAGCACATTACACGGCTAGCTGGAAGGAGCCCATGACTCTCCCGGCTACTCCGCACTGCTCTCGTGTCCCTCCCCCCGTAGTAGCGTCTGGGAGGCATCTCAATGCTTCAACGTTACTCCAGGGCTCCCAGAGCTCCCTTCTTCAGGAGATGGGCCACGCCCCTACTCCTGAACAGTTGGCTAGAGTTCGTCGCCTACATGAGAAAATTGTGACCTTCACGTACTGACTCACCGACCTGACCGGCCTTATGGCCACGGCTTCCATCACCTCTAGGTGGCTGGAAGCCTCACCTGGTCTGGATCCCGTTGCCCAGAGAGAGTTCTCCAAGGGTGCTATCATCCCCGGAGACCTCTTCAGAGGCGCACTCGAGAGGATGACCCTCAACGTGGAGGTGCAGCGTCCAGGCTGCGAGGCCCTGACCAGCAGCCGAAGTGACACACACCCTACCCTCCCCCCATGCGCCGGGCCCAGCACCGGACGTAGCAGTCTCGGACTGCACGTCCAGTCCGCCCGCAATGCGCTTCTGGACCATGGCACAGGTGGGCGTCCTGGACGTCCCTGTAGCCAGGTCCCTCGATATTGTTTGCACAAGTACAGCACTTTTTTCTGTAGTACAGTACACAATACAAAAAGACAACAAAACAATATCCACGGAGGGGGGTGGACATGAACCCACTGCCACGGGGGCCCCATGGGCCCCCCCGATGCAGTGGGGCAGGGCATATTGGCATAAGGTCAGTGGCGTACCAAAACGCCACTGGGGAGACGGGTCATGCCCAATTTTTCTCCGACATGCCAGGGAACACTACCTCCAGGCGGGGCGTGCCTCCCATAGCCGGAGAGAACCCACTAGCCAAGCACCTGGCACTGTGGGAGTGGTGCGGAGCATCCCCGTGGATCCTCAACACCATAGTGAAGGGCTACAGACCCCAGTTCGCCAGAACACCCCCGGCGTTTTCAGAGGTCATCTTCACCAACGCCAGGGGTCCGGAGGGTCTGATTCTCCAACAGGAGATAGCTTCCTTGCTGGAGAAGGATGCCGTCAGAGAGGTACCCTTGGCCCAGCGTCGCAGCGGGTTCTACTCCCGCTACTTTCTGGTCAAGAAAAAGGGGGGGGGTCTACGTCCCATCCTGGACCTGCGGATACTCAACAGGCACCTCAAGTCTTTTCAGTTCAAGATGCTGACGGCCGAGTCTCTGGTGCGCTCCATACGCCCAGGCGACTGGTTCACATCCATAGATCTAAAAGACGCCTATTTCCACGTCCCTATTTACCCACCTCACAGGAAGTTCCTGCGGTTTGGGTTCCAGGAAAAGGCTTACGAGTACACGGTCCTTCCATTCGGGGTGTCCCTCAGTCCCAGAGTGTTCGTCCACTGTACGGAGGCCGCTCTGGCACCCCTGAGACTTCTGGGTCTATGGGTGTCCAGTTACATAGACGACTGTCTCCTGTGTTCGGATTCAGCGGAGGAGGCCGCGAGGAACACGACTCGGGTCGTGTCCCATGCGACCTCACTGGGTTTTCAGGATAAACCTAGCCAAGAGCATGATGACGCCTACCCAATCCACAGATTTCATGGGCATCACTCTGGACTCTGTCTCCTACAGGGCTCCGCTGAGTCGGGACAGAGTCAACAACCTGAAGTGCATGACCATGTTCAAGTCAGGCCGCACACTTCCACTGGGTACGTGTCTACGGATGGCCTCTGATAGGTCTGGACAGACTCCATATGAGGCCTTTTTCAGCGTTGGCTGAAATCCCTCTTCCACCCTTGCCCCAAGGACCTACACCTATGGGTCTGGCCCGTGAGAGGCTAATGCTGACTGAGGCCGGTCTCCCTCCGAATGTTGTCTCAACGATTCAGGAGGCCAGAGCCCAGTCGACAATGACCCGCTACGAAACAGCCTGGGGCGTGTTCGAGCAGTGGTGCTCAGAACGACCTAACCAGGTTATCCCATTCCAAGCTTCAGTAGTTTACGCCCTGACATTCCTGCAGGAGTTCCTAGACAGAGGTCTAGGCCTCTCCTCAGTGAAAACCCACTTAGCAGCCATCTCGGCCTGCCAAATGGGCGTTAACGACCAGACAGTATGGAGACATCCGCTGGCGAAACAGTTTGTGAAGGGCGCAGGGTACACAGGATCAACAGACCACTGGTCCCCTCTTGGGATCTGTCTCTAGTCCTCAGGGCTCTAACAATGAGCCCTTCGAACCACTGCAGACGGCTGACCTAAAATGTCTTACACTAAAGCCAGCCCTCCTAGTCGCCCTGACGTCCGCTATGAGGGTCAGCGATCTACACGCACTTTCGGCCAGAGTGACAGTGTCCTCGAACTGCACTCTAGCTCTGAAATGGTGGTCGAACTGAGGTGTTCTGACGGAGGGGATCCCGATGGGTCTCCCCACAGTCAGGAGGTTGGTCACCACCAACGCCAGCCTCTCCGGTTGGGACGCCACCCACGACGGGAGGATGCCGTGTGGGATGCCGCATTACGCTCCTCCCACATCGACTACTTGGAACTACTGGCAGTGTTCCTGGCACTCCGAGAATTCGAACAATTCCTCAGAGGTCACCACGTCCTGGTTCGTTTCCGAAAACACCACGACGGTTTGTTACATCAACAGGCAGGGGGGACTCCGGTCCTCTCGCCTGTGTTCTCTGTTATACGTGTTCCCCCCGTTGGAACTGATTCCGCATGTCCTAGCAGGGTGCGGGATCAGGGATCAGAGCTGCTACTAGTAGCTCCAGCCTGGGGATCTTGGAGACAGGACATAGTCCCTCTCCTGTTCAAAGAACCAGGGCAGCTCCCTCTGTGGAGGGACCTGCTGACCCAGGCCGGAGGAGAGATCTTTCACCCACGTCCTCAGGACCTAGATCTCTGGGTTTGGCCCGTGAAGGGGCGTTCGCTAGAAGCGACTGGCCTGCCTCCGAATGTCGTAGAAACGACCCTTGGTGCCAGGGCTGCCTCCACCAGACGACGCTATAACACTGCCTGGCATGTGTTTGAGCGTTGGTGCTCGGACAGACAGGAAGAGGTCTTCCCTTTTCAGGCGTCTGTGAGACACATTCTGATTTTCCTACAGGAGTTCCTAGACAGGGGTCTTGGCCTCTCCTCAGTCAAGATCAACCTGGCGGCCATAGCGGCCTATCAGGTTGGTATGAACAACAGACCAATCAGTGAACACCTGCTGATCCGTCAATTCATGAAAGGAGTTACACGCCTCAGGCCGGTCGCCAGGTCTCTGGTCCCCTCGTGGGACCTGACAATAGTCCTGGACTCCTTAATGAGAGACCCCTTCGAGCCACTGGAAATGGTGGACCTGAAGTTCCTCTCTCTGAAGACCGCTCTGCTCGTTGCCCTGACAACGGCGAAGCGGGCTGGTGACATGCACACGCTCTCAGTAAGCAGCAGCTGCTTGAGATTCAGTGGTAATGACACCAGGGTCACGCTCAGGCCGAACCTTTCGTTTCTACCTAAGACTTTTCCCGCGGGCTGCTCGCCCGTGGATCTCGCGGCCTTCCATCCTCCTCCCTTCTCTTCAGTGGAGGATAGGAGACTACATTGTCTCTGTCCGGTGAGAGCCTTGAAAGTTTACAGGTCAAGAACTGCCCCCTTCAGGCTGGGTGAGCAGCTCATTGTGGCCTGGGGTTCCCAATGGAAGGGTAAACCCATTTCGAAAGTAAGACTCTCGCAGTGGATTGTGGAGGCTATACGTTTAGCCTATACCTCGTGTGGTACTGAGCCCCCAGAGGGCCTACGTGCACACTCTGCAAGAGGTTTGTCTGCATCCTGGGCCCTGGCCAGGGGTGTCCCTATTCAGGATGTCTGCGCTGCGGCGGGTTGTCTTCTGACCGGCGGGGCTGGAACAGCAGAGCTGTCGGCCCTTGGTCAGGGACATTTTCACGAGGTCAAGTGGTCCCTTCTGGCCCCTGACCGTTAGGGATGGATGACCATCGTGTTTCTTGACCAGCGGGGCTGGAACAGCAGAGCTGTCGGCCCTGGGTCGAGGGCATCCTCATAAGGTCAAGAGGTCCCTTTCTGGCCCCTGACCGTTATGGGTGGATGACTATCGTGTTTTTTGACCGGCAGGGCTGGAACAGCAGAGCTGTCGGCCCTGGGTCAAGGACATCTTTTATAAAGGATGTCTCTTTTGGGTGAACGCGCAGGGTTGGCTTCTTGGGCCTCCTTTGCGTTTGGTCTCTCTCCAATGGAGATGATCCTAGGGTCGAATAATTTTCTATCAGCCGAAGGCGATCATACGGGAGCGTTATGTTCCCCATATGACTCTCTCCGAGAGGTACTTAAGATAACTTCGGGTTACTTTAGTAACCTCAGTTATATAAGTGACTCGAGAGAGAGAGTCATTAAGTCGCCCTTCTGTCTTCTTTAAGACGTCAGAAAGCAGGTTGATAGGAATGACGTTGCTCAGGGCGGACCTTAGGTTATATACCCAGTGGGTGGGGACATAACCACGCCATGAGCGACAGTTCACGATCCAATGGAATTGTTCCGTGAGTGTATGTTAGGCTGTGTGCCTGCGCCATCTAGTGGCTTGGACCCCATATGACTCTCTCTCTCGAGTCACTTATATAACTGAGGTTACTAAAGTAACCCGAAGTTACCGTGCATGTGGGCTCACACTGTGACACAACAATGTATCCGCTGCCTGATTCCATTTATACTCTAAAAGAGACTTCTATTTGGCAATGGGCTTTGCATGGTGCATCATGTTGCCCGCAGTATACCAGAGGCGGATTCAGCAATGTTTCAAACCGCTTAGAATGAAACGGGCCCGGAGACATCAGGGGGCCGCCACCACGGGAAGTTATGAATTATGAATTGCATTTTGCGCATCAACTCATCATTATATCATGGTTTCCTATTATAAACCTGTCCAGAATTTGTCGTTACTTGTGGCGTTAAAAATGTAAATATAAAACAACAAGGAGCTGACAGGGAATCATCATCATGATTGGCTAAAAATAGGACAGTTACACAACACACCCTCACAGAGCATATGCCCGACATCTGAACACCGGTTATTTAATACATTTTATTTGTGAGTGTGGCTGGGTGAGGAGGCCACAACAGCAGTTTGAAATGGTCTAAAACACAGTGGGTTGTTAGAAGTATATGTCTTTGCCAGCAGAGTTGTACTGCCACGCTATTTGCTGAAACCAATTTCCCCTTTATCCTTGGGAAGTTGAAAAGTAGTTGCGTTGTCAGAGCTCTCTCTCTCTCTCCCTCTCTCTCTCTCTCTCTCTCTCTCTCTCTCTCTCTCTCTCTCTCTCTCTTGCTCTCTTGCTCTCTCTCGCTCACACCCTGTAGTGCTCAGAGAGGAGGTGAGCCATGACACAAATCTCATGGCTGCCTTATATTGAATCCCACTTTGCAAACTCTCCGCCAGTCAGAGATAAGTTGATGCTGAAGACTTGGTGGGGGGGGGGGTCCTTAGTGTGAGGGAGAGGGGATAAGAGAGGAAGATAGAGATGAAGAGATAACGGAAATAAACAAGGGTGGGAGGAGAGAAGAGAGCAGGACAGTGTACAATGGGGGGGACAGAGTGAAAGAGAGAGAGAGAGAGAGAGAGAGAGAGAGAGAGAGAGAATATTCCAAAGACTGACAGATAGAAAATAAATCTGGTTTTCCATTAAAGCCTTGTCCTGGAGCACCACTGAGAACAGAGAACGCGACAGCTCATTAAGTCCCATCATGCCTTGCTGCTTCCTTCATGTGAGAGAGGAGCCTGTGAACCCCTGACTGCCTTGCATGCTGCTCCCTCCACTCTCCTGCTTAGTTAGAGTTGTTTTCTATCGCAGGTTCTGCGCCGTCGGAGTAGGCGGCTGATATAATAGAGTCAACAAGAGAGAGAGAGAGAGAGAGAGAGAGAGGGAGAAAGGGAGAGCAAGAGGGAGATGCAGAAAAATAAGAAAGACTATCTTTTAGGAGAATTTCTGCGGTTTATGTAATCTCTGCAGTCCGCACCCTTACATGCACATAATGTGCAGTGTGAAGTGTACCAAAGCAGTAGTTACTGCTGTGTGTGTGTGTGCTGCTTACAGAGGGAGCGTGGAACACAGCAGGGACAAGCTGGCATGTTGCCTTTTTGGTTGACAAGAGCTAGGGCGGCTGCTGGCAAACTAATTGTTGGAGTTGAGCTTATGTGTGCAACAGAACTATACACCAGGCAGGCTGGGGATGTGAACAAAAACACTTTCTCTCGTCTCCTTCGGCTCAAGGGGCTGTCGTCTGTCTCCGTCTAGACTTGCACGGTGGAGATCAAAGGCAGGGAGATGACTGACCTGAGACCTCTGTACCTGTCTCTTTTTTTATGCAATATATTTTAAAGTGATCCATTCACATCACACAACCTTGTGATGCAATCATTTATGGACAGAGGAGGTTCTGTTGCTCCACATACACATACAGTATGATAGCTGTGTGAGCTGTGACTGGACTGCATTTGAGGGCACAGACATATACGTAAGTACAGAGAAACCCTGCCTTCGGCCAGAGTGTAAAAATACTTTACTTAACAGCTGTGTTCAGAAGTGCTCTAAAAATTATACAGATATTGGCCAGTTTGAGCCCCATGGGCACCTTCAAACTTGTAAGGCTTGACAGCAAATCTGCGGTCACCTTTATGTGCCTTTTAGACATTCCTGCAAGCAGCCAAGATGCCATCGCTGTTATGACACTTGATCCAGGAATGATCGCAGGGAGGATATGCTTCATCACTAGTGAGTCTCGTCAGTCCAGCACAGTTTTTTGGTTTATTTAGCTGCATCAAAAAAAATGATGTTACTGCCCAGAGGCGATCTATGTTCTACCGTTTCAACTGAACCAGGCCCCACCATCCCGGTGCCCCGGGCCATCTGACACACACACACACACACACACACACACACACACACACACACACACACACACACACACACACACACACACACACACACACGAAGAATCATCCTGTTGCTTCATGTACTGTACAGTACTCTTTTCTCACCCAAGATAACTCAAATATGTAATAGCCTACAATATAAAAAAAGAGTAACTCTTGTTATAAGCAAGTGGTGATTCTGCTCGTCCTTCAACTAAAATAAATGTTGGGAACATGACATGAGGAAAACGCTGAGCAGCAGTGTAGAATACTTACTGTCACTGTGCTGCATACTAGGGGTCTCATTATACATTCACAGGGATCACAGGAATTCACAGGAATCACAGGGGACTATGCGGCTGCAAATTCAGACTTTTGTACTATTCTGAAGTTGTTCAGCAATCTGCTATAGCCTAGGCATAAACACGATGCTGTATGTTGAATTCGGTAGCTTACAAACTATTATGATTCGTTGATTGTTTGATTTGTTCTTTAACAGCTTTGAAAATAGACTTAAGTAATGTATACAGAAGCAAGATTTTTCAAGATGAGCTGGATCACCCATAAAAGAGTGTGACCCTGTTTATATGTGTTTTAAAGTATGTTTAATTATTTCAAATAATTGTGTTTTGTTATTGTTTATTGTTTTATTTCATGTTCATGTTTACAGTATGTTCATTTCAAGCCCATCCAGTGACATAATACCGTGAATTAGGAATATGGGTTATTATGTAGCAGTGAGGAAGGTAAATTGCATTGCATGCATTCTGCAAGGAAGGTAAATTAAGGACACTGACGTCATTTTCTCTATCCAGCAATCCCAGCTGGCAGATTTGTCGCACTGGGTGGCAAACTAAACTACAGCCGGGAGTTCGATGTAATAGCTTACATAATACATTGTAGTCTGTGAGAGCCAGGTGGACCAGCTTATAGACAAACACTATTTCTGAACAACTTTGTAAAATACTCGGTCCAGGAAAATAAAAGAAGACATAATCACACATTGTTTTCTGACGTGTTGCTTTTCGATTTGTGCACCATACAGAAAAGAGTGTGTTTTTTCTGTTTTATTCAGGATTGCAGTAGTGAGTAGTGCGTTATCTGATCTCGTGCCTTTTAGTTAAATAGAAACAAAATGATTATGCTTCCTACACTAAATAAGTAAGCTGCAATTGCCATTTGGCATAAACAGCTATAGTCCTGAGCTAGCACACCACCACCCACATATAGTTGCTGCATTGTTCATAAAGGCAGAGTACAAGCTGCACAGTAATTTCTTCTAGCTGTTATTTGGTGTTGACTGCATCAAGGTTCCAAATGATTAAAATCTGCCAGGTGGTCCGTGTAAAAACACTGGCGGACACTGTTGTACACTGTAGAGGAGTTGCAGTGCCACATGCTGACCAGACAAGCACATAGGTCAGCCGCAGCCACAGACACTGTCAGTATGGATCAAAATCACAGGGTGTTCCACCAACAAGTCCCATGCAGTCCCCAGTGTACAGTACACACATCATAAGCAGATCAACCCTGGAGGGAGACAGGTCTGCCCTCATGCTTCCAACTTCACTCAACTCATCTGTCCGCTAGCTCCGCTTAACAACTTGACCCTTATAACATCCCCTATTCTGCATGACGGGGGGGGGAACATCCGCAGCAAATAGCAGATCTACAAGCTCACAAAACGACACAATGTGTCATGGTGCGACTCAAGACAAGTCAAATAGGACCCAAAATGCTGAACAGACAGACAGGAGCAGAGAACGTCAAAATAAAGTATTTATTATACTGACAACACTAGGTGAACATAACGGGAACAGAACGAGAGAACACCATAACAACATCTATAGTCAAGCAGGGAACATAATGAACTGAGGGTTTAAGTAGACACAGGGATCACAATACACAGGTGAACAGAACAAACAATCAGCAGATGTGACTTATATGCCTTGGAATGTGCTCTCAGGGCAGCATTTGAATGCTGGTCTCAGGGCAGCTTAAATGCTATACATATAACCATGTTACATTGCTGCCCAGAGGGCAGCATTTGAATGCTGGTCTCGGGGCAGCCTAAATGCTATACAAACACCAATGTTAAATTGCTGCCCTGAGGGCAGCTTTTGAATGCTGGTCTCAGGGCAGCCAAATGCTATACATACCCTAATGTTAAATTGCTGCCCAGAGGGCAGCATTTGAATGCTGGTCTCGGGGCAGCCTAAATGCTATACAAACACCAATGTTAAATTGCTGCCCTGAGGGCAGCTTTTGAATGCTGGTCTCAGGGCAGCCAGATTATATACATACACCAATGTTTAATTGCTGCCCTGAGGGTAGCTTTTAAATGCTGGTCTCAGGGCAGCCAAATGCTATACATACAACCATGTTACATTGCAGCCATTTGAATGCTGGTCTCAGGGCAGCTCAAATGCTATACATAAACCAATGTTGAATGCTGGTCTCAGGGCAGCCAAATGGTATACATACCCTAATGTTAAATTGCTGCCCTGAGGGCAGCATTTGAATGCTGGTCTCAGGGCAGCTTAAATGCTATACATACAACCATGTTACATTGCTGCTCTCAGGGCAGAATTTGAATGCTGGTCTCAGGGCAGCTTAAATGCTATACACACACACCAATGTTTAATTGCTGCCCTGAGGGCAGCTTTTAAATGCTGGTCTCAGGGCAGCCAAATGCTATACAAACACCAATGTTGAATTGCTGCCCTGAGGGCATCTTTTAAATGCTTTTAAATGCTGGTCTCAGGGCCAGCATTGTATGTATATAATACAGTTTGTGACACAATGTGACGTGTTTTAAGCTTGTAGATGTGCTATTTCTAGAGAAGAGATTGGTGTAAAAGTAAACAAGGGCAGACCAAGCACGGAGCCAAAACTCAGCAGATAGAAAAAGCAGATAACGGGTTGTGAGATATTGTGGATCAGGTATTTTTGTGTACAGTAGAATGAAAAAATGCCCAAGGGGCCCATATAATAGATCCCTGAGGGACCGTGGTCAATGACGTGGTTCTCTCCTCCTCTTCTCTCATTTACAGTACGATCTCCTTCAATTTCCTCTCTACTCCTCACTTACTCCGTTTCCTTTATCTAATTTATTTCTCATCTCTTTCGGTCTCTCTGTCGCTGTCTCTGTCTCTCTCTCTCTCTCTCTCTCTCTCTCTGTCTCTCTCTGTGTGTGTCTCTCTCTCTCATCTGTGTCATTGCTTTGATCTCAGTCTATGTGGCCTTGTAGGCTACAGTAAATTATACTGCGGCTAAAGCAGTGCTGTGCCATCCACATGATTATAATGACTGGATAGTGCACACGCACGCACGTGCTGGCGGTACATGTGTGAGTGAGAATGAGGGATGCAGTAGTAGGCTCCACAGATGAGCGAAGGGATAGAGCAGAGCAGAGTGAGAGAGTGCCTGTGATCAAAGGTCAAGTGCTATCATCAGCAGGGCAATTTTCTCCTCAACTCAGTCAAGTTTAAATGGAAATACATTCAGCAAGCCAGTTCATATCAGACATGTTATTAGGCACCCTATCTGATTTCAGAGCAGGCTGGAATTGTTTCTTGTTTCTCAGCTAATGGCACTGAAAGAAGAATTCACTTGACATTACTACCCACAATTTTACAAAGCATACGGCTTGTTAGATTTATTTAGGAAACAGGTGGATCATTTCACTGCAGCATGAAAATATATTTGCAAAAACTGGAAACTGGCTTGAGATAGGTAATTCAATTCAATGAATTCAATTCTAAATTATATCACTTTATAGTTGAAAGTGGAAGAATAAACACCTGCTTTATAATCTAAGATCCAACAAGGTTCTCTAAATGTTTCATGGCATGGTGGGCAAAAGATGATACCTGTTTATTTGTGCATTCTAGCGACTCTCTGTTGGCTTTGACACTGGCACAGTCCTTGCAGATAGTCATGAAAGCATGTCTCCTTCACTTACCCCACAACAAATGACTTGTCCGTCTTTGAGCAACACACTGTGAAACCGTCCCTACTGACTCGTTTGTAAGACATCCTAAAAAGGAATGTCTGCTAAATCATTAAAATGAAAGAGTCTTGCCATTACCCTTTAATGTATCTCATCAACAAACTGCTTCCACCCACAGGACTGCTGGCACCAGACTGTGTCACCTTTGGGCTGCGATTTCTTTCAACATTATTTACAGGGAATTCAGTTGTGCCAACAGAAATCATGAGATGACATTGAGAGTCAGACACACAGTCAGATAAAGAGCGTGAATAGATGGGGAGGGGGGGGCATTTATTTCTGAGAACATGCAGCTATAGCTTTGGCATGGGCCGCATGGCAGGCACAGAATCGTTACTCAATCATCAAAATACAATTCTTTTTGATTGAGTGAATACTTCATTAGACAGAAAAACTGTACAAACAGGGCAAAGCCCAAACATTTTGAAAGGAAATCCAGTTTTTATTTGCTTGACCCTGTCTTCTTCCCTGATGTGTTGGGAGAAAAGGCCCCAGGCCGAGAAGTAGTCGAATTAGTTTGTTTTGGGAGGTCTGAAACTTTGTCGTTATTGAAATGTTGGAGAAGCAAGCATAGTCAAAGTGACATTGAATAAAGGCTTCAGCAAGAGTCCTGAGAGCACTTTTGTTGACAAAATCACACCCATGTGAACTGAGTGGTGCAACTCCCCTCTCTCTCTCCCTCCCCCCCCCTTCCTCTCTCTCTCTCTCTCTCTCTCTCTCTCTCTCATTAGCAGGCAACACTGTCTCTCTGTTTCTGGCACAACAGCGCCCCTACTGGTACTCATAGTCATACTGGTGCTCATTAACGTCAGTCACATAGGTGAACCAACACATAGGTGAACACGGACATTGCTGTTCCTTGGAGTGGTTGCTCCACTCAAAAAAATAGGAAATTCTGCCAATCCTCCAGCAAGGATTCTGCCCTCCCTCAGTCACAGTGTACAGGTATGGTACAAAACCACTATGATACAAACTATGCATTGGTGTAGATATGTGGCAATGAGTTATCAGAAAATGAGTGCCATATACTGTAATGAATCTGGAGTATTCCAATAAAACAGCAGCAATAAAATGGCATAAATGAAGGTCATTAAGCAATATACAGCAGAAACATGAAACAACCTTTAAAAGTATCAGTTTAAGATGTTACTAAAGTACCTCATGCAGTTAATTAAAATATAGTTAATCAGATAAAGTGCTGAATGTGGATTGGAGTGTGGATTGGAGTGTTGTTCTGTTCAAACGCCTTTGACTGTTGTTGGACCTCAACGTCCTCTGCCTTCAGCCTGACAGATGGGGAAATGGCCCGGAATAGAACAAGGCTTATTGAACTGCACAGACTGGAACCTCACCATAATATATAACGTAACATAACAGTTAAGCGATGTTGAGCATATCAACGGTTCACTGAGTGCAGAAAATCCTGAATTGCCAAAGTGAAAGCTACCCGGCCTTGTTTGCTATAGTGCTATTGTAACACTGTCTGGAATTTGGAACAATTTTGTGCAGAGAAGTGACATAAGTGGGTGTTCTTTTTTACTCTGCCATATGAGGGCAATGTTGAGCTTAATGCCTTCAAGAATGCATCACATTTCAGTGTGTCTGAGCTCTTTCTCTCTTACACACAGACGCTTACAGTAGCTTACAGTGTTGTATGGTGATTTTATCTTTGGTACCACGCTATTTTTATGACGTTATGCGCACGCCTCTTAACAGCTATACACCATACAGTAGGATTTAGAAGGTCACACTATATATGGACCATTGACATGCATCCAGGCTCATTCCGTTGAGGTGTGAACTTATAAGCACTTACTTATACTGTATGAACTTATGTGTACAAGTCTACACATAATGATAGTTTGAATGAGAAAAGAGGCAGAAAGTGAGGGAGTATATGCTGGAATGTATGGTCATTTCCCAGCACTGGTATCAAAGTCCCCCATCAGCCCCTTTGACCCTGGGTCTTCCTGCCTCACTACTGAACTCAGTGCCTACACACGCACACGCACACGCACGCACACAGATCGACCCCCATCCATGTCCTTGCCTCCTTAACAAAACCTTCTTTGTAAACCATAAAACTAAAATTGTGTCTTTCCTAATGAGCGGATGGATGTGCATCTGGTCGTATACATCACACAGGATTCTAGAGATTCAGCAAAGGGTTTGTTTTCACTGAAATATAAGTGAAGGTTTGTTGTGTTCTGTGTGTGTGTGTGTGTGTGTGTGTGTGTGTGTGTGTGTGTGTGTGTGTGTGTGTGTGTGCGTGTGCGTGCGTGCGTGCGTGCGTGCGTGCGTGCGTGCGTGCGTGCGTGCGTGCATGCATGCGTGCGTGCGTGTGTGTGCGTGCAACGTCTGGCTTTCAGAAATGTGGCAGCCAAGTCTATGGACTTTTAATGTGTAAATGTTACTTAACAAACAGCACCCCAAAAACACAGGACCCCCCTCATGGCCCCTCACTTCACATGAGTGTGACTCTTTTCTCAGATCAATCAATGGGGGTTTGATATCAGGTTGAAACCTTGCCCAAAGTTGTAGTCACAAATGTCAAAGATATTTCATAGATGACATTTCAAAGTATAAATACTTCACTTCTCATGTGGATCCCGAGATACACATGGTTTTATTTGTTTGGTTTGCTTTTTGGTTCTTGTTTTTTAGATTTATTTCAAGTCAAGAGTAGCAACGCTGAGAGGGAAAGGGTAATAGGGGGGCACATGACCTTTATACAGTGTGTTGAATTCCTCTTTAAATAAATTAAACATTGATTGAAATGTGTCGTGTGTTCAGGATGAACCAGTGGTTTTCAATGAACCCTTACAGTAACAGAGTGTACAAATGGAGCCAAATTGAGTTACGTGTCCATTTGGTATAATGAGAGTCCTTGAAACATTCAAGTTTGGGAACCACCGGGATTGAACAAAACAATAGGCTACATTGCTACAACACAAAGAGGCAAGCATCTATCTATCGACAGGTGATGGAAGCCAAAATTACAGCAAATATTTTAAAACACTGTCTCTTCCTGTATGATAGAGAGTTTGTGGTGTTTTCTACGGGACTGGGCAGGAAACAGACAGCTTCCTGGGAGGCTTGGTGTCCAGTCCATCCCTGAACCTTGATGCCATCACAGGGAGGACAGGAAGTAAAGAAGTGATGTCATGCAGGGCAGGACAGTCAGGAAGTGCTGGAAGACGAGCGCCATTGTGCGCCATTTGTTTGTGGTTCCCAGGTGACGGGAACTCAATTTAAATCCATCAACACCCAGAGTCATGTCCAACTTTCCACTCAGGTCAGGGCTAAACCAGGGGTCACCAATATGTCCGTACACGGACAAAATGTGTCTGTGTGTTTGCCACGAATTAAATTCTTTGATTTTCTGTTTTAACACGCCATTATGATGTTCTTATTTTGATAACACCCAATTACTGTATGTCATGGCATAAGGAGTCCAACTAGTGGTTCTCAAATGTTTTATTTGCAAAGACCCCTGTAACTTTGAGAGTGTTCAAATGGAACCAAACGGACACATATTTATGTGTTTCTGGTAATATTATCCTCCACTCATTTTGTATGTCAGTGGCAAAACAAATATGTTGACAAAAATGTCCACCACAAGCCAACATGGTGATGACCTCTGGGCTAAACCTTCACATCAGTCACACACTGCCACCATGCCAGTGAGAGATCGCATCACATCCTGTTGGTCATTGAAGGAGGACATGCAGTTGATGAGTCAATTACTATTGCGCTCCATTTGTACACTCTCAGAGTTACCGGCCTGTCCTGTAAGGGTCCAGTTGGAACCCCCTCAAGTAACCTTTAGATTCCCTGGACCACACTTTGAGAACCATTGCAGTGTTAGATCAGTTCAACGGTGCCAGACATTAGCTGTCCACAGACAGACGGACAAACACACACACGCACGCACGCACGCACGCACGCACGCACGCACATTTGGGCTCAGGAGGTGGAGCAGGTCGTCCAATGATCCGTGGGTCGGCGATTCGAATCCCAGCTCCTCCTGTCCACATGTCAAATTGTCCTTGGGCAAGACACTGAACAGCACATTGCCTCCAAAAAGTTGAAAATAATGTTTGAAATAGTTTCCCCCACACAGTACCTGAGCCTGAGGTACAGCCTGTTTTAGAAAATTCACTCTGTGCTGGACTCACAGACTTGTGTTTACAAACCCCCCCAAGACAATGTGATATGATCCACTATTAATTGTAGCCATGAGCGAGCCATGCTCCTGTTCAAAAACCAAACACAACAACATGAAAAGAAACAAAACAAGGATAAACATATCCGTTTAAAAAAATATATGGAGA
The DNA here is from genome assembly GCF_963924005.1 of Protomyctophum bolini. Lineage (NCBI taxonomy): Eukaryota > Metazoa > Chordata > Actinopteri > Myctophiformes > Myctophidae > Protomyctophum > Protomyctophum bolini. The sequence goes on along the minus strand of NC_137873.1, from coordinate 28,042,805 downwards.
GACCTCTTGGCAACAAAGGGAATGACGTTGGAGCTTGGATTTGCAGTAAACAGTGTTCACTGTGTGGAAATAAAGCTGGTACCATTATTTTCAGTACTCAGTATTCAGTACCGTTCTCTGTATTTTGGATAACCAAGGCTTCAGTCAGAACTAGTGAGGTCACTGAGAGATCTCAATGACCTCACTATGGCCAGGGCACAAAATAATTAACCTTTGGAAGTGGGGTTAGCTCTATAGTGCTTTATAGATGATTAGGATCATTTAAAAATACATTCAGTACTCAGTATTCAGTGCTGTTCTCTCACACCAAATCAGAACCAAACCGAAAGTGTGGAGCACACTGAAAACATTAAAACAATAGAGGAAAGAAAATCTAAACAGTAAAAAAAACAACGAAACAAAAAACATCGAAACATAAACATATACATTACAAAACAATGTGTATGTGAAACAAGTGAGTTTTTAACAGCTTCCTAAAACTATCCACTGACTGTGTGTCTTTAAACAAAGGGAAGGCGTTTCCCGACCCGCGGGAGTGGAAGCTAAATGCAAAAGCTGGTTTAATTAATTAATTAACACAGAGCACGTTTTTCAGATTATTTGCTGTGTTTTTCCATCGGTTTTCCAGACAACGCGTCCAGTGTGCAACCACCTTTACTCTTAGTTTTTAGCCGAGATTTTGGATAACCAAGGCTTCAGTCAGAACTAGTGAGGTCACTGAGAGATCTCAGTGACCTCACTGTGGCCTGCAGCTGGGCACAACACAATTAACCTTTGGAAGTGGGGTTAGCTCTATAGCGCTTTATAGATGATTAGGATCATTTAAAAATACATTCTGGTATAGTCTGCAATTTCTTTCAGATAAAAGGTTAATACAGATTCGATGTTTGCAATATATCTTAAAACAAGATGGGACCACTGCATGCAACTGAAAGTTCATGTTTTGGTCAAACAAGGGTCTCTTTTTTACGAGGCTTGTTAAGCATTTGCTTCTAAAGGACCAATCCACGACTGTACTTTTCTGAAATGCTCTCAGGGCCAAAACATATTTTTCTGCATGAATGGCAAAAATGCTTTCATTATTCTTTGACAAGTTTTTGCAAATGGACTGAATAAACAAAACAAGTCAAGCAATTCCTCTGGGAGATATTTGTGTGGCTAAACATTAAAAGCAAATGGAAAACACAGTGAAAGACATGAAAGAGTGCTTCAATGGTTTTATACCAAGCTAAGTTATGTGGTGAATACATAGAACTGTGCGATTTCTTCACAATTTCTATTATATGAAGAAACTTAAGCCACGCTCCTCTCATGTGATTAGAGACGAAGAACCAACTAAGACAAGTCCATATTAATTAGGCTATCCATAATGCATAAATTCTAGATAAGGGATCAGGACAGATAGCACATTTCG
>NC_137873.1:28033891-28038891 GCF_963924005.1 Protomyctophum bolini | reverse complement strand
ACTCCACCACAGAGAAGAAAGAAGGCCTTGATCATTAGTTCATGACTTATTAATGATTTGGTATTTTGTTTTGTTTTTGTTACATTAGTTGATAACAACATATATGCCTTATACATTGTTATAGACCATGACTAAGCTAAATTATTAGCAAAATACTAATGATCTGTTAAGTATTATACTACTGAGAGGTGGACTGGAGGGAATATTGTTACTAGCCGATACTGTGTGTGTGTGTGTGTGTGTGTGTGTGTGTGTGTGTGTGTGTGTGTGTGTGTGTGTGTGTGTGTGCGTGCGTGCGTGCAGCGTGCGTGTCACAGTAGCAACGTGCGTGTGTGTCACAGTAGCATCAAGACACATATTCTCCCCATGAGATACACAACATAGACATATACGTACATATACAGTATGAGATATATAGGGCATAATATCAACATTGCAGTGTAACAGAATATTGTCTGAGTTCATATCCAGGTTGGATGTTATTGACAGATGTCCGAAGACATCAGACAGATGACCCTAAAGTATACAGTTCTCCAAATGTCCACATCAAACAGAAAGTGCTGAGTGAAACCAAGGACAAAAGCATGTAAAATTCCAGACTTCAGAGGGAGGCCCACCCAGCTGTGTATAATAATAGAGTTATGTGTATACCATCCTCCCCAGCGAGCTGATAACCATTTTCACCCAGTTTGAGATAAATAGCCTCAACCAGCCGGAGCTCTCCCCCGCTGAGGCCGCCAGCCCACTAAACATCTCGGTGGATGTGAGCATGCAGAGCCTTCAAGGGGGTGAACATCTGCGAGGCTGTGAGCCCTGATGGCATCCGGGGCCACGTCTTCAGAGCACATGTGTGGACCCACTGGCGGGAGTGTTTGCGGACATTTTCAACCTCTCCCTCTCCCAAGCTGTTCCCGTGGGCTTCAAGATGTCCACCACAGAACCACTAAGAATGTTGTTCTTGTTTTGACAAAATTATAGACATGCATTACGTTACAAAGACACATACAAAAAGAAAATCAACAACATGCCATGACATTGATAAAGCAAAAGTAGCAGACACGAGTCAAGGGATTCGCAAGTCATTAAGACATGCGAATCCCTTGACTCCTTCAAAACTGCTCTCAAAGGGCACCTACGGACGGCTGCAATTGGAAACTGGCCCCCGTCAAATCTGAATCCCCACCCACCCCTTTTCCCCCTCACTGTTTCTTTTCCCTTTTCTAACTGCTCTATAATGATTTCCTGTTTTGGCTATAGAAGTGTATTCGTACGTCTCTAAATGTTTTGATGAATTGAAAATGTTCACAGTTAACAGTTTTTGTATTGAGTTGTCCTTGAAATGTACTGTAATTCTGCAAAAACATACAGTATACTCCCATAATGCAGTCTCTAACAAAGTCAAAGTAAGAGCACCTCTTAATACATAATGATAACGTCTCCCCATTGACAGAATCGACATGAGTTTTTCATAGCATAATTTTATGTCAGGGTCAGGGGGATCCTCATCTAACCATTTTTGTAAGATTGTAAACTGTGCTATTCTTAAAATGTACCTTAATTCAGAATCAGAATCTAAGCCCAAGAATTTTCTTAGATTTCTAAGAAAATGTGAGTGATAAAACAGTGTGAAGTGGGGGTCTGTGGCATAATGCATGTCAAATAAGGTTGAGAATCACTGCTGTACTGCAGCTTCAATGTATTTGTTTTCATGTGTGTGTTTTGTGTGTGTGTGTGTGTGTGTGTGTGTGTGTGTGTGTGTGTGTGTGTGTGTGTGTGTGTGTGTGTGTGTTTGTTTGTGAGTTTTCTCCACTCGCACGCACGCACGCACAGTCAGTTGCATATGCATACGCACACGCACACACACACACACACACACACACACACACACACACACACACACACACACACACACACACACACACACACACACACACAAATTATATCCCAGCAGAACCATATCAAGGTCCACTGTGCATCGCTAATAGACGGAGCAGAACCAGTTCATTTGTAGAGCAGTGAGAAAAATTAATTTCTTAATTCCAAACATCAGACGCTGAGAGAGTGTCCCTTTGAATCACTGCCCTGGGCCCTGACAACCTGTCAGTGTCTGCGTGCGTTGACTTGTATGTAGGTGGCAGAATTGTGTGCTGTAATTGTTAACACTTAAATTTGAGATATTAACAATGAAAATAGAATAATACTTGACAGCGGCAGTGCTGGAGTTTAATGGTGCCTGGAATTTAATGGTGCATCTGCGTGCGTGCGTGCGTGTGTGTGCAATACATAAGGAACACAATTCTTTACTATAGCTGTCTAACCTTTTAGGGTTCGACAGTCACATGCCAACATGTGAGTGTGTGCATGCCATTTCCCCATCATATTCAGGTGACAGTGACATGCCAACATGTTTGCATGCCAACATGTGAGTGTGTGCATGCCATTTCCCCATCATATTCAGGTGAAATTGCTCAATTATTGGCAGTTGAAAGTAGAACAGCTCTGTTTATATTGTTGCCCAGCAAGAACAGACAGCAGTCAGACATCAAAATATCGAGAAGAAAGCCTGGCATCACCGTAGTATTGTACAAAGCGAAACATTTGAAGGATTATAAAGAAAAGAGTGGCAAGTGGCATTGTAATGACCGTGTTGCCACGGCAGCTGGTTGTTTGGATGTCACTATTCTGCGGCTCTAGAATTGGACCTATGTGGACGTTTATAGTGTTTAGTGTATAGTGCTGTCTTTTTTATCATATCAGAGCGACATTTCACAAAGTTCATCTTCATCTGACATAGTGTGTGTGTGTGTGTGTGTGTGTGTGTGTGTGGGGGGGGGGGTGGAAATGGCATAAATCTTATGTGTGACTTTCCTATAATGGTTTTCAGCTATTCCCAACCTGTGGGAGGGGGCCCGCTGGTGGGTCGCGACTTGCGAGGTAATTGCAAATGGGCCCCCACATAATTGTCAAACACTAACATTTTGTATGGTAAAAATAACAATGTATATATGTTAAGTTAAGTTTGATTAGATTAATTGATTGATAAAATAAACCAGCCAAATGTTTAGGAACCACTGCCCTATAAGATATTTGACTTGGTTGATTGCAATATGTTTTTGTTAGTTGTCCTGTCTTTGTACCATATTGTTCAGTAAAAGTGTTTTTAGAAGTGGTGTTACATGCTAACACTGTTACCCAAAGCGAGGTGGTCAGCCTCATTTAGCCTAATTTGCCCATATTTAGGGAGATTTTTGCCTGGAGTGGAGATCAGTATCAATGGTGTAGTGTGTGTATGCATGAGTGAAATGTATGTGTGTGCGTGTTGTATATATTAACAGAAATGTTGAAAAGAGTGCATGGTGGAAAAGGGGCAGGAGGCAAATGAAAAGAACAGAACTGGGGAAGGACTGAGGAAGCAGGCATTTATATGGCGTTGACACCCGGGCCCAGGTGCGAGCTGATCATCATTAGAAGCTCTGCTCCCCAATCCTATTGGACAGAGAACAGAAATGATTAGGGGCAAAGCAACTACACACAACCACATAAATAAGTGAAGTAGTCCTACTAAGCAACTATATTATAATAATAATAATAATAAAACTTTATTTGTATAGCACCTTTCATGACATGAAATGCAGCTCAAAGTGCTTTACAGAAAAATGGAGAATAAAAGAAAAGCAAGGCAACAACATTAAAAACAAGCAGTAATGCAATACAGTGAGGACATGAATAACAAAAATAAAAAATAAAAGATCAATTGTGCTGTTTACTTTTCTAGGTAGTTCACCTTTCCACCTAGTAGGCCCTTGTGTAATGGAGACCAATGTTCTTTTGCTTAATTAGTAATTCTCCTCACCTGGTAGCTTCACAAGGGTAGTTATGAGGTGATTAGTTGGTCAGACTCAGTTCAGTTCAAGCCAGCACACTGTCAAGAGCTACACCTTTCTACCAGGCCTTGGACAGGATAGTCTGTAAGTTTGTGTGTTTTGTTAAACTTCTTGGCTCTTAAAGCAATTTACATGTTCTTTTTGTAATCTTGTATGATGCATACAATAACTATGTTTGGTTTATTATTTTACATTATGACACCAATGTTGTGTTTCTATTTTTTCTGTTTTGCAGTTTTACAATTTATTCTTCACTAAAGATCCTAAACCAAGTCACTGCCTTTGGAGCTTTATTGGGAACCTTGTTAGCTCAGCTGTCTGCCAAGCCATACACAATGTACACCAACGTATAGTAAGGGCAGAACATCAATTAAAAGCAATGTTGTAGAAGTGGGTCTTGAGCTGAGCTTTAAAAATGTCTACAGAGGCTGCCTGACGAAGGTACAGTGGGAGCTTGTTCCATTCCGACGGCCCGTAGAAGCAAAAAGCTGCTTCCCCATATTTTTTAGTTGCCATTTTTTATGGCAAAGCGAGCAGGCCAGCAGTGGAAGACCTTAGGGGGGGCGGTTTGGGACATATTTAGGCAGGCAGTCATGTAGGTAGGAAGGTGCGAGACCATTGAGAGCTTTATAGACAAGTAAAATAATTTTAAAATCAATCCTAAAAACAACCGGAAGCCAGTGCAGTGATGCCAAAACTGGAGTAATATGTTTCTCTTAGTTCTAGTTAAAACTCGAGGCTGCTGCATTTTGGACACACACACACACACACACACACACACACACACACACACACACACACACACACACACACACACACACACACACACACAACATAGGGAACTGTCGCAGGGGTCCACATAAAACATCACAACATAAAAACAACATACACTATACATACAAACAACAACTGACACTGACACAAAAAACATCAAGGGGGAGTGGTTAACCAGGCTAGGAGAATACACAATTGTGTCTCCTTCATTTTAGATGAGAAAGGAAAGTTAATTTGAGAAAGAACACTCAGAAAACAGCCCAAACATGGTCTATAATTTAAACCAAGAGGTCTAGCAGCATAACAGTTGCGAGGTCGAGATGAACGACACACCTGCTGCGA
>NC_137873.1:27786391-28028891 GCF_963924005.1 Protomyctophum bolini | reverse complement strand
TTGAGACTTCACTGTTACGGTGCGTGTCAAAGTAGGATCCAAATGCAGGCAACACAGGCAGAGTACTTTGCAAGGGTTTAATGAAGACGAAACAAAGGCTTACATAAGGTGAAGCAGGCAGGCAAAACCATAAATCCAATAGGCAGGTCAAAAGGTAAACAAGGAGTAACAAGTCCAAAACAACGCAGAGGGTCAAACCTGAGGAACACTCAGGAGTCCGGAAAACACCATTACAAATAGTTATACTCTAGCAAAGAATGAGCAGAATGAGTCCAGTCTTATGGGTGGAGGCTTGATAGGGGAAGTTGGCACAGGTGAGTAGTGAGAGGGGAACAATTGGGCTGATGAGGCAGTAGGGGACAGGTGTGTGTAGCAACAAAGGGAGGGGGGAGTGGCCAAAGTGGAAAGATGGACAGGCAGGGAGCCAGACCATAACAGTACCCCCCCCTCAAGGGGCGGATTCCAGACGTCCCACGACCTTGACCAGGAACGAGCAGGGTGGGTGGAGGGGGTCCGGAGGAGGGAGACTGTCATGGCACCAGAGCAAAGGGATCTGTGAACATTAAGCTCAGGCGGACGGCCTGGAGGGTGGACCAGGAGTGAGCAGGAGACATCTGGTGGGCGGCCTGGGGGTAGAGACGAGACAGAGGAGGCACAGTCTGGAGGGCGGCCAGCATGCCAAGACGAGAGGGTGGAGGAGTCATCTGGAGGACGGCCAGGAGGCCGAGATGAGACAGCAGAGGCATCAGGAGGCCACTCAGACCCCCAAGACTGCACAGGAGAGGGGTCAGGAGAATGACCAGACGGTGCCACCCAGGAGGCCGGCGAGGTCTGCAGGACCGCCCAGGATGAAGATCTTTGGAGCAACGCCGCTGCAGCTGGAGGCGACGCCACAGGGGATGCTGCTGGCTCTAAACACAAGGCTGCAGACAGAGTTCTGGGCAGCCTGGGCACTGGGGCGCTGAATTGCGAGGCCTCAGCGGAAGCAAGCTGGAGGTCCTGCAGCGGCGAAACCTCGGAGGAGAGCTGCAGCGGCGAAACCTCGGAGGAGAGCTGCAGCGGCGAAACCTCGGAGGAGCGCTGCAGCGGCGAGGCGTCGGGGAAGAGCTGCAGCGGCGAAGACTGGGAGGCGAGCTGCAGCGGCGAAGACTCAGAGGAGAGCTGCAGCGGCGAAAACTCAGAGGAGAGCTGCAGCGGCGAAAACTCAGAGGAGAGCTGCAGCGGCGAGGCGTCGGGGAAGAGCTGCAGGGGCGAGGCGTCGGGGAAGAGCTGCAGCGGCGAAGACTCGGAGGTGAGCTGCAGCGGCGAAGACTCGGAGGCAAGCTGCAGCGGCGAAGACTCGGAGGTGAGCTGCAGCGGCGAAGACTCGGAGGAGAGCTGCAGCGGCGAAGACTCGGAGGAGGAGAGCTGCAGTGGCGAAGACTCGGAGGCGAGCTGCAGCGGCGAAGACTCGGAGGTGAGCTGCAGCGGTGACACCTCGGAGGAGAGCTGCAGCGGTGAGACCTCGGAGGGGAGCTGCAGCGGTGAGACCTCGGAGGAGAGCTGCAGCGGTGAAGCCTCGGAGGAAAACTGCAGTGTAAAATCCTCAGAGGAAAGCCGCAGTGTATAATCCTCAGAGGAAAACTGCAGTGTAAAATCCGCCGAGGAAAGCCGCAGTGTAGGATCCTCAGAGGAGGAGAACTGCAGTGGAGAAGCCTCGGAGGGGAGCTGCAGCGGTGAGACCTCGGAGGAGGTGAGCTGCAGCGGCGAAGCCCCCGAGGTGAGCTGCAGCGGTGAGACCTGAGAGGAGGTGAGCAGCAGCGGTGAGACCTCGGAGGAGAGCTGCAGCGGCGAGACCTCGGAGGAGAGCTGCAGCGGCGAGACCTCGGAGGAGAGCTGCAGCGGCGAGGCCTCGGAGGAGAGCTGCAGCGGCGAGGCCTCGGAGGAGGGCTGCAGCGGCGAAGACTCGGAGGTGAGCTGCGGCGGCGAAGACTCGGAGGTGAGCTGCAGCGGCGAAGACTCGGAGGTGAGCTGCGGCGGCGAAGACTCGGAGGCGAGCTGCAGCGGCGAAGACTCGGAGGAGGTGAGCTGCAGCGGCAAGGCCTCGGAGGAGAGCTGCAGTGGAGAAACCTCGGAGGAGAGCAGCAGCGGTGAAGCCTCGGAGGAGAACTGCAGTGTAGAGTCCTCAGAGGAGAGCTGCAGCGGAGAAACCCCTGAGGTGAACTGCAGCGGTGAAGCCTCGGAGGAGGTGAGCTGCAGCAGTGAGACCTCGGAGGAGGAGAGCTGCAGTGTAGGATTCTCAGAGGAAAACTGCAGCGTAAAATCCTCAGAGGGGAGCTGCAGTGTATAATCCACAGAGGAAAACTGCAGTGTAGAATCCTGGTGGTATAGGGGGCCATGGCGACCACACCTTCTCCTGGCATGCCCACGGTTCCCCACCCTGTCAGGACAGGCTGGCTGGGCTGGCTTGGTGGCCAGGTGACCCAGGGGGACACCTCCCCGCTTGTTGAAACTACGGGGACCCCCACCTGCCAGGCGGGTGCCATAAAACGGACCTTGGGCATGCAGTGAATCAACAGGATTGAGGCAGGCAATAGCTGGAGATGGGGGATGGGTGCTAGCAGGCTGGTTGCTAGTCAATTGGGGGCTAGCAGGCCTGGGCTCCCGATGAACAGAAACAGGATGAGTACGTAGCTGCTTAGGGGACTTGTGACAGGCAGGCTGAAGGGCCACAAAACCAAGCCTAAGTGACTGCCGAGCTGGCTGGGAAGCAACATGAACAGAAATAGACTGCATAAAGTCTCTGAGCCTTCCTTTGACAATATCAAGGTGGGGAACAAAATGACTCACCCAAGGCCGTTCACTGAACCACTGCTGCTGTGTCGAAATCTCTAATTTAAGTTTTGCATAATGGTCGGGTGTAGAAGACAAGAAGTGAGCAACCACCCAATCAAACTCTGCCACCTTCCTTTGAAAAAGCTGTCGCTCTGCTGGGTTCATCTTGGCTAGAGTATACTGTTACGGTGCGTGTCAAAGTAGGATCCAAATGCAGGCAACACAGGCAGAGTACTTTGCAAGGGTTTAATGAAGACGAAACAAAGGCTTACATAAGGTGAAGCAGGCAGGCAAAACCATAAATCCAATAGGCAGGTCAAAAGGTAAACAAGGAGTAACAAGTCCAAAACAACGCAGAGGGTCAAACCTGAGGAACACTCAGGAGTCCGGAAAACACCATTACAAATAGTTATACTCTAGCAAAGAATGAGCAGAATGAGTCCAGTCTTATGGGTGGAGGCTTGATAGGGGAAGTTGGCACAGGTGAGTAGTGAGAGGGGAACAATTGGGCTGATGAGGCAGTAGGGGACAGGTGTGTGTAGCAACAAAGGGAGGGGGGAGTGGCCAAAGTGGAAAGATGGACAGGCAGGGAGCCAGACCATAACATTCACCCCTGAACACTGCATTGTGACTTCACCCCTGAACACTGCATTGTGACTTCACCCCTGAACACTGCATTGTGACTTCACCCCTGAACACTGCATTGTGACTGACTTCACCCCTGAACACTGCATTGTGACTTCACCCCTGAACACTGCATTGTGACTTCACCCCTGAACACTGCATTGTGACTTCACCCCTGAACACTGCATTGTGACTTCACCCCTGAACACTGCATTGTGACTTCACTCCTGAACACTGCATTGTGACTTCACCCCTGAACACTGCATTGTGACTTCACCCCTGAACACTGCATTGTGACTTCACCCCTGAACACTGCATTGTGACTTCACCCCTGAACACTGCATTGTGACTTCACCCCTGAACACTGCATTGTGACTTCACTCCTGAACACTGCATTGTGACTTCACCCCTGAACACTGCATTGTGACTTCACCCCTGAACACTGCATTGTGACTTCACTCCTGAACACTGCATTGTGACTTCACCCCTGAACACTGCATTGTGACTTCACCCCTGAACACTGCATTGTGACTTCACCCCTGAACACTGCATTGTGATTTGTGTCTGGATTCCTTCACAGACTGTAAATTGCTATCGATCGCTAAAGATTGAACAGGGAGGCCACACTGTTCTCAGATACGTTATGTAGGCCAGTTACCGGTATGCTATACTTAGTGGCCTGTCGTGTAAAGTAAGTACATATACCGTACTCAAGTATACTGTACTTAAGTACACCGTTTGAGGGATTTTCCTATAATTTTACTGTATTATTTCCAATGCTCAGTACTTCTACTATACTCCACTACATCTCAGAGGCAAATATTGTACTTTTTACACCTGCCGATACCGATTCTGACCGAGGGGCTTGGCCCATGCAAAGGCTGGTAATAAAGGATTCAATCAATCAATAAATAGCCTATACTCTTTTCCAAGCGTCTTCTTTCTACACAAATTAGTCAAAAGAAGACAAAGAGTATTAAAAATAAAACCGAATGAGTATTCCTGATGTGAAAACCTGTCAGAATCAGCTTTTGTTGTGTTCGCTTATGTGCTAAAAGAGTGACTTTGAGAGCTGTTTCCCCGTTACAATGGAAGTCAATGAGAGTCTATTTTTATTTCTAATATTTACTATTAAACTGCACAACGGAGCGAAATCATTCATGGAATGGACTAGTTTGTTCATAACAAGGTAAGAAAACAAACACACATGCTACACTTACTTTGCTACAGCAAATATATTTATTGACACAGCTTAACCATTTTGACCCGCATTGAAAGCTTGACCAGGATCCTTACGGGCTTGGGTGGGACTTAGTGAACGGCTAATTGGATGAGTTGAGGCATTTTGTTCCAAAAATGTGTTTTGCAAAACTAGTAGGCCTAGGAAAGTCTGTGAAAGACTTCACGTAAATTGGACACTGCGTTCATGATTTGAGGCTTTTTGTTCAAAACGTGCCAATTAATCCTGCAAACTTTGAAAGCCAATGTTAGCCAATTAGGATGGAATATGAAATATCGGACAGATCCGTCTTGAACACATGCAAGAGATAGTGTGTAATGATTTGCGGGATATTTGGACATAATCTAGAGGAGTAATATCCAAAAAGTTGTTTTTCAAAAGTCGGCCTCCTGGTGGCGCTATGGAAAATTGGGGCAGAGGTTTATTGTTTGGCACCGACCAGGTTAACGGTGCCGGAGATTAGCTGGTAACAGACGGACGGACGAACAGACGCACACACACACACACACACACACACACACACACACACACACACACACACACACACACACACACACACACGGACGGACTCACACACGGACGGAGTCGGAATGCAAAACATATATCTCCCCATGCCTTCGGCCTGGTGGAGACAATTAGCACATTATGTTTATGAATACAAAATAATAATATTGTGAATTCATACAGTATTGAGCACTTAAGGGATAAGCCCAAACACTTATGTACAGCTATGTGAAAATATAGTTAAACAGACAGTTATTGAGCAACAAATGCTTTATTGCTTTATTTACAAGTACACAATATTCTGCACTTGTTTACTGTAAATAATCAGGATAAGGTAATGGTTCTATTAAAAAGGTTTATGGCTTAAAATAACAATATCATTATCCTGTCCTTTCTCGGCAATGTTATTGTTAACAGTATCATGTTTACAGTTACAACTTCGCCCAGGAGGCAGCTTGTCCATAAATTGTTGTGGTGCCATATAACCTACAATATTTCATATTTTTACAATATATGTCATCATGGTATAAAATGTGAAATGATGTATAGGCCTACATGTAATTGAATATTGCAATTTTTTATTTAATTGTGGAAGATATTTTGGCACACATTCTGGGCTGCTTGAATTTGGATCATTGAACACAAATCACTTTGATGAATAAAGCTCACAATGCTGGCAATCACCACCTCTTGTCGCTTCCATGAGGTTCATGTGTCCCCTCCTCTCTGGAAACAAATTATCAACACACAACAGCTTTTGTTCACGCTCTGGGATTGCGAGTTGGTGTAAGCAGATAGGCATGAAAATAGCAGCCAGGTTCAGTAGTTTGCAAGGCAAGCACATATATGTATGGGACGGTGACATGAAAACGGACACTATTTGACACCATGGGCTGTATTTTGCACCATGTACCAGGTCTTATTCCCTAACTTGAGTAAACTAAAGACCTGGAGGCGTGATCAATGACATTTAGCTATTCTGAGTGGCCAAAGAGCATTGATCATCATTTACTCAAGTTAGGGAATAAGACCAGGTACTTAAGACACGCAAAATACAGCCCCAACAGTCGACAGGGTGACATTGACAGACTTTGGCAGTACACCACAGTCTTAGCTCCCTGCATTTGGCAGAGAGAAATGTACAGCAGGCCAGCATCTGTGGAGTGAGTATAGAGCTGATGTGTGTTGGGTTATTCGGGTTCTGTTTTGGAGTCCAAATATTACAATTTTAAATGAGTGTCATTGTAGCCTGCCAGAATGATTTTTGCCGCTGCTTCAGTTGCCAAATGGCGCCACTGGCCTTTTAACCGCTATGACTCTCTCAATGAAATGCAAAGGGACATCACTGCTCCAAATGACAACACGACAACACTTGCTGGCTTATCTGAGTTTCTCGTGTGCATGGTGTCTGTGTGATGTTGAAATCAACACCAGAAACTTTTACAGTAACTGGTCTACTGTGTAACAATTGTAACCTTTCTATTCTTTGTCATGTCTGTAAATACTATTAAGCATATGTTGATAAACACTTGGAGTGCTACAGTCCAAATAATGGGTATCATTATACTGTATTTTCGACGGAGATTTCATTATAATTATGAATATTTACAAAAAGTGTACAGTAAGTCTTAAATTGTGTTTTCTTTTCTGTGGAAACACCAAAAGTTCAGTAGTCTTATAGGACCAAAAACAAAAAGTCCATCATAAAATAAAATAAATAACCCAGCCTGGCGAATATCTGCTTTTAGAGGAGTCAGGTGTTCTAGTTAGAATACTAGAATACTCCATTATTTCTAACTAGAATAGAGTAATTCCAGTTTACATAGAATTACTTTACTTGAGGAATCTGAGCATGCATTTCTGTGAGTACAGCCTTATTTTTACTCATCTGTATTTCTGCCGTTAAGTGTGTCACTCTACATGCACAGCACTTAAACCCCCATTCAGCCTAAACCCTGTGTTCAAACACAATCCCATCCAAAAGGACCACATCATTACCATGCATTACTCATCGACGGTGCAAAGCACTCAACATGCTTTCACCCTCAGAGGGGCCAATCCTCCTACCCCTACAAATTGCTCTGCAACCGTACAACGCATTCATAGCATTGTACAGTTTTCACCCCCACCACTTTTGCACCAAACTTGGCTATTACCTTTAATCAAGTGCCCAGTGCATTCAAACGTATTGTCTCTAATGTGTCTAAATAGATCCCCATTATGAAGCAGTCCTCTCAGGAAACACTTGATAAAGCAAGGACACTATATGAGCCATCCCATCACCCATTCCTGTTTGAAACCCCTAAATGCTATTCATTCAAGAGCATTAGGAGCCAGCATGGAGTGTCTCCATGTCTAAAACTCAACCCTTTAACTAATGAGCTCACTTGCATCCCTTACAGGGGAAATTAATTGTCCGAAGCACATCTCGGTTTCAATATCTCAGCTCTCTCCCATGCTTTCTCTTTTGTTCTCTCCACTACTTTCTCATTTTCTCTTTTAACCCTCAAGCAGAGCTGTCTCTGTTCTTTCTTTCTGTTTTCCATTCTTGTGCTCTTTCTTTCCCTCTTCTGCTCTGTCTGCTCCCATTGCCTCATTGCATGCTTTCTGAAGAGCCAGCCACTCCAGTCTTGAGTGTCAATGGAACTTAACCACCACCAGCCCAATGTCTGTGGTATACACTGTTACCAAGTGGGATTGTAGGTGTTGCAGGTCCCAGGTGACCAGGACAAGCATGCAGATAATATTGTCCTGTTAAACAGGAGAAAGAAGCACACAGAACGTTTCAGTTGTTTTCAGACTGGTTGCTCTCATTAGAGTTTATTTTAAATGCACAATTCACAATTGCCCAATTCTTTTGTTTCCTGCTATTTCAATGTATTTTACTTTATCTTCAACTCTGTTTTCACCAAAATATTGCGCAAAAAGCATGGAATACGGATGTGTATATTACAGGAAACTCCTGCTAAACTTTCCAACAAACTCTGGTAAACTCCCGAATTGTACCATCACACCTGTATATTACTGCATGGCGTATACTGTATATGCCTGCTAAACTTGAGGTTCACGGGCAAATCTAGTGCCCATAATTGCCTGTTAACTCCTCTTTTTACGCAGTACCATTACTGTATCACTGGAGTTATTTACCATTACAATACTGCATGTTCTTCCCAAATTATTTTACTATAGCCAAGCCGTTATACACATAATTTCAAAACATACAATAAAGTATCATACATAGACCTTCATTCATTGTCTTGTTTGTCTCAGGAATATTCACCTTTTAACTCTTTACAATGCTCATTTAATAAATAGTAGCCTACGGTTCTTATTTTCTGCAATAACACCTTTGAGTACTGTATTTGACTGTAAACATTTAATTATGAATCCTGAGAGCTGAACTATTACCATGTCCAAATTCAATAATATAGCTGGTCAGTGGTCACACTTATTCTTACAAAGCCCACACAATTCACCAAAACACATGAACATGTACTTAATGTTATTATAATCACATAGATATCATTCAGTGAGTTGATGCACCAAAACTAACCTGTTAAACAGGAGAAAGAACCACACAGAAAGTTTCAGTTGTTTTCAGACTGGTTGCTATTGTGGTATCTGAACGTACTATTGTATACTACACCAAACTCCAGAGCAGGAGAGAAGAATTGTGAGACACGGCAGACAGCAGTTGAGAGATGTTCCCTCAGATGATTTATTTCAGAGTACAGCACAACAGAGGCACCTCCGACCGGCCTTACGCCGTCGGAGGAAATGACAAACTTACGTTTCACGGACAGATGTGAGAATGTAGGCGTGTTCACTGTGATCTCTGAAGATGAGAGGCTATAATCCACTGATCAACCATTTGCTCAGCTATCAACACAAATTGCTTTGTCACACAAATTGCCACGGGAAGAGACTCAGGAGTGTAAACCAACCATCACGGTCCTGCTGTCCTCCTCACTCCAGGTGAGACTTTGAATAACAGTAGAACAAAGACAGGCCTTGGAGACAACTGGCTTGCATAAGCCAGCCAGATAGTCATCTTGTACGTACAAGATAATATCTCGTCCGTACAAGATATTATCTTGTCCGTACAAGATAATAATTATCTTGTACGGACGAGATATTATCTTGTACGGACGAGATATTATCTTGTCCGTACAAGATAATAATTATCTTGTACGTACAAGATAATTATTATCTTGTACGTACAAGATAATTATTATCTTGTACGTACAAGATAATTATTATCTTGTACGTACAAGATAATTATTATCTTGTACGGACGAGATATTATCTTGTACGGACGAGATAATATTGTATAGGGACAAGATAATATCTTGTACGGACGAGATATTATCTTGTACGGACGAGAGAATATCTAGTACGTACGAGATAATATCTTGTACGGAAGAGATTATCTTGTACGGACGAGATATTATCTTGTACGGACAAGATAAAAATGTATTTTGAATGCATGGCCATTCAGGGCCTCCGTAGAAATATACTTTGGTGTCACATAAACTCTTTTACTGGAGAACCTTGGGTGGTCAGCTCAGATCCAACTAAACACAACCAGCTAATTTACAACTACTATAAATATATATTGAACATCACAAATACAATGAATGTCTATTGTTGAACATCAGTTACTCTGACAGAGGCTCACATACAGTATATCCTGTCACAACATATAGGCTACACAGTATTCCAGGTCAGTCACAGAACATGATTCATTGCCAGACAGTAAATGGGGCCGCAGTAAAGTGTTTTATTTTTGGATAGTTAAGTTGACAGACAGATATTCAAACACAGAGCTGTTCATTGTTTTCAAGAAATGTGTAGGCCTAGTCAAATTTATTTGTAAAAAAAATTTAATACTGTTTTTATTAGGCATTTTTTGTATGACAGTTTCAGAATATAATCGACAATGATAAGTAATTCAGTAAAATAAAAATGAAAAAAATAACAGGCAATGTAAATGTTCCACATACAATACTTAATAAAAATGACATGTGTGATAAACATGAAAAAACAAAAAACGTGTGAACAGACAAACAAAACAGACAACAGGACAGACACTCTCGCTCTCAAACTTCCAACATGTTGTTGTAAATTAAGTGAATTACAGACATTCTTTTTTAAATAAGAAAAAATAAAATAAAGAAAAAACACTCAGTTCCTTTTTTTCCTTTTCTTTCTATCCAATTTTCTTTTGTGATATCTATTCTGTAGGAGGGGTTAGCGTGCACCTATTGAAATATTCAATGAAGGGTTGCCATGTCTGGTAGAATCTATCTTCACTCCCTCTCAATTCAAACTTCAATTGTAAGTAGTGCATAACATCTCTCATAAGTGAAGTGTGAGTCGGAACCTGTGCTTGTTTCCAATTCAACAGTATCAGTCTGCGAGCCAGTAGAGTCACATATTTTACCATGTTATATTGGAAAGTAGACAGTTTGACCCCAGGCCCCGTGACTCCCATAATTGCTGTCAGTGGATGTAACTTTTTTTTTTTTACATTGATTCTATAATTCCTAAACTAAATGGTATATTGCCCAACAAACTTGTGCAGGTGTGTGTGACTGTGTCCGTCCAGCTGGTGCTCATTGACAGCCAAGGCAATTATGTTTATGCACTGTCAAATAGGTCTACAGTACTACATCTATTCTCTAAGGTAGTATATACCTGTATAGACAGGGGTGCACCACCAGTGCGCATGCGTCGTCAAAACGTTTGTTGCGCGGTAGATCAAAGGCATGGAGGCTCATTTGCACCAGCTGAGAGACAGGGATTTAGAGAACGCGTCGCTGACCACAGGCATTCAAAAGGAACTCAAATGAGATGTTAACGTCCTGTAAGGCTGTAAGTAGACTTAGAAATAAAACTAGTGTTGACTAATCATTAAGTGGCTCTTATTTTGATGAGGTAGTTTCTGCACAGGCAGTCCGTTTCAATTGTAAACAAGGCTTGTTTACATTCACGACGAATGAGCTGTCAAAGTGCTAGTCGCTATAAACCACGTTAGCGACCATAATATTTACATATGAAAACTGTCACTTAAACAATGTAGGTTACACGCTGGAATTAAACATGGAACCCGGCAGGCAGCATTAGGTTAGTAATTATTTGTACAGTATATGTTATTGTGTTGTGACCTTTGTGGTTGTGCTAGAGATAAACGGACAGGTGCTGCCAGTGGGACCTTTATAGGCTGGTTAACGACGACACTTTCTGTGACTATACTAGTGTAGCTTTGCATCTGTCCGTGTGAAAGCACGGTGTGCGCACCAAACTACATGGGCAGGTGCTCCTTTGAGTACTACTAGCCCAAAATAATAGTGTGCATCCAGTATAGACATATTATCCTGCTCATTACTGTGCAGAAATGAAATGTATATAAATCTTCGTGTTTGAGCACAAAATGCATTTTGAGAACCCACAAATTTCCTCCACACACAATTATTCTACAGATGTGGCCCCCGGCCTAATCTAGTTGAATAGCCTACCCTTGAGATACGATACAGTATACGTATAGGCTGTGTATGTTGTGACAGGATACAGCATATAGGCTACATTTGAAGGTGCAATATCAATGTATGTGACTCTTTCTTTCTTTCTTTCTTTCAGACATTCAAGGCGTATAGTACTTTCCTCCCATCTCTACACAAGCCCTGGTATTCGATGCAGCCCAATGTGTAGAAGCCTACATCATGCCAAAAAGGTTGATACTGCCATTAACAACGCTCTCCTGATCATAACTGGTTGCCTGAAGCCCACCCCTGTGTTCTACCTGTCAGTCCTTGTGGGAATTGACCCGGACGACCAAGCCATGGATGGCGGCATTCTGGAAGCAGGAGCTGGGAGTCGAGTAAAGTGGGCCCTTGTGTTGTCACCGCTATCTGGGACTCAGGAGGCAGCATCAAATGAGAAAACCTGCCATGCCAGCAATTGACCCTGGTCACCCTGATGGGAGTCTGCTAGGGACCAAATATTCACCACCTGTCCCCTGTATAGACCACCATCGGAGGCTGGCCTCTTTATGGGACCTGAGATGAGGGCGTGGCTGCACATGAGGGCGTGAGCTGGACATCTGACAGACAGCTTCTTCTCAGTACTGTAGAGTCCGTTCCCTGATACAGCTGTGAATGCTGAACCCTAAAGCCTAATCTACAGAAGTCTCCGGCCACTGTGCTACACTGGAATGCTATGTGCAGAACTAAACATCAGCCAGGATAAGTACGTTACCAACAAGCATCTGTATGGGGCGCTACGAGGTTGAGTGAGAAGATGGCAGCCGGGAGAATGGGGCTGGTCGGACACTGCCATTGACGTGCACTGGGAGCTTTCATCTATTCTTGTGTTCCAAAATGTCACCTCAAGGTAGGACCCCTTTTCATTTGCTGCTGCTGCCACTGATTGTGTTATGTTGTATGCTGTGTGAATACTATTATGATTGAAGCTGTTGCACTTGCCAGCACTTGACTGTTTCCGACCCTGGAATTGAATGCTGATGTGAATGTGTGTATGTGCCTCTTGGTCACTTCCTATGTGTGAGTTTGCTACAGTGTATTTCCTTTAATAGTTCAAGCTAGAGGTTTTGAGCTTTTTCATAATAGCCATCAGTTCTAAATGGTCATTTCGGATAGAAGACTGATGTGGATCGACATTATGTCTGTTGTGTGTTTGCTGTTCAATGTGATCTGTGACAGGGTGGCTGATATTGTTTCATTATTGGTGACAAGTTAGTACCTCCTCTGTCTATGTAGGCCTATTTCCGTATTTCGTTGTCTATGCCTTCTGTACGAGGACATTCTTGGCTGTGTTTGTGTCTATATGTCGCAAGCAGGGGTCGACACTAACGGTTGCCCAACTGCCCGTGGCAAGTTCAGTCAGAATTTGGTTGGTGGACAGTAGAGTTACAACTTTAGGACAAGTGCAAAACAGGACAAGACAGCGCAAAAACAACATACTGTACACCCACATAGTAATGCATCGTATTAACCCCTCGAGTATGTGCCTTGAGCATAGCATGAAGCCGCTCGAGTATATCTGACTGAACTAACTCTGCAAGCTACGTATCATTAAATGAAACGTTTGGGCAAGTGGAGTATGCTTTGAGGTTGCCTGACGTGCAAGTGCGTTTTAATGGTGAAGCAACCATCTTCATTAAATATTTTTGGTTATTCATGAAAGAACATCACCATTTTACAAGTAGTAGTTGCGCTCATTCAGACTTTCAACGTGACTGTCACCATTAAGTTATCGATTTGGATTTAACATTACAATTTGATTAACTTTTCGGGCAAGTATAAATTATAATCTTGTCCATTTCTTAGAAAGATCACAAGACTAAAATGTTCTAGATTGATAGGGCCAGGGTTAAGTTAAGTGTCTTGCTCTATATGCAGGGGCACCAACACATCTTCAGGGCCAGGAATCACACTCGGAAAGCTTTCACTCTCATGTTCACCATTGCATTTACGCTTGTGTGGCCAACTACGTATGTCTCAATCTGATTTAAAAAGGCCTGGAATACTTTATAAATTTGTATATACATTTTATGTGAATAGTTGTGAATTAATCAGATCACCAAGCTGCATACAGTACATTTGAGGTCTTAAATGGAGTCTTAGAGTATATGTAATGCATCATGGTAAAGCATGTGTGACCGTCCTTCCACACCTTCCCATCTCTGTCCACCTCGTTGTAAAGTCAATATCCATCAAATATAATTGTATTTAGTTAGCTCTACGCCGTGCTGAAAATTAATATTAGCTTTCAACATTCTGGTCAAGTGCATCTTCAACCTGCAGGACGTGCTGTCAAATCAATAATTTGTGCATCCTGTTGGCTGATATATAGGAGCATCTGTCAAATTGGAAATTCCTAAACTGTAAATTGTAAGATACAAATAGAGTGGTACTGTAACTTGGTGCCATGGTACCAAGAAATCTTCTCCCAAAACCAACCCATTCTTTTAAAGGACATTTAAACTTTCGTTTTCTTCAACCAAGGTTCATGTTTTAGGTTATTAGAAAAAGAGTGTAATTCTTTTTTTCATTTGCTGCTTTCTTCCGTTTTAGCGATTTCTAGCGATTTTTGTCAGGGGGGCGGATGCCATAGTGTGTACGGCTCAATATGTCAGTTTGTCACCTCCCCATTCACATTCAATAGATCTCGGGATCTTTTGTGGACAGATATCATTTATTGGGGTCTAGTAGGACTATACTGTAGGAAATAATACGAAAATAAATCACCATATTTTTTGTACAAAACAATACATATTTTGGACTATGTTCGAATGCCCCTGCCCCCCTGTCAAAAATAGCTAAAATCGCTAAAACAAAAGAAAGCAGCAAAAAAAAGAACACACTCATCTTTTACTTTCTTTATTAACAACCTAAAACATGAAACTTGGTTGAAAAAAAAAACAAGCTTATTCCCTTGTTGTGGTCCTGGACAGTGTTTTGACTAATATGCACTGCCCTAAAAACACCGAGACCTCTGTGCTCTCATCTCAAGATATTTAAAAAGCCATATTTGTTCACTGATATGAGATATAATCTTCAATGTGTTGATACTACGTTATTGTTTTGTGACAAGTTGTACATTTTAGTAGCCATTGAAAGGGATTGCTTGGCAAATAGTACATAGTCTACTTCATACAGAACGAGATTGCACTCAAAGAGTATACAGTAGGCAGCAGCTCCTATAGGCTTTGGACTTTTGGATCACAGTACCGATACAAAAACACAATCGTACATAGTCGTATTTTTCCGGACAATTTAGTTTAAAATGTCTTTTATCTGTTGTCAGTTTTCTCTGCTCTATAGCTTGACATCTAGCATCCAACTGATGAATACAGACACTTGTTGTGTTGTGCATGCATAATAGATTACGATTATTTAAATGTTTTGAATACATATATTTGAACAAAATATCTCTGTTTATTTCCCAAGTTATGGTAACATGCATATTGAATGCGCAAAACTGTTAATAATATAATAATAATGGTAATAATAATAATAATAATGCAAACAAAAAAAAGTTATTGCAGGCCAAAAATGAGGTCCCAATACTGTTGTGTCCTCATTATCTTTAAATCCTAAACAGAGAAGCCTGCACAAATTGTGTTGTCCATCCACTGTGATTTGAGTTACATTTTAAAAGTACACTGAAATCAGGCCAGGTCAGGTTGTGGCCTCCTGGTGGCACTATAACAGGCCAATGTGAAAAGGTGGGATATATTCCTCAGCCTAGTAGGAAAGTGTGTGAAAGATTTCACGTAAATTGCACTCTGCGTTCATGATTTGAGGCTTTTTGTTCAAAACAAGCCAATCCTGCAAACTTTGAAAGCCAATGTTGGCCAATTAGGACGGAATATGAAATGTCGGACAGATCCATATGACTATAAAAGGCAGATGTGAAAAATGCAGGTCAAAGGTTTGTCCTTGGCCTCTAGGGAGTGTTTCATGCAGATCGGTGCAGTTATAGGTAAAACTTGTGAAAAGCTGCCTCATTGTGGCACTATAACAGTCTGTTCTGTAAAATTTGGGGCAGAGGTTCATGTTGGCATCTAGGGAGTGTGTGTGCAAAGTTTGGCATCGACCAGGTTAACGGTGCCGGAGATTAGCTGCTAACGGACGGACGGACACACACACACACACACACACACACACACACACACACACACACACACATACGGAAGGAGGGCAAAACATACTCTCTCCCCATGCCTTCGGCCTGGTGGAGACAATTAGTTACAATCCTCCTAGTTGTATTTTTGTATTTCCTATTTGCGTTCATTTAAACTTTAAAGTCTCAATTAGAGTCTTTGAGTATGTAATGTATCATTCACGGTAAAGCATGTGTGACTGTGATGTTGCATCACTCGTCCTTCCCACTCACAGCATTCACCTTCCCATCTCTGTTCACCTCATTGTGAAGTCAATTTCCATCAAATGTAATTTGATATGTAGTTAGCTCTACACTGTGCTGAAAATGTAGATTAGCGTTAAACGTTCTGGTCAAGTGCATCTTCAAATAACTTCTTCTCTGACTGAAAGACAGTCTTTTGGGAGACATTAGAAATTAATCAAACGTATATAGGCCTACTAGATTTAGAGAGTACAATGACTTCAGGTGGTTAGCAACCCTATATTCCTCAGTGGGAAACCAAGACCACTGCAGGAGGCTTTCTGTAATGGATCCGGACAGTGAGTGTATGCCATGCAGGCATACACTCAAATATTGTACACTAAGAATTCTTTAGTCTTCATTCTTCCACCATAGCCAGACCACCCTGCCAGGTGCCAAACTTGACTACGGCACCACACTTCTCATCAGGATCCCTATAGCAAGAGCATCCAGAGGCTCCAGTAGATTCAGAACAGTGCTGCTGATGAGACTGCAGATCTTTGAACATAGAATATAGTGAAAATAGCAGATCTAGCTTGTGAGATTTGTGTCGCATCCTACGATTTGTGATGCGTTGTCAGCTTGTAGATCTGTTATTCAGTTTGATTTGTTTTGAAATGCCAGGTGTAAAAATGCATTGATATAAAAAAAATTATGTATTTTGTCATACCGGATATACGAATATTGAGTTTTTAATGCAAGTGCTCCAGTATTTCATTTCCTTTTTGAGTCAAGTACTGGGGTGTTGAGTACTGTATCCACCACTGGATGTGCATGACAGGCGTGATTTCTTTCTACGTCCGAGCATAGGCATGGTAACGCCCGCCTGCCTCTGATTGTCCTACCGACACAGCCGGTGTCTCCGAGGTGGAAGATACATGCTGGATAGTCTGCTGCGCGAGGTTACTCCGTGGGGAAGTCAAGTACGATATATAATAGCTACAAGAGAATGACAGCTTGGCATGCGCGACGGCAACTTTTATTTTTGTAGAAGAGGTAAACTAATATTGTTTATGCCGTTGGCCTGTTTATTTGTATACATGTGTGAACTTTAAACATTATTGTACTGTTAATTTTTTTAAATCTTTTCCCTTGATCTTTATTAGTATAATAGTGTTAGTTTAGATTAATACACGATTAATCAACACTAACACTTTCATTTAGAACACAGCCAAATCAAATAGTACATAGGCCTACGTGTTCAATCAATTATTCAATCAAAGCAAACGGCACAAACAATATTAGTTACAAATTACTGTCGCGTGTTGCCATTCTCTTGTACTTATTATTATTTCCCAACACGGAGTAGCCTTGCATCTCGGAGGACAGGCAAGAGCGGCAGTGTCGGTAGGCCAATCAGAGGCAGGTGGGGCGTTACCATGTCTATGCTTGGACGTAGAAAGAAATCACACGCATGACAGAGAGACAGACAGAGAGAGAGCAGGGAGTAGCGAGCGACAGGCGTCAGAGAATATTAACTCAGAGCATCTGTTTGCTGCCCTGGGTCACTCCAAGGGCAGGCAAATGAAAACCCATATTAAATATAGAAAATACACATATAAAAACAGTCAACGGACTGATGGGCTGAGGGCATATGGAAAGACGCTGGGACGCTGTGTGTGTGTGCATGTGCGTGCGTGCGTGCATGCGTGTGCGCCCGCTGAGCAGAGGACCTCATCGCTGTAAGAAGCCTCGGCTAGTTTGACCGCCTGCAGGGTTGTCAGCTGTCACTCTGTCCTGCACATGTACACACACACACACACACACACACACACACACACACACACACACACACACACACACACACACACACACACACACACACACACACACAGTGCATGCCTGAGCGCATATGCACAGCTCAAGGTTGAGTGTCAAAGCACATCACAAGGTCACTGCAGACATTTGGATTTACTAATGTCCTGATATGAGGCTGCGTTGCACTCGAACCAGACAGTCCAGACAGACTGATGTATGTCTGAGGGCTTGTTCCTATTCTAATATCTCCCATGTGCTTTCCTCCCTATTGACAACCCTGTGTTTGTAAACCACACAGTGCAGAGTTCTGCATGGTTGGCTTGACCTTTTCTGACAACATATCCATGAGTTCCAATCAGCCTCAGAACCTGTGGTTATTATGCATGCATGGCCCTCGCTCTGCCAGATCACTGATCTATAAATATGTACGAAATAATAGGAAAGAAAAGACAATTTGCTTGCAGGCTTGCAGTGTAGACGGTCATGTAAATACACAGCTCTGACATTGTCAGCTTGTTCAGTTGACAAGGGACAATTTCACCACAAACGGTATATTAGGTTAGATTAATGTTAATAAATGTACATTGCAGCAGCTTAATAGGTTACCATGGAAGTGCCACTTTCACATCGTTATTGGTAATGAAATCGTTGTTTTAAAAATATAACAAATAATCTTTGCATATGCTGGCCATAAACTGTGCAGAATTCTTTAAATATATCCCAGCCGAACACATTGTGATAATGACAGTCGGCATTAGTCTTCACAACCCCTGTGAGTTATTTTCCAGTGGCAGCCTTTATTGTTTAACCGCAGCCTTTGAAGTGTCAATTACTGCTCTACCAGGAGGGAATTCAGGTGCTGTGGATGTCAGCCCTAAGCTACCGTTATCATTCAAAATGAGTTGAGATGTTTCACTGATGCCCTTAGTTTGGGTTTATTGTATACGGCAGTGCAACAGAACAGAAGGTTCAGCACTGAGTGCCCCAACTGAAAGTTCAGGGGACAACAATGGAACCATGATTACTATTCTTTATTCTGCAGCTTAGAATCTTTTTATTGGAAGTTATTTTTTTTGTGAAACGAAAGTTTTCTCTCCGTAGTCTCCGGTGACATACAAATTATTAATATCCATGAATTCAAGTCTCCATGAGGTGAGTAATCAATAGAAAAAAGGCATTTTGGAGGTTAAAGGGTAAGACCACTTTTTGAGAGGTTTGGGTTGTTTTCTTACTTTATTATGGGCAAACTATTCCATTCCATGAGTTATTTCGCTCCGTTGTGTTGTTTATTAGCAATTTAAGAAATAAAAATAGTCGCTCATTCCATTGTAACGGGGAAACAGCTCTCAAATTCACTCTTTTAGCACATAAACCAACGAAAGCTGATTCTGACAGGAAAACTCATGCGGTTTTATTTTCGTCTTTTAAGATATATTTATAAAGTTACTATTTTAGTCGGAGATAGACTCAAGCAGTACTGCGGCATTCCCAACACTCACAGGCCGTCTTGCGAGGTTTCGTTTGTAAACAGAAGTCTCCACGCTGTTTAAGATGCACCCAGCTGCAGCCTCGCATACGAGCAATCCCAGACACAGACACTGTACACACTTCTTCTAAAGTGTCTTCTAAAATGTCTCCCTCAAACACGTCCATTGTGTATGTTTTTAGTGACAATCAAATCCATTTGTTTACATCCCCGTCGTTTCCAATAAGGAAGTGGTGTACAGTTTTGGTCTAATCAGATCGTTTTGCAACAGCAGTGATTTGGTCGGGGTAGGCATACCTACCGGATCTTCTTTCTACACAAATTAGTCAAAACAAGACAAAGTTGAATTTTTTTATTAAAAATAAAACCGCATGAGTTTTCTTGATGTCATAAGCTGTCAGAATCAGCTTTTGTTGCGTTCGTTTATGTGCTAAAAGAGTGACTTTGAGAGCTGTTTCCCTGCTACAATGGAAGCCTCTAAAAAAGTGGTCTTGCCCTTTAACTATCCCTTTAAAGCTCAGGAAGTACAGCGGTGGTCTGGTTCCACAGCCCCCAGGGCTGCATAGTGCATACTGTACCTTTAGTGTACTTGAGCAGGTACACTATGTTCCCGATGAGAAGGTAGATGTGTTGATGTTGCTTCCAGCGTCTGGGTGAATATAGCACACGTTGTGAAGTGCTTTTGATAAAGCTTCTATGGAAACCCTTATTCTATAGAAATGCTTACGATTGTAATGCAGAGGTGTTCACAGCGGACACAAGCTGGCAGGACAAGCTCGTAGCCTTTGTCAGTGCGTCTGAACAGTGCAACGGAACATTTGCCATTCACAGCAGCAAGATGAGCACTTTCAATGAACTGGTCTCTTTATCATTTCATCTTCCCTCACTCCAAGCTCGCACGCACGCACGCACGCACACACGCACGCGCGCGCACACACACACACACACACACACAGTCACACACACACACACACACACACACACACACGCTAGTTCATGCAGGACATAGAGTACTACTGTGTAATGATTTATGCTAGTCTCTGTGCATGGTTTCTGAACTTATGGCAAACAACGACTGTATTGATTTTAGGAGATAAGTCTGCCTCTAAAGTAGCCATTGTGTCTGCATACAGCATAGAGTCCATTTAGAAGTGTGTGAATAAACTGCTTGCCCTCCGTCCTGAGGCAGTGAAGCAGCACAGGCGTCTTCCAGTGTCCCAAGTATTGCCTGTGTGTCATTGATCACTATCAGGTAGTCTCTGAAGAGGTTCTTCCAGGTACTGGAACATAATACCGTGGGCAGACTCAATCACAAACGTTTGGAAGAAGGCAGTGGTGGACAGTAACTATGTACATTATACTTATACTGTACTTAAGTACAATTTTGAGGTATTTGTACTTTACTTGAGTATTTCCAATTTCCAATACTTTTACTAATACTCCACTACATCTCAGATAATAATAATAATAATAATAATAATAATAATAATAAACTTTATTTGTATAGCACCTTTCATACATAAATGTGGCGCAAAGTGCTTCACAGGGCAAAAATAGAATACAATAAAAATAAGTAGTTAAAATGATAAAACAATGGCAAAGAACAAAATTGAATATAAGAACATAAAATAAATAAAAACAAATAAAAACAAATAAAATAATAATAAAAACACCACATGCAGCAAATCAGTCAGGGCAGGGTGGGAACGTGCAAATTAAAACTCAATTAAAAGCAATGTTGTAGAAGTGGGTCTTGAGCTGAGCTTTAAAAATGTCTACAGAGGCTGCCTGACGAAGGTACAGTGGGAGTTTGTTCCATGCCGACGGCCCATAGAAGCAAAAAGCTGCTTCCCCGTATTTTTTAGTTGCCATTTTTTTTGGCAGCGTGAGCAGGCCAGCAGTGGAAGACCTTAGGGGGCGGTTTGGGACATATTTAGGCAGGCAGTCATTTAGGTAGGAAGGTGCGAGGCCATTGAGAGCTTTATAGACAAGTAAAATAATTTTAAAATCAATCCTAAAAACAACCGGAAGCCAGTGCAGTGATGCCAAAACTGGAGTAATATGTTCTCTCATCTTAGTTCTAGTTAAAACTCTGGCTGCTGCATTTTGGACGAGTTGTAATCTGTCAGTTGTTTTCTTAGGCAGTCCTGAATAAAGTGCATTGCAGTAGTCAAGCCGAGAGAAAACGAAGGCGTGGATTAGCGTTTTTGCATCGTCCAAGGACAAATAGGCTCTGATTCGTGTAATATTTCTAAGGTGAAAAAAGGCAATCTTGGTAACATGATTAATGTGAGAATTAAAATTCAATTCAGAATCAATAATAACCCCCAGGTTCTTTACTGTACTGTTACTTTCTACAGTCAGGTTACCAAGTCTGCTTATTATTGATTTTTTCTGCTCACTAGAACCGATTATGAGAACTTCTGTCTTATCCTCATTTAGCTTGAGAAAGTTCTCACTCATCCAACATTTAATGCTAGACAAACAGGTCAAAAAGGTCAGATCTAAATATTGTTTATTATGTTTATTTTACTCTACATTTATTTGAAAACTATAGTTACTACAGTAGTTACTTTGTATATTTTGATTATTATTTTAAACATATACATTAACCACTGCAGCCCTATACATTTCGGCCATTTGAAAATAGCAGATCTACAAGCTCAAAATGTGGCGCAATTTGAGCTGGAGGTGAGCCTGGAGGTGACTGAATGATGTCCATCAAATGCATTGAGTTGGCACTGTGTGTGGCAGAACTGGAGAATGTGTAATAAATGTGTCTGGAGACTTTATTAATTCTCCAACATGTGTTGACATAACCACCCCAAATTAATTCATCACACTGCGTAAAGTAAACCTTTCCGACCAATCTGGCAACGCTGCCAGAGACTGCATGCCAGCGGCATAAACTCTAACAATTCAAAATGAAGTTTAAATATCACACACTCGTCACACACCACTTAACATTAAAAAAAATATTGTTTCTATGTTTGCACTCTAAGCCTTATTTGTGTAATCCAATAAGCAGCTCTCACTCTCAATGGGGTAAACGTATGGCGTTCCTCTCATACTGAGATGTTCAATAAATTAACTATGATCAATGATTGAATATAATGCAGATAAAGTATGAATGATTAAGTGAAATTGCTCTATTTTCTCTAGTATGTGAAGTACTTAATGTGTACAGTGTATGTACTATAGAGCCCCCAATTGTTATTTTATTCTGTAATTTCGTCGTTTCCATTCATTCTGTAGGCTTATTTAACTTATTTTCTGTTGTTTATTATTATGGCTGAATAATATAAGAATTTAAGCCCATACTTTGTATTCCCCATTTATTTCATATTTGAAACGCTTATGTGGGGACACAACATTTTTACTATATTTAAATTGTCTCGAGGGAATATGGAGTGTGTGTTGTGTTGTCTAACCTCAATTGTAGATGTGGCATCAGGCGCAAACAAATCTCAGTCAGCTTCAAATTCGACACATGCACGTGTTCCACACCACCACAGGGAGTGCAGTGCCCGGTGTCGTGCAGTGCCCGGAGGCTGTCGGACCCACGGTTGTCCAGAGCCGCCACAAAAAGGCATCTGCCCGGGCACTGGACATGCAGTCTCCATATATGGCCTGCATAGACTCCATATTTGGGCATGCCTGACAAAGAATTCCATATATGGGCATAAAAGGGACACAAACATAATATCTGGGTGCATGCATTTCCAACTTGCATCGTTCCAAGTAGGCCAGTGCTTAACGGGCACGGGCACCGCTCTAGTTTAAAAGTGCAAAGTCAAAACCGGAAGTTGAAAACCAAGGACCAGTTCAATCTCTATTGAATGTATACAGGCATAACAAAAATAGTTAATCTTAAAATTGACCGATCCAATTCCGATTATTAGAATTTTAGTATCTGTCGGTACTGATTTTTCCCGATCCAATATTTCTACAGTATATCACAATAGTACAATATCCAATCTAATATCATGATATGGGTATA
The DNA here is from genome assembly GCF_963924005.1 of Protomyctophum bolini. Taxonomy (NCBI): domain Eukaryota; kingdom Metazoa; phylum Chordata; class Actinopteri; order Myctophiformes; family Myctophidae; genus Protomyctophum; species Protomyctophum bolini. The sequence goes on along the minus strand of NC_137873.1, from coordinate 28,005,536 downwards.
ATATTGATACTAGGGATGTCCCGTTTTTTTTGCTCCTGATCCGATTCTGATCATTTGAAAATGACGTGATTGGCCCCGATTTCCGATCACGCAATCAGATCGGGACAACCCTAGTTACAATCTCTTCACTAAAAAGGTAAAAATATACTTTATTAGCCCCTTGGGGAACCTTGTCCTCATTGCATTTGACCCATTCCAACTACCGTGCTAAGAAGCAGTGAGCAGCCACAGTGCAGCGCTCAGACACACACACACACACACACACACACACACACACACACACACACACACACACACACACACACACACACACAATCTCTCCCTCATGGTACCGCTCTCTCGGCAAAATAAAAATAATAACAGTAACAGTCTAATCCAAATTGTACTTCTTTGATTGACACCACTGGTTGGTCTTGTTTGTTTCCCCCAGTGTACACTGTGGGGAAAACAAACCACACCGATGCCCCTATGGTGGCATCACTGGCGGCATTCCAATCTGACATCCGCCATGAATGAAGTCGTTGCTCGCCACACAGCTACTGTAACTGGCGAATGATCTGACAAGTTTAAATCGTTGACCCACTTTTTCACCTTGGCTGTCTAGTTGTTGGCTTGTTGCTACTCCTCGCTGAAGATAAGAGAGAGCTATCCTCTAAACCAGTGGTTCCCACCTTTTTGAGTCGTGACTCGTGACCCCAAAGAGAAATGTGATGTCTATGGTCTTCCCCGGTGTAATGAGCTGATGTCCACACAGTTGGGATGATATTGTATAGTGAATGCTTTACTGAAAGTATCGTGAACAGTACAGGCATATAGCATACATTCTGTCGACTACTACCACTCGGCTTCCTAGTGACGTTATCGTTCCTCTTAAAGCTGTACACTACATCCCTTCCTTTCTTTTAAGAAAAGGAAACAAAGCAATGTCTGCCAGACTCTGCCTAGGTTTTCAAATCACAAATAGAGATGCACTATTTTTTTTATTCTTTTTACACTGGTTCAATGTGTTTTAAACTTCCAATAACAGTCTCTGTGGCGCTTTGTCTGTCAGGCCTTTAAGGGTATCTCCACAAGTTTTCCTTTCTTCTGCTGACGTATAAGCACCACATCTCCTTCCCTCAGTGTGTGTTGTGATGCATTCCTCCTTTTGTCAGCATATGCCTTCATCTTTTCTTTCTTGGAGCCGTCTCTGGAGAGAAGCATAGTATCCTCCCGAGGCAACGGGGCAGTGGGGAGTCTGATCGACCAGGAGATAATCACCTGATGGAAAAGACCCACAGAAATCCACCGAGATTTTCTGCCACGGTCCTTGTGGGAGCTCTGACATCTGTAATGGCTGGTGCACCGTCGTAGGAGTAGATGACTGACAGGGAATGCAATGGGAAACCAGTTCTTTGGCCTGTCTGTCTATCCCGGGGAACCATACCTTTTCTCGAAGCAGCTGCTTTGTTTTAACAATGCCTTGATGGCCTTCATGCGCAAGAGCGAGGGCTTTGGCCTGTAATGTCTTTGGTATTATCAGTCTGTTGCCCCGAAGAAGAAGACAGCCGACGTTGTGGAATGCTTTTAGAGCTGCTCGATCAGATTCCAATGGGAAGTTTACATCCACACTTTCCCAGTCGCCTGAATGAAGGACTTTGATCAGGTGTTGCAGTAGTGGATCGGTCACAGTTTTTTAGAATTACTTTGGGTACTGCATGCGTCGCAACGAAACGGACGTGCATTTTAGTGTCCACTTCATATGTGAGCACTGAGGCGCGAACACATTGTGGATGGCGGGACATGTATTCGGCTGGATTTGTTTCCCCCTGCTTTGTGGATCACCTTGAACTTGTAAGGCTGAGAGCCCACCTCTCAATCCTGGCTGGCGGCCTAGACTTTGGGTTGTTGAAGATAAGTTCTAGAGGTTTGTGATCTGTGAACATGCTGAAAGGTGCACCGTACAGATATAGATTGAAATGCTCACAGCTCCAGACTATTGCGAGGGCTTCCCTTTCAGTCTGAGAATATCGTTGCTCAACTGGTGTGAGTGCCCTGCTGGCGTATGCCACGATGTGTGCCGTCTGTGTCTTTTTATCCGTTTGTGAAAGGATTGCACCTAGGCCCACCGGGCTGGCATCCACAATGACATTTGTCTCCCTGTCTTGATATAAGTAGCTCATCACTGGGTGTTAACCAGTCTGTCCTTGAGTGTGTTCAGTGCGTCGGTGTGCTTTGCTTCCCAGGACCATTCTGTGTACCTCCTTCGTGAGGTCGGGCGATTGAAGAGGAATCACAAATGAACCGAGCACGGTAATTTGCCATTCCCAATAGGCTGCATACTTAGATCTGCAAGTTTCACTACTTCTATTTACATTTTTTGTCAGGTGAAACACATTAGTGAAATTGAATGACGACTTTGAAGTCAGTGGGGCGAACGGTTCTCGAGTTACGGGGATTACACACAGACAGACGTACAGACAGAGACTTGGTGCATTTACATTTAGTTTAGATATTATTATTATTTATTTATTTATTTATTGTTTGTTTTTGAAAGATTGACGATATACAGCCGGTCACAGTGCGATGTGTTGTGACTTTATCAGGTCTTGTCTTAATTTATTTATTTTTTTAATTTTATTTTTGTGCCATGTTGAATTAGGGGGCCACAGTTAGCTATATGGCTATATAAGGCTGAGTCCTCCTTGGCATGGAAAGGTTTGGAAACACCTTGCCGAACCAAATAATCTTAGTGTGGTGGCATATTACCTCCACAATGTAAGTGCTGCCTCTGTTGAGCAGCTCTTCAATCTATTCCCACTGACAAGGACATTTATCTTGTCAGTCTCTTCATAGCCTTGAAGGGCGTGTCCAATGTGCTGAGCCTGTATAAGCCATGGCTCCTGCTGCAATGGGTTGCTTTTCCCACACCTCGGCGGGACCTAATCCCTCCTGTCAGCTGTCTTTCCAGGGCTATATGTGGTCTTTCCCTGGTTGTACGCTGTTCTCTTCACTCTCGACTAACACGGAATGCAATTCAATTAACCCCCATGCCATCGAGAACTGAAGTTAGTTACAGTAAAGACAAAATATGTGCATGGACAGTGAAGGGACTATGACCTTGCTCTCCGAGGAACATGTACTTCAGATAGTTTTAATTGGAAGGGATGTGTCAGTTTTCAATTTGATTTAAAGAAAAAAGTCGACAAACCAAAATCTACTCTTATTCCCCAGACTGAGCCCCCCAAACCCAACATAAACCCCAAACGTTGTCTTTTCCCCCCCACATCTTTACATGACACAGTGATAACCGAAACGGCGTAAAGCATAAAAACAACAAAAGCCCATCCTTCTTGGCCTTGAGAAATGGAACGTAGCATTTTGTTTGGCAGCTCCTCGATAAGATATTGACCCCGGCAATGTTTCCAATTAGACGCCAGTTCTCTTGGTGAAAAGGGACGTGTCTCCAGGGAGTAAGAGTGGTTCCTTTCAGCCTGGAGGCAACAAGTCCTCCTCTCACACAGCAACTATTGTCAACCTCCGTTTCTTTCAACCCCCGCTGCCTTTATTCCTCTCCTCTTTTTTTTCTCCTTTTTCCATGTGCCAAAATGAATCCTTTGGAAATGAAAGAGCAGCCATAGCAGGCCCTTCTCAAAGGGGTCACGGTGTGTCTGTGTGCATGTGCGCATACTTTGGCAGCTTAAGTGTGTTCCTGCATGCGCTGTCTGTGTTTAGTGTGTGTGTGTGTGTGTGTGTGTGTGTGTGTGTGTGTGTGGACGACTTCAGCAGCTTATCTCGGACACATCGTAAAACACTGACGGCAATGAAAGGGTGACATTCTTGGCTACAGAGTTTTTTGAACACAAAGACACATTGTTAATTTTCTAAGTAGAGCAGAGGTATAGAAGCTAACCCCAACACTGTACTGCTTCAAATTTAAGACGTGAACAGAATGCCCATTGTTCACAGACAGCAACTACCAGTCCACACTGAGCATGTTAAGTCCTGAAGCATAGGCATGATTCCTTCACACATATGAACGCACTTGACACATGCACATTCGGTCACATGCAGTTCATGCACTTAATCACACAAACTTGCTGCAGGCTACACGGAGTTGCCATTAATGGTACGATGGAATTCCTTTTGAAGAGTGGACTTGGCTACAGTACCGAATGCACCAGGCAAATGTTTATATAAATCTACAACATGGAAATATTGAGAAAGCCCACCCTGGAGGCATATCAAATCTACGAGTAAACAGTCAACTCTCAAATCAGTTGCGGTCACACAGTTTGGTGGTCACACATTTGTTGCACATATGACGTGCCTCCTTATTCACCTACTGTACAGTACGATACATTCTAATACACATTGTGCATGCGTGTGTGGGTGGGTGTGTGTGTGTGTGTGTGTGTATGTGTGTGTGTTTATCTGTGTGTGTTCATGCAAGAGTAATGCAAACATAAAGCCTGGCTGACATCTCATTAATTGATAGCGTCCGCCCGGCTCGCTACCCTCCACCTTGCTGGCAGGGATAAATGGAAGAATGAAGCTTTCCACATGCTTTATCACCACAGACAAGACATCTTAAACAAGCATACATGTACACACACACACACACACACACACACACACGCACATACTGACAGAGCTGAGACAAAGAACCGCAGAGACCAGAGAGCAAGAATATTCGGTGCACACGATTCCATATAAAAATATGAGAAATTATGGGAAAAAGAGAGAAAGAGATGGAGAGAGAGAGGGACAAAGATAACATTCCAATTGTTTGAGCACACAATTACATGACACACATGACGACTCACACACGCGCGCACACACACACACACACACACACACACACACACACACACACACACACACACACACACACACACACACACACACACACACACACACACACACACACACACACACACAATTACCATGCTCCTGGGGCAATCAATTACTATTGATGAATTGTTCCCAACACACCGTTGCTTTCTGCTTATGGCTCTGGGAAAAAGTACATGATGCATTTATCCTATTATCCTTTGTTGACAGGTAGATCAGGTGGCTGAATGATTTACAGCCTCCATATTAAAGCGAAACATTTACCCAGGCTTGGTGGCACCGTGGCTGAGCACTACTGATTAGTGGCTGAGAAATGAGAACGGCAGAGTGTTTATTATGAGAAATGAGAACGGCAGAGTGTTTTTTTTATGAGAAATGCTGGTTAGATACTGGGTTAAAAAGATATGTTATAGAACACGTTTATGCTATATCACAATAGTACAATATCCCAAATCACAGACAATATCCAGTCTAATATCATGATATGGATATAATATTGATACTATAGGGATGTCCCGTTCAAGTTTTTTGGCTCCCGATCCGATTTCGATCATTTGAAAATGACATGTTCGGCCCCAATTTCTGATCACCCGATCCGATCAGGACAACCCTACCTCTGTCTGCACTCTGCATATTGTGTCGCTGACTCGCTGTATGGAAATGACCAAACTGTGCCATGGCATTCATATTCACAGCATGACCAAATAGTGCACATCAAAGAAATGAGCACTAATGCAGTTAATGAACTGAAATTCAAGATAACGTATTAACGTTATTCACTCTTTTAGAGCTCATTGTCTACGATTCGCTTTCAAAGTTTGTGATTGACGTGCCTGTTTACAAACAATGTCAAATAGATCTCTGATCGACCCCAAATTTGAATCACGTATTGAGAGCCAAATGTCAAATGCACAATGCAGAGCCAAATGCGATTTCACTTAGACCAGGGGTTATTTAGTTAGTTAGTTAAATGTATTGTCCACGTGTGGAAATTTGTCTTCGGTCTCAACAGTAAAAAACAAACGATTACAACAACAGCAACAACACTTAACACAATTATTTTCTCATGGCAAAAAAGTGCAGGACAACAGTGGCAAATACTTTGGAAAAACAACAATCTAGTAGTTCGAACTCCCTGCAGCGTGGATGAGAGGGGTCGTTTGCTATCTTGACAGCTTTTTTACCTCCTTGTAGATACATAATTGTTACGGTCTCTTCCCAATGATTTTTGAGGCTAGGTTTACTATTCGCTGCAGCCTGCTTCTTCCTTTTACATTTAGATTGCCATACCACATTGCCATGTTAAAAGTCAAGATTCCCTCTCTGGTTTTTCATTTGTGTTTCCATAATATGCTTGCTCACTCTAAAGGAGTACAAGTTTTAATAATCTGGTCAGTATTTTCACTGAAATTGAGTTTGCTGTCAATATATGCCTAAGTATTTAAAATTGTCTACTACCTCCACTATTTGTCCACCAATTGTAATGAACTGCACAGGTTCCTTTTCATGAATGATAAGTTATTTAGTTTTTGTCACATTGATCCCTAAGGATCTTATATCGCACCCGTTCTGAAGAGATGACACATGTACTCTGTATGCTTCCTCACCCGCTGTGTCCCCCTTCTTCAGTAAGGCAACCAGGGCCATATCATCCACATATTTGAACAAATGAAACATATCCTGGTCTAACTGGAATTCATTTGTATATAAGGAGAAAAGTAAGGGGGATAAGATAGTCCCCTGTGGAGCACCGGTGTTAAGCACAGTGATGTCGGACAGAGTATCATTAACACGGACCTGTTGAGGACGGTCAGAGAGGAAGTCTCTGACAAGATGGATAATACCTCCATTTACCCCTATGTCAATGAGTCTCTGCAGAAGGGTGTGTAATGTATCTGCATGCTGTTGAAAGCAGAGGTAAAATCAATAAAAAGGACCCTGGCAAAGTGGGAGGGGACTTGGAGATGCTTTTTTTGGGTGTCAAACTCATTTTGGGTCACGGTCAAAATATGTGACTTAATGTGGGCCAGACCAGTTTGTGCATGCACTTGAATGCACGTGGGTGTATGTTTGACAAGTAACAGAACAAACAGAACACCAGCACTCCTTTTTCTATTTAACAGACACGCACACTCACGCACGCATGCACGCATGCACAGGCACACACAAAATTATTTTAACGGAAATGCTTTGTTTTCTCACATGAAGACAATTCTCAAACTCAGTTGTCAGTAAAAAAAAACACCAAGTTGCAGCTATTAACATTTAGGAGCCTCTAAAGTGAACAGCTACAAAAGCGGTTTCACTTCTGAAATGCTATTTCAGAAGTGAAACAATTTTCACTATTTCCTTTGTCTGGTCCTAGAGGATACAACCCACAACTTACAGGACCCCGGATAGGCCACTTGGGATGGCAAAGATATGTGCTCCAGTGAGCGTGGAAAAATAATGGATAATAATTCACTAATGCAACATAGGCACCACTGGCTTGGAGGTGCTTGAGCACACCCTAAGAAGGCCATGGCACCCCCAACAAATGTCAAATATGAATTTGTAGTTTGGGTTTTCTAGATCTGGATCGTATCTCTGATATGCTGGTGGATGAGGTTTCTACTTGCTCTGTGTGTATACAGTATGTGCGCATACAGTTAGAGTGACTCTGTTCTACTTTTGTGTGTGTTGTGTATACAGTCTGGCTAAACCAAGCACATGACGTTCCACCACGTGCATGGTCTCCAATTGTTGTTAATTGTATCAGTTACATCAGTCCCATGGGTGTCATCTCATCATCTGTCGACTGTCTGTCGTATTATCAATTGTGTGAAATTCCTTCGCCAGAAAAAGAATGTGCACAGATATTATCTTACAGATTGACCATTTCAGGGATTCACAGACAGCCATTGGCACTTCAGTGGTGCTCTCTCTCTCTCTCTCTCTCTCTCTCTCTCTCTCTCTCTCTCTCTCTCTCTCTACTCTCTGTTGCATGCTATGCTGGTTTTGGTTGTAGGCTACTCTACAATTTACTATGTATATAGCCAATTCATAAAGTATGTTGACGTACGTCCTCCATACAGCAATTGAACACCGACAGTGAATAAGGCCTATAGGCTATTATATTGTGATCGCAGCTTCAATGCTTCTCCAATGCTGCACACTCCCATTCATCAGTATGCTGTTGGCCAGAGAGGAAGGCCAAGGAACAGAGGTGGCTGCGAGTTTCATTGCTAATAACCATGGAGCAGATTCATACTGTCACTCCCAGTGTTAATTACACTGCAGTTTAGTGCACTTAGGGAGACCATTAAGAATATTTCTTTTGGCAGGGTCATGATCCTACTGTGGCAGACTTACTACAGACGAATATAATGTGGAGGACACACACTACACCTGCTGTATGTAGAAACAAAGGTTGTACATTTAGTTTGCCGTAAGATGATTTGCCAGGATTTGCATGTAAAATCAGGTCATGTTGCTTAATATCATTAGAGTATGCCATTGCCACAGGCATTAGTGACATTTTGCAGTAGCTTGCTACTGCAAAGGTCAATTTGAGATAATTGAACTACTGGAGTTACAAAGATTGTAACTGCTAAGTCGCTCTGAATTCAGAGCGACTTAGCAAGAACAACACATGGTAATACATCAAATACATGACAAATTGTCATCAAGAATCATATGTAAGCTAAGGACCTAACATCCGTCTAACAGTGGACTATCTATCTATTCTACAGTATATAATGAAACTATATGCGTATACGCTATAGAGTGCTATGTCTATTGTCTACATAATATGCTCTCTATAAGTTGTCATGCCATGCATGATGTAGATTGACTGAACACTGCACTGTGGTTACTGCTTTTTATGGTGAGAAGTTTGTAGGCTGTATTTACAACCTGCACACCTACCAACATCTTAGCAGATATGAGACTCTCTCATATTGACTGTGCAATATTATTTTTCTCTTTATTTTTCCTCTGCAGTCTGCACCCACATTCCACAAACTAATTATGTTTGTGGGGTTATTTGTTGTGTTATGCCTGAATGTACAGAGTGAGTGAGTTTTTTCTTTATTATTATTTCTTTTTTTATCTTGAGCTGTCTATGAAGTTCTTTGAGGTGGTGTCCTCAACGTGTAGCCTGTGATTGAAAGGTAAACAGTTTCTAAGAGCGGCGAGTACACAGTTACCGTGCAGTACATTGTGTGAGGCCTTGTACCCACTATGCTCCTTTTGCTGAGCACCAGCATCTTGTTCTGTGTTGTTTTCAATAGCAATAGAACTTGCGGGCACCTCCGGGCGCAGGCCTGCAAACACCTGCGCTTTCTTCTCTTGTGTGTGGACAGTGTGGCCACCTCAGAGCGCTTCAAGGTAAACTAGAAAAAGTGCCTTCTGGGCACAGGTCTCCACCAGGAGGATAGGAGTGTGTGTGATGTTTGGCAAAATGTTTAGGAGTAATATAAACATGTTTTTTAGTTTCTTGCAACAATTTTCTTCATTTTGTTGAGGAAATGATGATGATTTTGTACAAAACGGGCTACTCCTGAAAACTTTGGAAGGCAATCTTAGCTAATCAGTGTAGAATCTGAGAAATCCAACAGGCTCGTCTTGATCACATGACTACAGAGATCATGTGTACCGATTTGCGTGAGATTTGGATGAAATCTGTGCGACTAACATAAACAATGTGTTTTGCAGAAATCGGCCTCATGGTGGCGCTATAACCGGCAGATTTGGAGGGATGCAGGGAAAATGTTTTTCCATGGCCTCTAAGGAATGCGCATACATAAGTTGTCGATGCAGTTATAGGTAAAACAGGAATTTGCCTGTTATAGCGCCACCGTGAGGCTGATTTGGGAAAAGATAGTGGCATGTCGTCCTCGGCCTAGTGGAAATGTTCGTGTATAATTTAATGGAAATTGTTTGATTTGTGGCATTTTGTTCGAAACGGACCAATCATGTGAGCTTTGGAAGCCAATCTTAGCCAATCAGGATGGAAGATGGGAAATTGTGCAGATCTGTGTTGATCACATGACTATGGAGATAGTGCATACCGAATTGTGTGATGTATGGATAAAATATGTACGAGTTATCTACAGAAATGTGTTTTGCCTAAATCGGCCTCATGGTGGCACTATAACAGGCCATTGAGGAATATTTGGGGCAGAGGTTCGTTGTTGGCATCCAGGGAGTGTGTGTGCACAGTTTGGCATGGATCGGGACAACGGTGCCGGAGATTAGCTGATAACGGACGGACAGTCTTAGACCGTAGAGTGTAGACCAGTAAGACAGTATATATGGAGCTGAGTGATTGCTGATGCAACACACTCCATATTTGGACGTATAGCGGGACAGACACACACACAGACAGACACACAGACAGACATGATCTGCTAGGTCTCATAGTAAGTGCTCACTGGGTTCGCAACCAATAGAGGAAAGATAGGCAACATGTGTTTAGATTTACAATGTGCAATACATCAGTGGTTCCCAAAGTGGGGTCCTTGAGGGAGTTCCAGGGGGTCCCCAGCTAAATGATAGTTTGGAACCAAATGGACCCTTGTGTCTAACTCTCAGATTAACATTGATTTTACAATATAAATTGGGGTCCCAGAGATAGAAATGCTATTAACTGGGGGTCTGTAGACTAATATGCATGTCAAACTAAGGGTCCTTGAAATTAAACGGGTCGAAAATCACTGCTAGAGCCATACAATCTTCTCTTATGGATGTCTGGCATATCTCTTCAAATGGGGGTCCGCGGGCTAATTAGTGTCAATTTGGGGGTTCTTGTCATTAAAAAGTTTGGGAACCACCATACACCGAGAGCAGAGGAAACTATGCAAGGCACCAATCTGTTCATCGGGAGCAGTTAGGGGTTCAGCTTGATCAAGGACATGCAGCCAGGAGGAGCTGACTATCGAACACTGCCGCCTCCATCTTATATCACTTTCAATGTAGCAATATAAGATGATTCATATTGTTCCTTGAAATATATCTATCATGTCTAGTCTACTATCTATGATGATTTATAGCCCTGCACCCAGTTGAAACTGCATGAGAAAACTAAAAGATAGCAGTCCGTTAAGGGCGATGCTAGTGTTTCTGTGGGAGGATGGTATAGGCTATACATTGTGAGATGTCACCCAAGGACATGGTTTCCTCACTGCTCGCTTTAACAATGACTTTTGTTAGATTTTGACAACAAATCAAAGCCCAGCTAAGTCATTTTCCTCTATGAAGTAAGATGAAGGTGGGATGATGGTCCGAATTCACAGAGGGAGGCAACAAGAGAGAGTCACGGTCCATAAGGTGTGAGTGTGTCACTCATGCTCTGGGGAAAAAAAATTCTTCACACATGGTTCTGAAGAGAAAAGCAGCACTTTGTTGTAGCCTCAACAACATCTTGACTGCTCCGGAACGCTGATGAAACCCACACAGCAGGGTGCGAGAATGAACAGAAGAAGGTATAAACACAGAGAAATATATCTGAAATGTGCTTGCAGTTCAGTGGATGCATGAATAACAGATAAATTAAGTGAGTATATAGAGGGAAAGTGTTTACGATGTTAGATGAGGACAGAGAGCTCATTATTTTGCATACAGACGGCAACAAAACAGGTGAACAGTCTAACTTTTAGTTAACATTCAACAATGCTTCAAGGAGAGATGGGAGGAGACTGCAGACAGCATTTATTGATAAATTGTGATACAATTCCGTCGCCAGCAGTGGCCGGGTGGGGCTGCTGCCAGCGGGTTGAAAGCACTGGGACTCCATTGTCTCGTTGTACGGATCATGACAGTGTTAGTGTGGAGGAGGGCAACCAGACTATAGTGATTGTAACACTTTATTAATAGTGTGTGTGTGTGTTTGTGTGTGTGTGTGTGTGGGGGCAACAAAGCGATCAGCAGTTTGCATTTTTCTTTAAATTGTAGTAGACAAAATAAGCTTTATTTTGCTGTGGGCCTTGGAAAAAGGCCCTCCTTTGATCTAACTCCCTCAGCACCCTGGCCTACTAGGTAGGCCTACTAGGCTACTGCGTCCTATTGATGTCACCTGATAACTCCATATGGGCATTTGCAGATTTGTTTTAATATTTAGATTTAGAACAGCCGATACGTCCAACTTCCCCTCCCTGCACATCACTCCCTTGGGTCCTCCTTTACAATACACACAGCGATTTGAAGTCAATCGGTTATACATCCATGCCGGTCAGATCAGTGGTCCCGGACAGCCAGATCTCCATACAGTATGTGCACATATACCCATATATGGGCATATTGGTCGATTGGCGCTGTGACGTAGATATGAGGGGCTACGTAATGTAGTGACCCAGACTGTGCGTATAGTGGTCCGGACCTCTAGTGCTATACAATAACAGACAGATACCGTATGCAAACTATGTCCCGATTCAGAAACAGGAGTTAATATCAGATACTGATTATCTGTTTGTCAAAGGATATATGGACAACAACCCCTACACACGCACATGCACACAGTAGTACATAACACACACACACACACACACACACGCACACGCACACGCACACGCGCACGCGCACAAACACAGACACTAACGGAGAGAGAGAGAGGGAAGAGCTGTGTTCTCTCAGTCGGTTACTGGCCATATCTCTCTCTCTTTAAGATACGAGGAGTCAAAATACACCTGCCTTCTCCCCAGCTGCACCTTGGAGATAAGTCTCTCGCATGCAAAATGGTGACGTTAACATGAGAATAAAAAATGAAGCCGTTTATTTTAAATCCAAAAAATGGAGGTGTGGAGGTGAGGCGGATGAAATGTGAAAGCTGGGAACCCGTCAGCTTGTTGGGGATTCTTGCGTTTCATGTTTCACAGAGCAGTTACTGTAATTAATCCTTAAACATCTGTGTTCAGACTTAATTTTAGACACAGCTGATTTAAAAACAACTAAACTAACATAAACTATAAAAATATAGTATAGTAATGATGAACCTGGGTGGGATCCGGAAGCATGCGGTCTCAGGACTTAACACCTGTCAGAGCGACTTCAAATGCTACTTAAATTAGTAACACACTTTCTTTTCATGTTTATGGATTGGAGTTTTCAATGCAAGGGAATGAAAGTCTCATCATATTTCTGAATTGAGTGGTTATTCAGGACATTAAAGTGCCATTGATTTTCGGAGACACCCCTGAGCTTGACTTTGAACCAACAATCAATCGCTCAACGTCAATTGGGCTGTGAGGAAAAATTGCTTCGAATTTTCTGTGAATTTAACTGTAGCCTTGGAAATATTTACTTGATGGTTATTTTGAGCAATCTCCATTTTATTATGGCAAATCACAGTGCACTGACTGACTGAGTGCAGGAATGTAGATGATTTGTAGATGATTTGTGCACAAATACGGCTGAGCACGGACCTGCAGAGCCAACGGGTCCATTACAATATTTATTCTTAGCTATTTCTCCATACTTGTTAACTCCGTCTTAATTACAGGCTAGCTCCCAGTAATACAGCCTCTTCAGTACTAAATGGACACTTGTGGTGAGTAGGATTTAATGGGCGAGTAGGATTTTTATTTACTTACAATGTGTATCTTTTCACATTGCATCTGTGGCCAGATGGAAGCAACTTAAACTAATTTAACTGGCTTGCTAATTGCTATGATCAGCCAGGATGGCTGGCTAGGACATCTACAATCTCCTGATCTTGCAAGTAGGTCATTGACTCATTATGTGTTGTTCCTGCAATTTTGCTGCCTATGATAGCCTGCATTTTGTGGCAAGTAACCCATACCATTACCAACTGACACAGGTGAATGTTCCAACTGATTCAGTAAAACAAAACAAAAATGTCATGAAGGTCTTAAATATCAATATATCAATATTAAAATTACGAAGCTTGCACATATCGTACAAAAATACAGTGCTGATCTTCTTTTTCACATAAAACAAATCTCCTAGGTTATTTATTGGATGGATGTTTTTTATAAACACCCAGCTGTCCCCTGGGGTTATGGGAATGATGCCACTAATACAGGTGACAAACAGCAAAATGCTCTACAGTCTACACTACAGTGCACCCATTAAGGCAGATACTGTACTACAAATGCCTTCTAAATCAGTAGTTCTCCCACTGTCAAGATTTGTCAAGCAGCGCGGCACGAAGTCACGCACTGTACAGCTGCTATTTTTGAATGGCAAAGCAAAACATCTAAAATGACATTTCCCGGTTTTAACAGGTTAAAATGTTTGGACACAATGTACTGAATCAAGATGCACATTACAGACGTGCCCCCCAGTTACAGCATGTCTGAAAGAGAAAACTATGATATGGGATGTCCATGGTCTACTTTGCCAGCAGGTGTGTAAAGCTTGGGACAGCCGACGGCAACTTCTGTAAAAGCAATCACAGTCAACCTAACCCAATGCCTTCAGAGATGCACGCTTCAGTGGTAAATGGTGTATTTGGCAACTTTATCCAAGGCACTTTACAATTACAATGTGTGTTACATTCACCTATTCACACACCTACGGTGGAGATAACTATACAATATACAGTACCAACCATAGCAGCAGTCGGGATTCAAACTGGGAACCAAGCACACACACACACACACACACACACACACACACACACACACACACACACACACACACACACACACACACATACATACATACACGGACGCCCACCTATGGAAATCTTTGCGTGGTCGTTTTGCTTTAAGACATTTGAAGATTTCAACAAGATTTCCCTTCCATATTTAGTTGTATTTACAATGATTTCTGGATTCATACATACTTCATCTTGGAAGTTGACTGCCCAATTGTTAAAAATTACGGTAATTTTACACAATACAATATTCATAATCCTTTCTTGCATAACATATTATTCATGCTCAAAATAGTCCAGTGTTATGCTAATAAGCGTCTTAATAATCCAACCGACCTGATTTCATATTCATAAGGCCATATTTCCTCTTCCGTGTGAAAGAGCTGTTGGAGACCCCAGTGGTTTGGTGAGAGAAGGCACCGGAGAAAGCATGATTTATTTTCCCTATTATTGTTATCATCAAATCAAATCTAGCTGTTATGGATAGGCTTGGAAATTTCATCTTGGGCCCTTTTTCACAGTTTTATTTTTCTCCCGTCCACGGGCCCACCCAGTGTAATAAATAGCCGTATAATAAATCAAGCGCTCCCTATTCTTGTGTGCCACTCAATATGTATGTGGAGTCATGACAGGCTGGGGTTGGGACTCAGGACCATATATCTGCTGGCATGATGGCAGAATAAATCAATGCTATTACTGCACCTGGCTGCTCAAGGCTAGGGAAGACACTCTCTTTCACTCTCCCCTTTCTCTCCCTTGTATATCGCTCTGTACCGCTTTCTCTGATTCTCACTCTATGTGGTATTCTCTCTCTCTCTACACCATACTGTCTGCTTCTTCCTCCGTCTATCTAGTCCTCGCTTCAATTCAAAGATTAGTTCTGATCAAAGCTATACCTTTTTTTGTTTATTGCAATGAAAATGTGTTGAGAAACTCATAATGGATTTGTAAGCATATTAAGCCCATCTGATCTATCCCTCAGTGACCATGTATGTGTCTACATCTCTAGGTTACAGTGTTATTCTGTCTATGCCTTTCATAATGACTGTGTCTATACGGTACCATGGTGACAGTATGGTAACTCAACCTGGTAAGACATTATGACATTAACTGTCAATTTATTTTATTTTGTCAGAATCTACGAGTATGCATTAAAGTAAATGTGGAAAAATATGAATACAAAAAAGAATACAAGAATTCAATTAAATGAATCCAATATACTTCCTTAATTGGCCTACTGGCATTGTGCACAAGACATTTGGCAATGATCCGTCCAGTGATTTGCAAGATACAACTGACCCTTCGTCTGGTTTTCAGCCAGTGGTCCCTGGGTTGGTTCCAGGTGGTCCCCAGCTAAATGATGGAGAACATATCAGATAAACCCAAAATTGTTGCGCATGCACGCACCCACGCACGCTCGCTCGCTCACTCTTTCAGGAAAACCAATATAGTGGAGTTAGACAATACATCAACACCTATGGGTACAGCACATTCTCGTCACAGACACCTATGATACAGTACATGAATATAGGTTGGACATCACTGCAAAAAACAGTTGGTGCATTTCAATTTGTCTCATGGCCAGACTTTCTTGTATGGATTATGAATTTAATCGGAATGCATCTGCCCAACAGGCAACAGTATGAATTTATTTCTAGTGACCCACAAACACAAATGTCCAGGCGCCCATGCACCCACCCACAGACATCCGGATTTGGTCCAATACCCCTCCCATCTCGCTCTGTCTGTCTCTCTCTCTGTCTCTCTCTCTCCCCCTCCCCAACATTCCTGATGGATGAGAAGTGGCAGTAGACAAGGACTTCTCCCTGGTTCTGTTGGAGAAAAATAGCCTCCTTATCAGCCACAGATTGTCAGCTGAGTCATATATGAGAATGATGGATCACACTACTGGACTTTTTACTGATGATGATGATTGTGTGCGTGCGTGCGTGGCTGCGTGCGTGGCTGCGTGCGTGCATAAGCCTGGATATGCTTGACTGGACTGCATGCAGGCTATGCACACAGCACGCATATCAACACATTATGAGCCATGATGTCTTTATTTTTTATACATGCATTGTGCGTGCATACGTGCGTGCGTGCGTGCATGCGTGCATACGTGCGTGCATACGTGCGTGCGTCTCCCTTGGGTGAACATCTAAATCTACCACGCCCCCAAGGCGGCATTATCATGCAGTTGAGCAGTTTTGTGATGTCAGGAGTGGAAGAAGTCGACCCTGGGTAAACTCTCCCAAACTCTGTGTAAACAATGCAAGGATAGAACGGTATACTTTCATTTCACAGTTAAAGGAGACACATTTTTTTTTAATCATCTTGCAAATGAGGCCAATGGTTTCCAAGTGGTGTGCCGAGGCCAGGTGTGCAATATAATTTTGCACAATATACAAAAAGTCATCAATTTTGTTTTTCATTTATTATTTCAGTACTGCACACTAATTTCCCAATATGGAAGCAAATTACCGTACTCAATTGTCACATACTTTTCCTTTCCCACAATTTGTTTTAAAACATCAAAAATAGCAAGTGTCTACAAGTGTCAGCACCTCTTCACATTCCGAGGACCATAATTAACAAATGATTATCCGATTTTCCAAAGAGGAACAATAGGGCTGAAACTTGTTTGTTGGTTGCAATGCGAATGGAGAATTCTTTAAAAGGCAACAAATCATTATGCATGTCAACAGCAACCATGTACAGTATGAGTTGTGTTCTTCCCCTAACTTTCCTGCTGTGTTTAGTTCATAGTATAAAGATAATTAATGGATATTATTTAAATTAATGGAAATTGAAACCATGTAAAATTCAAATGTAGTGAGCTGCTTTGGCGTTGCCTCCACTTTGAAAGAGTGTGGTGATTGTTTATATGCATGCACTGTGAGCTATCCTTCTGAATATTTGATGTACAAAAATAATATTGGCATCGGGTACAAAGCTGAGCTAAGCTCTCTTCTTTCAGATAGCCTGGCATAACTCAAAATGTTTTTGTTTTTTATTTATCTTCTTTTTCTTCTCTGCAACATCTGGCTGGTTTCGGTAGAGCAAATTCCATCTTATGATGGTCTGGATTACCTTGTATCCGGACTGATACCACATCATCTCTCTCCATCTACTTGTCTTTTTCCACTGCTTCTAATAAAAAGATATATACATACACACACACACACACACACGCGCGCGCGCGCGCGCGCACACACACACACACACACACACACACACACACACACACACACACACACACACACACACACACACACACACACACACACACACACACACACACACACACACACACACACACACAGTATAAAAGAAAATTACGCATTCTCATCCCCAGCTCATAGCATATTGATGCTTTGTCAATCCCATTAGGTCATCGACCGTTATGTATGCAGTCCACAATGTGCCCTTTCACATCAGAATCACAGTATGGCAGTTTATTATTTTAATTTTCTTCCTTTAAGTGGATCAAATCGGACATGTTTTCTCCACCTGCAAGTTCATGTTTACGAAGTCCATGGACAGGATAATGGCTGTGGTGTTCAAAGTGTGCTTTTGTTTGAAATTGTGATTAGGGAAATTGTGATTCTGAAATTGAAATGTGGTTTTGGTCATTTTAAGAAAAGGATGGGGATCTCATGCCATGTTTGATATGTTGCTTGGTTGTCAGGGACAACACAAACAATGAACATCAGTACAATTCCATAAACATGATGTAATCCTTAGACATTCCATAAAGTGTATGTATTTTTAAAAGATACATATTTTGGAAAGAGTTTGACATAAATAGGCTACATTCCATGCCCTCTTCCGTAGCTTTGCGCTAGGCTAATACTGCTGAACAGTGCCACGCATGCACATCACACAGCACAAGGCATGTTGGGTTACAGGTGCATGATGGGAATAATAATAATGAATTGCATTTTTATAGCGCTTTTCCAAGTGCTATGGGTCACAATTTTTCGTGTAACACAAATGTTGGCACAGATCAGTGGCGTGCAAGGCAAGTGTCAATAGTCCAAGATAACAAAGGAGGTCTTGAATGACCGTGTTCCAGAATTCAGACATGCCCGTAGTAGATGCTGATGGGATTGATATGATGAGAAAGGAATGAGTTGAATAAAACAATACGGTCTAAAAGACCCACTAGCAGTGGCTGGACAGACCATGCTGATCCCAACACATTAATGCATAATTATGTCTATCTATCATGCTTTAATGTATTTAATATTTATCAGGTTCATAATACCACATATTGCACTGCATTTATGAACACATGTAGTGCAATCTTCATCTGGGATCCTGCCTCCTTAAGATGTAAGAAGGAACAAGCTAAAACCAAAGGCTGCATACATATATTCATCATACACAGTACGATGTGATATACAGGATTTTTCCCAGGCGGTCGGCTCCGCAAACAGAGGACTGATGCAGTAACGTTTGATTTATTTGAAGGTCTTATTTCTTCCTTTTATTCGCAGCTTCTCCCAAGGTGTTTTTTTCCCCGTGCTTCTTTAGCCCCATATCCTGCCGGCATCATCTCCATGCGTTGCATTGATGCATGCTCGTGCATATATATATGTTCTGAATGCACTACTATGTTTGTATCGGTGTGTGTGTGTGTGTGTGTGCGTGCGTGCGTGCGTGCATGAGGTCAGCCATGTGTGAACGCAGAGTATACTAAACCCACACAGTGGCCTTCACTGATAACGGAAGACCATTTTCACCTCAGCCAGTAGAACAGAGCTCAGGGATAGAGAGAGAGAGAGAGAGGGAGAGAGAGAGGGAGACGGAGGAGAGTTAGGGAAGTGAAGTAGATAAAGAGAAGTCTATGGAGGGAAAGGTTAAGATGTTAGATAAGAACTGAGGAGAGACGATTCTGTTGGGGCGGATGTCTGCCTATTTCCTATCTCAGTAAAAAACTCTCCGAAGGGCTTCATATCCACGTTGGGCTTTTAAAACAGCAGCTCAGATATAGTTGTACCATTTTGCTGCGTTAACAGTACTATAGCATGCAGGTGAAATTCACAGTTTTTACAATGCCCCTCGATGAATTGCTCTGAAGATTCTGAGATTCTTCTAAGTATCGGCTTGGCCGTATATGGCTACGGTTGTAGCGGTCTATGACCATATAGGCTACTGTGTGATACATTAAAAAGTTCCATTCATTATTTTTAGAGTTTGCATTCACATTATCTCCCTCTTCATTAAAATGTACTGTAACTGAACTTACAGTACCTGAAAGAGTCAGTGTTGGCCAGGAGAGCTTTACGATTTGAGGCCCTGCATGGGGCTGTTGTTTTTAGATGCAAAGACCAAGTGCCTGCATCCCTTCACTCCCTTTACAAGAAAAACTTTTGGCTTTTTCATGTTTGGGGTCAATCTCCTTCACATTATATTGTATAGCCTCGGGAATACGTATGTGGAAATCAGAGAAAACCAGCGGCATAGTCTGTGTCGCCTTGTTGCTAAGCTATTCTCCCATACATTCACACAGTGTCATCAGGGGCGTCAATATAGCTGGGGGGTGGAGCCGGGGTAAAGTTCAGAGTTCTCCCAACCGGAATAAACAGTGGCATGTTGGGTTTTCAAACGCAGATGCTTTAAATACTACTAATTTAAAAGTAGGCGTCATGCTTGCCAGATCACAGGAACAGATCCTTGTTTCCACTCGACAAGGAACGCTACTTTAGAAAATGAAACAAGCTAGAGTCCGATTGGAATGTTTTCCTTGACTGCTGGACATGATCCAACACAACACTTTTCTATAGATATGATCACTGAAACTTATCATAATATACATTTTAAAAAGCCATTCATTCATCAATGATGTTTATAGAACACGTTTTAGTGTTTTAGTGTTTTAGCTACCGACACCATTCGTTTTGTCGCAAGTTCGCGACGCGCTGTGAGCTCATCATAGCCTTGCACTGAAGTGTTTTTCTCAAATTCTCCATTTACAGTCCTTACGGCTTACGCCTTCAAAGGATTGTACGCTATTATAACTCTATGAGGAAGACCATTTTCTTTAGCCCAGGCTAAAACCGGATGTGACGTTTGTGGGCGTCCCTGTCTACCTTCATGTTAATGTATCATCTTCTGTACACTCCCTCTTTATCCTTGTCAAAGTTTTTACTTGAACATTTAAACTCATCCTCATGAGTCCCCCGGCCGGTCCTCTGAGGGCAGAGGCTTATATAAGCTCTTGTAAGCCTGTGCATTAAGGCACCCATGGTATTAAACGTCATTGTGCGGTCAAGAAGACATTTTAATTTCATTTAATAAATCAATCTTGATCTCCAGGGTGTGGAGATTGAATGTCTGCCTGGCGAGCAGTCTTCCCTATCCAGAGCAACATTGGCAACAACTTCCTCCTGGGGGATCCCGAGGTGTTCCCAGGCCAGTACCAGGTAAGGTGCAACTACATATTTAAAACATGCGAACCCTCTCCTCTCCTGAAAACTTCCCAGGTGTTGTACATTTTATATAGAATAGGCTAACTTACATGAGGTCAGTGAGTTTTGACCTGTTTTAGGCGCTGCTGATAATGTGGTTAATCTTTCACGTTTTGAGACACATGGGAGGAGGAGGAATCACAGCCAGGTAATTCATAATAATAATAATAATAATAACTGTGCCAAAGCAGTTTTGTATGTGCATTGAGTCACTGGAACAACCTCTCTGTAATCCGACCCTAACCATAACCCCACGTTTTGGTGGTTAGACCCCCCCCATCCCCCCCCTCCCCTAGGGTGGTGGGGGGGACGGGGGGGACGGATTTTAGAAGCGGCGCCGCTCTATATCCCCCCCTAGCGTTCGGTCAGTGTTGCGCCTCTGGTGGAGATAGACCCCCCCATCTGGTCCTTGGTCTGCCACGGAGTCTCTTCCCAGTGGGACGTGCAGCGAGGACCTCTCTAGGGAGACGTTCGGTATAAGCATCTGTACTAGATGCCACG
Organism: Protomyctophum bolini; assembly: GCF_963924005.1. Lineage (NCBI taxonomy): Eukaryota > Metazoa > Chordata > Actinopteri > Myctophiformes > Myctophidae > Protomyctophum > Protomyctophum bolini. Next base: position 27,984,134 of record NC_137873.1, on the reverse strand, counting down.
AACCACCTAAGCTGGCTCTCACGTATGACTGAACTTCTCACCCTATCTAAGGGAAAGGCCAGCCACCCGTCTGAGAAAACTCATTTCGGCCGCTTGTATACAGCGCTGTTATTCTTTTGGTCATGACCCACACTTCATGACCATAGGCGAGAGTAGGAACAAAGATTGCACGGTAATGCTTTGCCTTCTGCAATCGCATCTTGTACTGTATGTCCATGTACTGTTATTTTGTATCTGTATTGTATTATTCTATGGTATGTTTGGTTGTGAGAGAAAATAGCACCATTCAGTAGGCCCTGCATGTACCAGGACCCTTCCTCAGCAGTCTGTCTCTGTCGGTTGGATCACAGGGACCATTCATTCATCATTGTTAGCTAGATCAACTGCATTGATTTATTTGATGAGGTGGATGTTGTCTAAAAGACTGGCTCACCAGGAGCATAATTGGCGGACACACCACACTGCTGTTTTTTGACCATTTTCAACCAGCAGTTTGCTCTGGTCAAGGCAGTCTGGGTCTCTTAAAGGCCACCTAAAAGCCTAATTTATATACACACCAACATGAAAAACTGTGTATATTATAATATACATATTTTTCAAAGCTAACTATGTGTCATATCAGAACATGGAAATCAGTTCTTTCCAAAAAGTGACACTGCCTTGCGAATGCGATGGACTATAAATGAACCTTCAATCTGTCCAAATACACTTGAACAGTATTTCTCAAACACTAGTCTCCAACCTCTGGCACGAAAACACTAATAATGATCAACTTTATTTGCACTGCACTTTTTAAAGTTGAAAAGTGCCTCCCAAAGTAAATGACTCAAGTGCAACAACATAACAAATTGAATAAAAAGAGTGGAGCAAATCATTAAAAGGATATATTCCACCAGTTTAAGAAGTACCCTCTGAACTAAGCTAAACGAGTGGAGTTCATCAAACACCAACACACACTGTGTCTTGCCTTACACTACATTTGGATAAAAATTGGAGGATAAAAGGATTCTCTTTAACCGCCTGCCAGTGATGTGTGGGTGAGAGAAGATTGGCAGACTTCGTCTGTGATCTGCTCCATATGTCTACGAACCTTGTTCTACAGTATATAGATATGCTGGGCACATAGCCAATGTACGCATGCACGCACACGCACGCACGCACGCACACACAAACACACACGCACACACACACACACACACACACACACACACACACACACACAATACTGCAGACACAAACACAGTGACTAATTTTAAAAGATACGAACACACACACGCGCGCACTTGCACACGCAGACAGACAGCGTAACTCATATGCACCTGTCACCCCCCCAGAGGATTTTTATCTTTAGAGAGGAGGAGATTGAAAAGGTGAAAGCAACAGCGCATGATGACTCAAACGGGAGACAGAAAGCGATAGGTACATGGATGATGAAAAGGGCGGCAGAAGCGATAGGTATCATGGGTGATGAGTGAGGAGAGAGACAGAAGCGATGGCTAACATGTATGATGAGTGAGCAGCAAGACAGAAGTGATGGTTATCATGGATGATGAGTGTGGGGGGAGATACAAGTGATTGGTATATGAAATGGGACACAGAAGTGATGGGTAACACGGGTGATGACTTATGAAGGACACAGAAGCGATAGGTGCTGCACATGCACAATCCTTGTCATTCATTCGGCTGTTTCACGCTCTCATCAAAGGCCATGGTAAGCCATTTATGGCATCCATTACCCTTGGCTTCCACCTCAACTCAGCTTGAGAGGGGGTTCTCAAAGTGGGCTCCGGGGAAACCCTGCTGGCCCACTGGGGTCCTTGAGGGGGTTCCAGAGGGCCAGCTAAATTTGTTAAAACGGCATCACAATCATTTTGACCACTTTAACTCTATTTTAATGACTCAGCTGTTATCAAATCGGCTCAAATCTTGTTTAACACAAATCTTCTCTTGTGTCCTTGCCTCCCTGGCATAAACTGTTTTCTGATGCATGTCTGCAGCCAAATCCTTGGCATGAAAACGTTTGAGAACCACTGGGTTATACCCACACTTTATAGAGCAGAGGTTCCCAACCACTGGTACGTGTACAGTACCTGTGCTAGTACGCTGGTACGCAAGAAGGGAATCCCAAGTTTTCCCGACCGTAAATCTATAACCGTGCGTGCGTTACCATGATCAATGATATGGTCCCCCAGGTTGGCAGAGGAAGTGTAGCCCCCTTGATTACATTAAAACAGTTTAAGTCCACAACAATTATCCATAATGTATAAATTTGGACTTACTGTAAACTGTTTTTCGTCTGTAGTATTGACACTGGGTGAAAGAAATGGGTTGCAAAATCGTGGGATAAAAATGATATAAAAAGAATATATGGTCAATGACAATGATATAACATTATGTGGTGATATAATAATATAGGTTAGGCTACTTGAGGCCAGTCTTGATGATTCACGACCGCGACGCACCCCCCCACCCCCACCCCCACCCCCACCCCCCAGCCATGCAGGTCGGCGAACATTTTATGAACTGGCAGCCGGTCCGTGGTAATAGAAAGGTTGTTAACCTTTCAAAATTCACACTCCTTACAGAGATTGTCAAATTACTACCGTATCCGTACTTTATTTGTATTGTTGGCGACATAGATTAAAGGTTGTATTTGTTAGGAGCTCTGGATAAGCATATCGGCATGTGTTTGTTTCTCTGCATGTGATTGTGTCAACATGCAGGCCAACTATTTTTAAGTATTTTTTCCAAAGGTACAGCACTGTGTCTGTCTAGCCTCAGTGGAGAAAAAGAAAACATGGGTCTAATTTCATGTGGAAAAGCCTGAGGTGAGAAAGAAGATACACACTTTCTGTCGTTGTGGTGGCATTGATGCTCAAACCCAACATATCATCTTTCAACAGGTGACATTTCCAAAGGCGCTAGCACCAGATTGTTGACGATGTCTCTGGCTGTGGATGCCAGGATCCACATTTAAAGTACACCTGACAAAATTGCTGTGTGTGTGTATTAGTGCACGTGTGTGTGTGCGCGTGTGAGTGCGTGTTAGGGTTATCAAGGTTACACTTACACTTTTCTTTTTAATATATCCTTCATACATTATGCTCAATTATTTGATGCCTTATCAACTGAATAGACCGGTAGTCCAGCACTATGGAAATACTTTTCTCTCCTTTATGGGTTTCTTTTCTCACCTGCACATGTTTTTATCTTTTATTGATGTTACCTTTTTTGTACTGCTTTTATTGTACGGATAAATAATAAACTAAAACTATAGTGCGGCACTTGTTTTGCAACACAACAGTTGGGCTTCTTCTACATTGTGCCATGCATTTACATTTTGCCGTTAGCGTGTCACTGCACTTGGCACTGTTTGAATCGGGCAGGCTGGTCGCTGTCCATCTCCCAGTGCCTTGCGGTGTGGCATCTAGCCAGGCTGATGAAATAGATAATGTTGTTGACAGGCCAATGCATCATGTAGACCCAGCAATCAACTGCCAACATGCAGGCACAATGCTGGTGTCGCCATGAAAACGAGAGCCACGGAGGGAATGATGATGTAGCTGTGCCACTGAGTGCAAGGAGTGCAATTCCAGACCCAACCGACAAGCTGTTGGTAGTCTAATTGAAATTTGTTTGCCAGGAATTGACTATTGGTTTAACTGAAGTCACATTCAAGTTGTGTATTAGCATAATCGCCTGCCTTAGTGAAACGAGTCACAGGGGGGTGCAGCTGTGTGTCCGCTACTCCACTTGTGCTCTGGTGCTGGCGAAGGTTTTGATCATTGCTCATTTCCGTCTTCATGCTTTTGCCATACCGTACCTACGCAGTTCATTTAACTCAGAGAGCTTAAGAACGGGCACTTATACGGGTCTGTTTTTAATGCATGTGTGTATTTGCAGTTTTATCTTTTCAATGTCTTACATTTTTAATGTTTGAGGAAATCAAACATCCCCTTGGATGTTTGTCCTGCCTTTAATCCTCCTTGCCCACGGCTATCCATCCAGCAAGTCTTATCTCCTGCTCAGGCTCGGCAATAAGGAGGAAAAATAAGCCCTGAATACCCAGACACAATGCGTTTTGATTTTTGTTTGGTCATAGTAGACCTTTGTAGGAAATCTACCTTTTGAAGTATGCTTCAAAGTGTGTACTGGGTACCCCCAAACCCAAACCCATACCCAAACCATGCATATAGTCCTGTGAGGCAGGTGATGCACTCATTAAAGGGATATTTCACTTTCAAGAAGGGGCCTTTTATCGTCTACTCAGGCTTTAGTGATAGCCTAATGGGTAAAAATCTCATACTCCCACAATGGGCAGTTTATGCATTTTTTTTCTCTCACAATCACATGTCCCAGGAATGTGTGGACCAAAGGAGACGTTCCCAGTTCCATTTTTCTTTTTCATGTATTTCTTTTTTTGAAATTTCATGTTGAAAACTGGTACTGTTGTATATATTATTATAGACGGCAGTTTGGAGGGACAGCGAGGAATGCATTTTCCGGCAGCGGCAGCAGCCACGGAACATCCGCGGCAGGCGGTAGTGTTTCACGCGGCAGGACGCTCTAATCCAAACCCTAACCATAACCATAACCATAACCGCAAGCAAGGCGCAACGCATGTCGGCACCGGCATCCCCATCCCCCACTGGCTGATGCCGCTGCCGGAGAATGAACTCGCTCCTTCTGGCGGTTTGTTGCAGTCACCAAGATTTCCCTTGTTGCTAAAGCTTTATGTTCTACTTTAGCTATGAAGAATAGCAGGTCTAGCACACCGAGTGCCGCGCTATGAGCATGAAAATGTGGCGCAAATCATTGAATATATATATATTATTTCAGAGCAAATGTTTTCAACTGAAATCTTTGCTTCCGGGGGGGTCCCTGGAACAACGTATTTTCAGATTGGGGGTCGGCGGCCAATTTCATATGCCTTTTTTAGAATACATTTTTGTAGAATCGTCCTCATGTCTAAATGGGTTAAACAGGCGGGTGAGGCTCTCCACAACGACCTGACTCTGCAGATATAACGTGGAGTCCCAACGCATTGTTGTTTTTTAGGCAACTTCCTGTTCCCAGTTATCTCGGCTTAGGCAGAGTGAGACCGACCTAAGTTACAACTATACTACTATACAACCTTTTTATTCCGTTTACACGAAAGCACCGAAAAGTGTCGATCTACAAGCTCACAACGTGCCTCAACGCTGTGCACTGTGAGCTTTTTTTATTCGACAGATGTTCCCCCAGAATATAGATGCTGGGGTTCAAGTGGTTATGCACCAGGATAAACCTTTCCTAATGCCAAGTTTACACGACAGGGTTTTAATCCCGATTATCAACTCGCTGACATTTTTTGGAGTGCACAGAGAAAAGCCCCAAATCGGAAGTAAATCTGCATTTGCTCCCGGAGGTTCTGCTCGCTGTGGGTAAACTGTTTAAAGACGCCAGCTGAGCGTGATCCGAGCACTCACAGATGCGTCCCCAATTGCCTAGATATCTGGCATCAAGATATAGACCTGTAGCCAAAGCACATCATATGCAGTATGAAATATGACTGGCAGAGAGAGCAGAGACGACACGGATGCTTGTTTAATTTTTAAAATGTGACCCGCCATGACCCCAAGACAGTCATCGTGAGATGATATTGATTATAACTGTTCAGCAGAGCTTAAAAACCTGTTTTCTATTTCCTTTTTCTTTTCGTCTAAAATGATCTGAAGCCATATTAGTAATCATGTAATGTCAGGCTACATTTCACTTAAATGTCAAAGCTTTACTCGGCATGTAAACATGGCATAGATGCATTAATGTGTAAGTGTAGTTATTTTATAGACTTTATAGAGTCCTCCAGCCGTTAGTCTAAATTGTCTAATTGAATTAGCTTACTTCAACATTAAGTCACTGTATGAAGGTAAACACGGAAATGTCTCAGCATGTAAACATGGCATAGATGCATTAATGTGTAAGTGTAATTATTTTATAGTCCTGAGTCCTCCAGCCGTTAGTCTATACATTGTCTAATTTAATTTGCTTACTTCAACATTAACTCACTGTATGAAAGTAAACACGGAAATGTCGTCCCTAAATTACTTATGGACGTGAGTCCCGTTATTGTTACCTTAATTAATTATCATGTAATTCTAAATAAACAATTACTGTACCAGTAAGATGCCTGAGGCCGAGTTTGATGGCAGACTGCTGGGCGAGCGCTGACGCTTTGGCATGGGGGGGAATTCTGTACTGGCCATAAGGAGAATGTCTTGAGTATACAGGGTTTGATGAGGTCAGAACAACATATGGAATGTCAGAACAGGTCAGTGGCAGTGGGGACATTCTCTTGAGTGTACATGGTTTGATGAGGGCCCAGGTAGGGCCGGGCCTTCATTTTCCGGCCTGTTGAGAACTCTAGTTTCCGGCTGCACTAATAACTTTGGGGCAGGCCTAGAGTTTGAAATTGAATGGACAGGTATAAGTCAAAAGGGAGATATCGAAGAGGAAGGATGGCGTAGGAACATATGGAATAAAATATATCCATATATGGAGATCTAAGGGTTTTGAGGTTTGAGGTCAGATGTAGAGTTTCTGGCCAATAGTGATGACATCAGGGATCTCCATATATGGGCTTAACTGCGACAGCAGGTCGCATTTACTATGCCATCAGGGTCTCCACATCTCCTGGGCACCATATATGGCCCGGCACACGAACTGATGGGAAATGCTCGATTCCATAGTTACCTGCGACCTTCGGTCACAATTAACCACGTTATGTCGTTAAATGGATGTATTTCATCGAAAACATTACCGTTTCTTCTTTGCTGGTTTTGGAGAATTGAGAATGAGAAGCATTTCCGCATTTTCTTCTTCTCTCTGTTGGCCTGTAAAGTTGAATGCCGGCCTGAGAATGGATAATGCCGTCTGTGATTGGCTCTGGCTGTTTACTTCCGGAAAATGTGGAAGTAATGTGTACTCGCAATATAATGACTATAACGTTATAGATTCTCACTTTAGACTCAATCTCACACTTTCATAATTAATTATAGTCATTACAACCATTCTTCTGCAGAATATATAAAAAGGTAATCCTATTTTCCTCACAATTGTGTGAGCTAGCCCCTCCTATGTCCAGTTTTTAGTTTGTGTCCACAAACTTTGTCCTACACAAACATTCAATTCCCATTGACAATGAATGGACAGTTTTACGTCATTGTGTACATTTGATCATATAGTCAGATTACGTCACATTTTATGTCATAGTGTAAACACAAACATTGTTGAGGACGCAAATTGTGATTGGCCGGAATGAGTTGATGTACGATGATGCCCCTCACTTCACACGGGTGTTTTTATTTATTTATCACAGAGGAAATGACTCATGTAGAATGCCATGTAAAATGTTTGTGAAAGAAGGGGGACAAATTATGCAATGAACTGAACAAAAAGATTACACAAATACTATATATATCTTCTAGGTTACCAGAGTGTCCGTGACTGTGGTGTTCTGTGTTGTCGGTCCATGATGACACTACTGGGACACACCTCCGGAGTGCCCGGCATGCCATGTAAAGGCACACACGCGGGGGGCAGGGTGGCTTTGTTTTATTCTGGGAAAAAGCAAAGCTGGCATTAGTGACGAATCTTCTTTATGCCACTTCATTGCGGGAGCTCAGGATAAAAGTGCTGCATGATTACCTTTAATCATAGACTAGCAGAAAATGTATTTGTGCAGGCACATAGAAAGTGGGATATAGGAAAGTGGATTATTGAAGGTGCATTTAAACAGCTTATCCAGAAGACCATGACTGGCATATGAGTCAGTGTTCTGGCTGCGGTGGGCATGTTGTCAACTAGACATCGTGACTATAGTTTGTCGTTATCTAACTTGAGTCACCAGGGGCAACCTCAACTTTTTTTTTCTTTCTTTTTATTCGTTTTTTTCTCCTCCCTTTCTGTATGTGACTGGCGTTATCTGCCATTCTGCTGGGTTAGAAATCGCATCGTGAATCTGGAGAGGGAGATATGGTTTTCAGTTTGGAATCCCTGCTTAAATTCAGGCTTCCTTTGGGGCCCCTTAACATGAAGTAGTGTGAGAAGGTCTGCACTTAAGTACTTTCCCCTGACCACCCTGTGGAGCGTGCACTAGAGTGTGGAGAGACATAGTCACTTGAATGCTGAGAGAGAGAGAGAGAGAGAGAGAGAGAGAGAATAGTGACTGATGCAGATTGAGAAAGTGTGAGAGATGGTGACAGAGGCGGAGATTAAGGTGGAATGAGGCAGAGAACGAGAGAACATGGAAAGACAGACACTCCCAAATTCCCTGCATTCAACCTGTCATGTGTTGCCACCCATGTGAGGAAAGCAGGATATAATTAATTTGGGCAATTAGGGAGACAGAGATGGAGAGAGTGGGAGAGGGTCTCTCACCCTCCCATTAGCTACCCACCCCACACGATTTTCTGAATTGAACTCAAACCTGGCACACCATCACCCATAGTGAGGGAGGGTGAGTCAAACAGGTAGGGGGATATATAATCATTTGGTGGATTAGCATTTTGTTTACCACAAAGCCATGCCTCCACCACGCACGCGCTGTGCCTGTCTCCTAGTTACTGTCTCTAAGGACGTTACAGGCAGAGCATGGTTAGACGGCGAGATGGAAAGATGTGTAGGTGGAGGGGAGGATATACAGTACAAGGTGAACGGAAGGATGCACATTTGGACCGACGGACCTGTGATTGAATGGCTGGCTGAAGGGAAGGATGCATCATTTCTATCTTGGAGGGCTATTTTGGGGTCGAAAAAAATTGATGGGCGGCTGTATAGACAGAATTGTAGACTTGCAGTGTATGCCAGCACAAACACACACACACCCTAGTATTGGGGCATGGGGAAAAGGAGTGATGTTCTGGAGCCTAACCAGGTCCCTGATCAACTGTATTTTGAATTAAATTACCCGCTTGGCCCTTTTAATGCAGACTTCTAGGTCCTTTCACACCAAGCACAATAACTATTATATATATACTATAGCCTATAACTATTATGTGATCGTCCACATTGATGAACTGAATACAGTTCTTTATACATTGGCAGTACACACTCCATAGTCCAGCTGTGATCACCTGTGTCTGAGCCCACATGGAGAGAGCCCAACAGGATACAGGTCTATGGATGATATTATGATGATGATATATTACACAGTGATGAACTCTGTATACGTACACAGTGTACCAGAAGTACCTGAGGTAATGCCATCTATATACCAGCTAGCATGAGCGTCAGCTGTTTATAATCGTCTCCTCATCTCCGTTAATGACACAACTTTCCAAGGGGAGTGAGACCGAGAGTGCGTCCTAGATGTCCTCAAATTGTTCATAAAATCATTCTGAAAGTGATCCAAACGATATCGCGGTGTGGACGTGCCATCCACTTAAGTTCAAAACGATTTTTAAAACAGCATTTATAGTTATCATGGTCGCTGTGAATGCCGCATTTGTTGCCTTTCTTTCACACACACATAAATGAACATATACCTACTCTCGCGCACACACACAGTCTCTCACATTCTCTCTCTCTCTCTCCCCGTCTCACTCACGTGCACATACGCACACGTACATGCACGCACACGCACGCTTCCTCTTCAAGGAAATAAGTCAAAATGAGCGGGGCTATCTTTTGATCGCATGTGCACTTGGGCAATATGTCATGTGTTATCATTCTGGTCTCACACACACAGACACAGCCATGCACGCAGACAGGCACGCACACACACACACACACACACACACACACACGCACGCAATTTAAGAGCTTTGAATCTAAACTAAAACAATCAGCTTGTCACTGGGTGCGAGATGACTGAGATAGACCAATTATGACCTCACCGGGGACAGATGGCCTCCGCCACCCTGACGTGCTGCAGCCGGATGGCTCTCCCTGCATTCAATTTGCACCTCATCCGCTGCAGAGCGTGGGCCACGTCTACTAACTGAACACACATGGGAATGTGGAGTTATGGCCTGATAGTTGAATGTTATCTGATTCCGGGGGTACTGTATACGTACAGTAGATGTCAAAATATATCCAGCAACAGGTCTTAGGCAGTCATAACTGTTCAGCATCGCACTGACATGTTGTTCTTTGTTCTGCCGATTAGGATCTGAAGTTGAAAGCATGTGATCGGGGCTGGGTCGTTAGTTGGTTTAAGTCATGCTGTACTGTAAATGACACCATTTGAAAAGAGTCTCCTTGTATACGCGATGCGTTCAAGTCAGACTTTAGGTGAAAAACAGGTGGGTTGTATAAAACAAACCAGTCGAAGTGGCACGCAGAGCTCAATGTGGTTTGAACATTATTTTATTTTCAGACAGGCCAGATAAGATCAGAACTGAGCCACAGTGGCTGACATTAACATGTGTCCCCTGTTCTAACGGACTGTAATCAGATAATAAAACAAAAAATCTTAAACCAAATCCAGAGGGACTCAGTCTGAGAGACACAGTCATTTACCCATACTGTCTACCATGGACTTCTTTTGTTGTGCTTCGAACTAGGAAGTGTGTGTGTGTGTGTGTGTGTGTGTGTGTGTGTGTGTGTGTGTGTGTGTGTGTGTGTGTGTGTGTGTGTGTGTGTGTGTGTGTGTGTGTGTGTGTGTGTGTGTGTGCGTGTGCGTGTGTGTGTGTGTGTGTGTGTGTGTGAGCTTGCACAACAGAATTGCAAATGACAGCAGCTGAAGAAACAAACTAACGAGGGATGTTGAAAGCCCTGAGGGCTTGCCATTTCTCTAAAAGAATGGAAGCAATGAGTGGTCTGGCTTTAATGTTTTTTTCCTTCAGGGGATGTGTTTTAATGCTCAGCGTAAATGTAGTCCAGCCAAACAATGTCTTGACACAGTCCTGATATGAGATACATATTAATACCAGATGTAAAATATCTCAAATTGTTTTAAGGTCATTTTAGCTCTAGATATTGCTATGTAACTTCCGGCCCCCTCTAACAAATTGTGAATGTTGTGAATGTGAGTGAATATGGAATTGATTATGGCAAAGCTTTTAAAGGGAACGACCACTCAAGTTGGAAATATACTTGAAACAAATAAAGAAATGAATGCCCTATACTACTTTATCATACATCACATAGAAGTAGCAACAATAGCCAATCAACAAGCTTACGACGCATCATGTTGAGGAACATTGTGAGCTAAACTCTAGCTCACAATGTGTCTCAACGGCGTCCCCGTATGTACGTAACTACAGCAAACAACCTTTACAATTGTATTAGTTGCCTTACTGTAGGTTCAAGATTGGTAACTTGTAATTATGCTATTTTTTATAAAAATATAAAAAGATACTAGGCCTATTATGGAAAGGCTACTTTTATTTGACCCTATAAACAATTTAGTATAATGTAGTATAATTATGTAAGGTTTTACCCACTCAAATGGTACCTCGTCAGATAATCCCCACATAGCTCACAACAACTTCCATGAACTGACTTCACTATAGTAGCCTTTTCATAAATTATATTTGTACTTAGGCTGTCTGCTGTCGTGAAGGTTTATAGTTAGAGAAATGTAAAGTTTCAAATATAGTAGTAGTTGTTGTGAATTGGCAAACTGGACATTTGGACTGAATGTTTCCATTATCCTCGTGTTGCGCTTCTGTTTTTATTTTTGTTGTGCACGTCCGTCGTGCCTTCAAGTTCCACAGCCCCTCTGCCGCCCCTCCAACCACTCACTGCATGGGGAAAATTCCGGGAGGAAAAACAGTAATGTGTTGAGGATGCTAGAGGATTATATATTTTAGCTGTTTGGGAACATTTTGTAAAGTGAAAGTAGTTAACTCTGTGGGTTTCATCAATATTGAAACATTGCAAAGAGCTTGTGACAGAATAATAACTACATGGGATCCATTGGAACACCTTTTTTCATTTATGGAAAAGTATATAGTTTTTTCAGTAGTTTAGTGTTAGTCTAAATGTGATCTGGCCGAGCTGTAGGCCTATGTGAGCCCTGCATATACACGGTATGTTTATGTACTCTGGCGTCAATCTTTTTTTATTCTGGGCTATCTCTACACTAAGCTGCAAACAAATTCCTTGGATGATCCGTCCTTCTACTTTTAGGCAATGCGGTTTTCTTGAGTTATTTTCACTCAAAACTGATGCAATTGCAAACAATTCAGCTTATTCTGACTGAAAAACTCCACGTACGCAACTATCCAGGCGACTAATTGCTTGTCTTGATGTCATCATGCAGGCAAATATTTTGGAGGAACACTGTACAAACCTGGATCACACCGTGCAGCAGAACCGCTGAAGCAGAACCTACACAGTAAAACCCTGAATGTTCATTTAGCTCTTCAGATTGTACTAATGTTCCCACATGGATGGGTATGGGTCCTTTTTGTTGCAGACGTGCTCTCTGAGTTAAACTGTAACACTGAGTACTGTTTACAGGCCTGGACTAAATGCTATTCAGAATCAGGACCACTAATAGTGTTGCAAGTATCTATTTGGACATGGATTTGGTTAATATTTTTCATTCACTACTTATTATATAAAATAAAGCCACAGAATTTCAGCTGCAGATTTTCATATAGAATTGTCACTTAGTTTATCTGGAACAGGCCTAAATTGATCAGAGACCCCTTGAGTCCATTCAACATAGTAGGTTATTGTGGGTATTGGGGTGAAAACCAGACATGAGCGTTTACATACAGTAGCACTGTAATAATGCATTTGCCCCTACAGAAACTAACCCCGTCTACAAACTAGAGTTAAAGATGAAATGAGATACTGTATACCTCCAACAGTGTTGGTTTAGATTTCGAAGATTGTCGGTGTTTCACTTGTCCATCCCGCCCACTGCATCTAATGCACTACAAACCATCTTTCTGAGTTTTTCAAATGCTGTAGTTCTGATTTGAGACAAGCTTTGAAAGCTTTGAAAGCTTTGAAAGCAGATGAAAGCATCTACTGTACATTGATGTCTTAATTAGGTAACCAGAATGCTCTCCTTAAAACACCCTTGACCTCCTTTTTTCACACCGACCGCATGCGGACCGCTCGGTGGGGTGGTTCCTCTATTCCATTACTATTTGTTTTACTGGGGATATAAGGTTAGAAATAAGTTTAGGATTAGGCATAGTTTCACTGAGGTTGTGCTTAGGAATAGGGTTAGGTTTTCTTTTGGCACTGTTTTACTGAGGTTAAGGTTAGGATTAAGGTTAGGTTTAGGCATAGGCTACCTTACTGAGGTTACGTTTAGGAATACCAGGGCAGGTAGTGATCCTTTTATAGTGAAGAGTGCCAAGAATTCCATAGTGTAGAGGTGTTTTTCAGTTCATCGGGGTATAATGCAACTATAATAGTATACCTGATCCATAACAGTGATTCATGAGAAAATACCGACCGCAATATACTATAACCCTGAGAGACACACATTATTCAAATACCAGCGGGGTGTAAATATCAAGTGAGTGATGACAGGATAACTCAAATGCCATTAACCACATGAAGTTCCTGGTGTGTGAAGAAATAAACAGTGTCCTTAACAAGGACGTTGGGGAATAAAGGGAGACGTGTTTTAGAAGCCAGAGTCAGGCAGCCAGCAGGCAACCGTGGTCGGAAGACAGTAATGTCACACAGTGGGCGGCCCTCATGCAGCAGCGCGTTCTCTTAAATTAAGTAAACTCCAGATGCACCAAACCATCTCCAAATCTGCTCTTGCCCACATGCGCTGCATGTTGATGAATTACACTAGAATAACACTTGATCCTAAGCATTGGAGGTGGATGATGTTTGTTATCAGCATTAACAACTCCTAAACACTGCATAAAGGCAGCTTCTTGTGCTGTGTGCAAATCGAATAGAATAGAAATGGAGAGATTATGACAAAAAAGACAAAAAAGTAGTATAACGTCGGCACATAAACCGGTCCTATTGCATATTGTTAGGGTTAGGGTTTTCTTTGTTGACCAACTGGCAGCTTGCACCAGATATTTGGCACTGGTGGGTCCAATGCTTTGTGAGATTACGTAGCTGTGGACAGAAGCAAAAGCTGTCTTCTAGATGTCTTGGCCCCAAGTAGTCACTTTTAACCCTAGAACACTAAACACGGGTGATTGTCCTAACACAAACATTGAATGCCATTGACAATGAATGGCCAGTTCTGAGTGTTTGTCTTAACACGAACATTGAATGCCATTGACAATGAATGGCCAGTTTTCAGTGTTTATGTAAACACAAACAAAGACGAAGGTGAGGACCCAAATTCTCATTGGCCGGAATGAGATGATGTATGATGATGTATGATGATAAGAGCGCCCCTCACTTCACATAGGAGTGGTTTCACGCAGGTTTTTCTACAGGTGTTGAGGTGAAAATCCCACCTGCCAGGTGACAAGAAACGGCTTGGAGTCCTCATGCATTGTCAGTCCCCAGGTTGGCAGAGGGAGTGTAGCGCCCAGGACTACATTTCATAATTGACACTGGGTGAAAAAATAGGTTTAGAAAGATCGTGGGATAAACATTTATAAGAAAATAGTGCAATTCTCGCTACAAAACATTCAATACAAGTCGGATGGAGTTATTAGACACGCTTTATGAGTCATATGATGATAATTAATAGTATATTCACAACCCACAAGGCCACAACGTTTGAACCTATCAACTGTTGCAGTCTCGTTTGTTTCTGAGAGGTCAGAATACATTTATTTTTATTGTGTTTTTTGATAGAAAGGTTTTTCACCAACTTTCATGATTTGTGTGGCTTAATTGCGGGAGTTAATTGAGCCGATGTTTTATGCATGATCACATTACCTGGTGTCATGTCACAAGGATGCGGAAGGAATACTTAATGCACAAAGAATTCCCGGCGCCCAGTTTTGGTGTGCAGAAATACCATGTGCCCACTGTGTTCTGTTGCTCACCTATTACGGTGCCTGGCATCCTATGTTAGCTGTGAGGCTTCACAATGCAGTACAACAGGAATTCATGTTTTAGACCTACATGGAACCTAAACATTTAGGGCTCCATTTTCGTCACCGTTAAAACCCCTTAGCCTTAAACTTCTCTGCCTTTTTTTTTTTTTTTTACTATTTTGAAAAACATTTTTGAATAGTTCAACTAGCCAATCTCCAAGCTCACAACGTGTTGATGTAGATCGGCTAGTTGAACAATTTTAATGTTTTTTGAAAAAAAAAGGCAAAGAAGTTTGGGTTTAGCACTGACGAAAATAGGGCCCTACGTCCATAAAGTAGCAAAGTAGAAATATACTTAAAACTTTGTTCAGATTTTGTTGTTTGGTCAGAATCTAATAGAACACCATACCTTAGTCTGAGAAAACAACTATGAATTAATCATCTAGCTGACGGATTCAAAGAAGACACGGGGCAACAGTATGATATAATGAAACATCACTGTTTTATACTTTCTGTTACCAGGCCAGGCACAGAGATCAAATACCGTGGCCGTGCTATTTGATCTTATACACTCGCGCACACGGAGAGACACATGCACACAGAATCATAAACACCAGACACGCACTGTACTGTAGATGCTGCACAGGTTTGTCTGCAGGCTAATCATATGAAGGCCTGATGTGAGCACCTAGCCACCTTGGTCGGACCATTTGAACTCTGCTGAATAACAAAGAAGCCGCAGTCTACTTTGAACTTTCATGGCTCAATTATTTTATAATGGCTGTAAAACGAATTTGAGGGCTAAAGATCTGACTTTCAATTGCATTTTACACTGTGCATATATATAAATATATATATATTTGTTTTACTTTCATTTTTATACCACAATTTTTGTCAACCATTTTTTTTGTCACCCGGTGCCAATGCCTAATCCTGGGCACTCGTCTCCCTCTACCAACCTGGGGAGAGCCCCCAACTGAGCTCATGCTTCATGCATAATTAATCAACAAATAATTGTTATATTGTGTTTGGATGTGTTTGGTTCGACATACTAACAGTCCGACAGGTATACCCTACCCAAAACCCTAAACCTAACCTCACAGGAAGCCACAAGTTAGTTTTAACCTGCCATGCATGTCGGGAGCCACGGGTTAATTTTAACCTGCCACAGGTTAGTTTTAACCTGCCACGCATGTCAGGAGCCAAGGGTGTGTTTTAACCAGCCACGGGTTAGTCTTAGTTGTAACCAGCCACGTATGTCGGGAGCGATGGTGTTCAGATCAATGCCTGTCGGACTGTTAATATGTCTAACCAACACTAGTAAGGTTTTTTTCCCCAACAGCGACAAGACATTTTTAAAACCTGAAATGTTTTCCCATAATTATCTGTACACAGAGCACATTGTGAGTTATTTCACATACTGTACATATAACTTCATGACATTCAAACTATTTGTACACTGCAATGCATTGAAAATGTTTTGCCGACCAATACCTCAGTGCCTAATCACCGCGGTGCAAAGAATTTCACCTTGGGCAGTTTCTATTGGATTCTTTTGCTAACAGATTTTGGTTAACACTTGAAGAAAGGATGCTATTAACTTTCTTTAAAAGTCCATAGTTTGACTGTATCAAGCAACAAAAGCCAGCATAACTTGGGTACTTGCCATGCTGAACAATGTTGTTGTAAGTAACATATTGTTGTTTAAGCCATACATTACGGTTCACAATGCCTCCTCGGGTGAACAAGTCTACCCAGGTTGACACAGGCTGTTGGCTTTGTCTACACAGGGTTTTGGTCATTGACACATCGAACAAGCAGTAGGAGTCACTGCTGCAGTGACAAGGACACAGTCGTGCCCTTAACTGGCTTCCCACACACCAAAACTGTCAATCGCCCGCGGCAAGCAGGAGGCACCATGCACACTACCAGACCTCTAAATTCTAATTAACTGCAGATATCGATACATTTGAATGAAGTAAACAAAACAGTCTTAGGTCAAAAACTAAAATGAGAAGAAACAGAGCGGAATCAATTTGTAGAATGTCACAGAGGCTCCGGAACTTTGATGAGTCTTTTATTATAGTGACAGACAGCGATTTACTCTGTGGTTCTGGATTAATTAATAATTAAATGGGGTAAACATTTACCCCATAATTAGCTATAAAAGATGTTGCTGATGTTTCTTATAGTAATAACCAATCCAGAATGATGAGATAACCCAGGAGAACCCTGAAGTTTCTGACACCCTTTGAACTCCAGCTGTGTGCAAAATGTAGGCTACTTTGTCATCTTTTGTCACGAGACAAAGACAAAGAAAAGGTTTTCACTTAATAAATGAATCTCAGTGGTTCCTGCAGTGACATGTTGACATTTGATTAATTTAAGGGTTACTCTTCAAAGGTCAATAGCGTAATATATTTGGGGAAACATTGGCGAGTTCCAAGGGCAGACAGACTCAGTAGGAGAACAATTGTTCAAGGAGCTGCCATTATAGATCCCGGAAATGTAGAGAACCTATTCTTAGAGCCAATTGTCACATCCCTCAGGCTTATAACTCCATGTCAGGAGGACATCTGGATGGTCCTCATGGCTTTTTTCCATCTTGACAATAGGCGGCCTGTTCTACTCCCAAGAGAACGGGGTCTTCATTCAGTAAGAGACTAAATCAGTTAGTTGCATTCTGAAATGCAAATGTAATAATTTACCTCTTGACGTGTACCTGCTATTTGCATCACGTGGCCTACTGTATAGAATACGACGTCACGTCCAGGCTGTGCAAAAAACATGCATCGTTTTGTGCAATCGGACACAAATTATGAGACTCACTGGCTAGACATTTCCCTCTGGACATTTCATGGATTGGACAATGCATTGACTGCATTGATTTTGGATGAGGTCGTATCAGTGGTTATCCATAGACATCTGTCTGTGTCCCTTTTAAGCCCATATATGGACATTTATCTGTGTACAGTATGCCTGTGTTATGCCTATATGGAGATCCCTGTCATCAATATAACGTCATTCTACTGACACCATTGCCCTGAAAGTAGCCTACTATGGTGTACTCTACTGTACTCTGAACGGATATTGCATACCCTTTCGAAGGGCATGTGTTCCCAATGGGAATAATTCCAATCCCAACAGTATTGTTCCCATCCATCTACTGTAGTTAAAAATCAATGAAAATTACCAATAACTTTTCTCAAACAAGGAATGACTTAAACATCTATTTGATGGGTCTGATCAACAGTCCTTAGTTTAACCATTAGTCTAGACTCTGATCAAGCCAACCATTCTGATTCGTAGACAGTCGTATCTGTCATAACAGAAGCAATTTTAACATTATTCAACAAGTCCAGCTACAGCTATTTTTATTATGAACATCAAAGCTGCAAATAGGAGCTCAGTCACAACATGACCGACCTCCCTATGCCGCCTGAGAGACAGAAGAGACGTGGGAATCCAAATGTAATTTTGGATGTATGTTTTTGCAGCGCATTGTACCAGTTCTAGTGGGTCAATTTGAGCCTGCACCTATACTGTAATTACAATTGGTTCTAGATTAAAAAACATTGTCAGCAATGTTTGACGAGGCCAATTGCATAAGGCTAATAGAACAGAGAGTAATGAACAGAAAAATATATTGCATACAAATGTACAAAAAGTAAAATTAGAGGAATGTTTAGGCTAATTGTTTAGTTAATGATAAACTCCTTGGATGTTGCAAGTGTTATTGAATGAAGCTCATCACGCTGACTGATCTTATGGGCGCCTCCCCAGTGCTTTGATAAACATTAACAATGCATTGATTCTTTACTGCTTGTTAGCTAGTGAGTGGTACTGTGCTTATGGGGGGAAACAAATACAATATACACGTTATTTGCCTGCATCCTGTAAATAAAAAAGGCTTTAGTTGTGTTAAATGAGTTGCATCAGTGCATTCCTTCTTCTACACATACCTGTCCCACTCCTGAGATGCACCGGACCGCAGCCTGCATTTGGCTTGAGGTGCGGTGGAACCGCTTGGTTCAAGAAAGATTACATGGGAGACACAAGTGAAGCAGCATGGAGCCCAGTAAACATGGGTGGACCGTGGAGCGTGGCGTTGCACTTCTGATGTTCCCCTGCAGTACAGCACATTGGCGAGCTTCAATTGGATTACATTCATAATGTTTCTGTGAAATACCAAAACACCCGCCCCAAAACACTGTCGCCCCCGGGGCGCAAATCTGCCGACCTCGGAACTGTCTCTCTACCTTAACTAGTACCTGGTAACCAATGTATGTGTAGCAGGATGGGCCCCCAATCTGCCCATATAAAGCCCATCCTGCTCCCACTATAATCAGTGGGCTGATTGCCTGCACTATTTAAGCAGCACACTCGCTGGCTGCATTAGATTCGCCTTTTGGGCTGCAGCAAGCCTGCATGCTTGTCCACGGCATGGGCTCCCAGTTATTTCCTAGACCAAGTTGGCCTGTGGGGCTCCAGCTTGGTTGTGGCGTCACGCATCATCACAGCTACGTTCTTGATCTGTTCTTTAGCTCTAAGTGGCCCCAGTGTGTGTATATAGTGGTCATGAGATTGACAGTTTTTCGTGTTTGTTCCTGGGTCGCTACTCGCTATGTACTTTTGTCTCTGCTTTTGGCTCTTTGTATCAGTATATTAGTATTACATTAAATGGTGAGCTAACTCGGCAATTATAATTTCAGGGCCAGTGACACCCTGCTGTTTTGCCTGAAACCATTTCACTATGCAGTATCACCACTGGAAGACCACCCTTTTTCATATTTTCGGGGGGAGTCTTCTGCTTACCTGTCAGTGGGTGTGTTGCAGGTGGATTCAGTCGTGATCAATCAAATTATAATTATTTCATTACTTTTAAGAGCAGTAATGTCTGATTCATACTTGGTTGTGCATCATGTCACACACCGGAAAAGGTGGATTTACAAGCTATTTTCGTTGTGCAGCACTAGAGTGCTCCCAAATAAGTTTAAGCTGCACTTAGCACAGCGTATTTGCAAATGCCAAATCCCTCACCAGCACCAAAACAAGTCTTCCTGCATGGCACTAGAGGAATTTTGTTTAGATTTTTATTCTTTGAGATTTCTTATGTGCAAATTGAACATGTTGGACTAATGTTGATGCTAGAGGGAAGACCATTGGGCCTTCAAAATAAGTAGGATTAATTCTCAGTGGAGCGTGAAGGTGCACAGCTAATTCTGTGACCATTTTATCTGTTTGTCTCTTGGGAAAATAAAGGATTTCCATTTTCTCAGCTCAAAATACATCTTTTGCTTTGAATTTATATAGAAGTTGACAATCACCAAACACACAAAAACAATGGAGGAGTTGCATTCTTTTATTTTTCATTCCATGTGTTACGGTCCTTAAATGTAACTCCAGACCAAACAAACTTCTTCAGACTAGTCAAAGACTATACTTAAATCTGTCATATTGCAACAGACTGGCATTTTTTATCAGGACGAAACATTATTTTTCCCCATGCAAATTGCAAAAAGCAGCCTGCCGCGCTTGTTTGCAGTGTTGCCAGTTCTGCTTAATAGAAGTGACTTTGGGCTAGTTCTCCTGTAACATAGCTTAATAATCATAGTTTGGGCTTATTTCTGAAGTTGTGTGTGTGTGTGTGTGTGTGTGTGTGTGTGTGTGTGTGTGTGTGTGTGTGTGTGTGTGTGTGTGTGAAACCCATTTTTGGAACAATGCCTCTAGTCTTCCAATAAGAAGAAGAATAAGAGGCATAAGAAGAAATGGCACCCTTTTCACATTGGCCTATAATAGCGCCACCAGGAGGCCACAACCTGATCTGCCCTGGTGGAGACCTGTGCCCCGAGGGGCACTTTATCTAGTTTGGACTTGCTTTCATCATTCTTTTTTTAAATATCTGATGTAATAGGGCTCAAGTGGTGAAACTGGTTGCTTCTTTTGGGTTTATTTTCATAGACCTGGTTGTTTCACTCACAATCTGTTAACACGGAGCTTGTCACCAAAACAAAACACAGATTTTTGCTTTGGAGTTGATCTGGAGTGGATTGATTGGTATAAAGTATATATTGAGAGTAGAGATTGATAATATAGTATCTAGTTAACACTACACCAGTAGTCAGCCCTGAAACATGATGAGCAGACTATAGATTCACTACATTGGAGTAATGTACCCCCTCAACACTACAACATAGATGGTGTCGGCCCCTGACATCGGCAACCGATGTTCTTCAACTTCTTCATCAATGGGTTCCAATGCCTCGATAAGGCGATATGGATGGCAAGCGACGGGAGCTTGTCATCGGGAGTCTCCTGCCGACAAGCTTGCGACGCTGGACACTGAAAACTGGACACAAAGTCAGATCAAAAAGCTACAACTCCCAACGCATTGTGAGCTTGCAGGTCATCTATTTTCAAATGGCCGCAGAGTAGGGCTGAAGTGGTCTGTATGTTTTGTAATAATAATCAAAATCGACAAAGTAACTGTAGTACTAGTAGTAACGTTTTCAAATAATTGTAGTGGTCTAGTGGATTAAAAGTCCAATATTTGCCTCTGAGATGTAGTGGAGTAGAAGTATAGAGCTCAGGTACTGATAGCTGCAGAAATTGTAAATTATACACCTAGAAAATAGAAATGGCAGAGGAGCAGACAATTTCAAAAGACTTATAGAAAGTGCTACTGTAAATACTATTCAGAATCATGTAATTGTATAGCTGAGAAACACTTACAACAAGCAAAGCAAGTATGAAACCTATTGTGATACGTATATCTGAATCATCCTGAAATGTATTATCTTTGGAATCTGTGATGTGCATTTGTTGCTGTTAATTAGAAGCATTCTCTTTATAGTAACCTCCAGCCTGACTTCGAGACTATCATACAAAATATATCACTTCTCTGCATATCTCTACACGAGAACAACGCCTCAGATATAGAGCTTTTAATATTCAAGTCACTTTACATATATATCTCTTTTGCTACCTAACTCGGACACATTTCCAATTTGAACAATGTGCAATGGCATCCATCATCAGCAACAAAGATAATATACGCCCAAAAGGTTATGTAGATAATTTTAAGGACAGAGCAAACTTCATAATATCAAGAGGAAGTGATTCAATATGGAATGGAGAGATGCGCCACAAGTTAAATTTGAGAGCATTGGGCAACAAAGATGAAATTGGAAAGTAAGATTGAAAGACCATGGCTCATATTGAAAGATGAGAAGTTTCAAGTCGTGAGGCAAAGTAATAACGTCTACAGTTCAGTTGCAAGGACGTGGCCATTACGGCCCAATGTGGAATTGCTTTGAGCATGAGAACTCATCTTAAGAATTTTATCTCAAGATCAAAAAGAGTATTTTTACTTGTGTGTCTAAAAACCATCAAAAAAAAACGTGCAGGAAAACAATGTTTTTTGTTGTTGCTTGTGTGCAAAGTGAAAGTGCAGGGAGCAGTCAAACCATTTTTGATAATGCTAGCTGCTACTACCTTGTCTTGTTTTTATTATTTATAATTTTTGCTGTTTTCCTTGTTGGTGCTACAATATCTGAGGAAGCAGAACAACAATAAGTTCACTCTTATGTACCTTGAACATCGAGCATTGAACGGAAAATCAATCAATTTTGTTCATCCACCTCTTCCTCTCTGGCATGTTTTTGTCGGTGTAAGACATACTGTATAGCTACAGCAGAGGAGTGTGTTTGATCAATATTCATGCACTCCCTCGTTAACTCTTACTATACATGCTTTCCTTTCTCTTTTGGTTGCAAACACGACAAAAAACAACCAACCACACTGTTACGTCATTTGCATACAAGTAACAACAACTTGGTAACCCTTCAAGTATATACCAGACACTTTATTTACACTGTGTGAAAAGTAAAGTATAGGCATTTCATAAGAAGTTGCCAAAATCCTTTTTTGTTAATATAAATGGAGTGAAAAACGAAAGGGGAAAGTGTGTGTGTGTGTGTGTGTGTGCGTGTGTGTGTGTGTGTGTGTGTGTGTGTGTGTGTGTGCACGTGATATAGAATACTAGCAGTGTGACTATCTATCTATCCCCCCGTGTGCAGGCTGACCTGACGCCATTATTGCATTACACATGTGAAAGAGCAGGAGTGTGTCTGCAATCCATCCTAAAGTGGCTCACATCTGTTGACTTTGGAAATGGCTGATCTTGAATCGGATAGCCATTTGGTGAGGGAGCCCCGAGGTGTGTGTGTGTGTGTGTGTGTGTTTGTGTGTGTGTGTGTGTGTGTCTACCGTCTATGCGTCTGTGTGTGTGTTTTCAATGAATGCCAAAGGGGCGAGACAGCAGGGACAGACCCTCCCAGGAGAGAAAGAGAAACCACTTACTACGCCTGCAGTGATGGGGGGGGGGGGGGGGGTTCTGTATTTTCTCTTTTCACGCGCGTTTGTGTGTGTGTGTGTGTGTGTGCGCGCGCATGCACGCGTGGTTCACAGTTGACCCCAGGGTTTGACTCCTCAAACTGACAACGCTCCATCCACACATGCGGCTGGAATTGCATGAACATAATAACCCTATAATAATCCTTCATTGGTTTATGCGCTCTAACAACAGAATGAATCTGTGAGCCTCATCTAACTATTTCAGAAATACATCGCTGTCATGGAATTTTAAATGCGACCCTCCAGGCCCCCTGCACTGACATGATCCAAATGATCCACCTTGATTTGAATTGTATACCTTTGTTAACTATTTATTTTTGGTTTGCTGTAACAAATATTGCAGGGAATTTTAAAATATGCTCCATGTTATATGTAATTATGTATGCATGTATACAATCATAGAGCATGTCTTTGTATGGTGAAAATCCAATTAAGGCAGATTTGTTTTCCATATTGTGGAAAACAGAAGTTTGCTAAGTGACATTGTTAAGTAGCAAGTATAGAATGTGCCAAAAACTGATTTGCCTTTGGCAAAAGACATTAAGTGGTTTTAATTAATGAGCAACATCTGCAAAGAAGAAAGGATACATTTTGGTGCTGAACAGGTGTATGTAGGTGAGAGGTACGAGATTATGGTGGCATGTTGGTAGTAGTGAGAATTTGAGAAAGTGCCCTGCAACTGAAAAGCCCCTTACTTTGATCCCCAACAATGGACACGTCCTATTAAAATGTCTCGGACTCTTTCAATGGACACGTCCTATTAAAATGTCTCAGACTCTTTATCCCCACTTACCGTACTTACTCATTGTGAATCTCTCATTTAGCCCTTGGCCAAAGAGACTTCATAATCATCCATATGACTCATAGCTGTCCCATTCAGCGCTATGACCGCACTTGAAACTAAAACCAGCAGAAAGGTGCATTAAAACACAGAATCCATGTACAGATTTAGATGAATAAAAACCACTGTCTCTGTCTCATGGCTATATCGACTGGTGATGTTATCCAGATTGAGTATCGGTAACCTTAGACACACACACACACACACACACACACACACACACACACACACACACACACACACACACACACACACACACACACACACACACACACACACGTGCACGTGCACAAATGCCATGTATGAATATTTAAGCAGCAGCTCAGGTATCAGACATGCTATAATGTGTGAACAGATGTCTGTGAGGGGGCGTAGGTGGCTCCATCTGTCTTCTAAAAGGCAATTTCACCCTAATTTAAAACCAAAACCATCTTTGCCCTATCTATCTTGAAGGGGAAAAATAATCGCTCAGATCAAGTAACGACTGAGCGGATGGTGGAATCGCAGCATTAGCTAAAAGAATAATGCATCAGAATAAAGTATCAAGAATCAGAATAAAGTAGTGGTCAGTGGGACAATGACAGGCGCTTCTCATTCAGCTTGTGTATGGATGATGTTTTTTAATTTTTAACAACTTAATACTTCCTAAGGATAATATGTGACCAAATTTGACTGAGGGACTGCATGTCATTGGATTTTTTCTTTTTTTTTTGTCATATGAAAGCAGGGAATCATAGCTTCAAATGGACCCACCAGTTTTGGAGATATGGCTTATAGAGTAATGTCTTGCAGAAAACATCGAGTTGTGAAAACAGGCTTGAAAGGTTCACTTCTGTGGACTCTAACATTACACCTAGCTGTACACCTAGCATTCATATTTACAAGTCACTTACTTCAGACATGCTCTAGTTGTGAAGAGTCTGCCTGTGCTTTCTCCTCTGGTGAAAAACTGGAATTTGCGTAGCCTCGGAAACCCAGATGTTTTTATTTCCAGGGAGAAAAAAAAAGTCCACTTCAATTTCTGATCGTCTGCACCTTTGTTAAATTGACGCACGCGCGCACACAACACACACACACACACACACACACACACACACACACACACACACACACACACACACACACACACACACACACACACACACACACACACACACACTCCTCTCTCTCTCTGTCGCTCTAATGGATTTGTCTCATGTCGCACAGCTGCGTCTAGATTCTCCCGGCGGATCCTGCCGGGAGCTTCCTATGCCATAGAAAGCATAGGTGGACCCCAGGCTCGAATTTGCGCGATGGCAGGCTCTCAGTTAAATCTGGTCACACATGAGCATCAAAGGAATATTTTAAATAAGTTGTATTAGCACGTGCATTCCATATGTTCCATAGGGCACATGGACAAATTACATCATCAACTTGCGACGGGAGTGAAAGATGACCTATTTCTAAAAGAAATAAAATATTTAAGGCGTTAACATTTTAGGTTATTATTATAATGTACTGTATTAAGCCATATTTGTCAGCCAGGGATTCTTTTAAGTCCAGGTGTGCCTTGGAATTTTGTGACCACCACACATAATTTTTGCAATATACTACAACTACAAAATGTATGATTTTTTTAAAACATTTTTTACGAATATTTTACTATTGATACAGTAGTTAAAGAATTGGGTAGAAACAACATTGTTCCTACTTAAAATGTTTAGTTTTTGGGCAGCATTTGGTGGAATACAAATCAAATACTTGGTAGTGTTTGCAACAAATAGCTCAATTCAGCACAGTCAATTGGGAAATAAACAGAGACTCCTAAGGGGGCAGATTTCCTGTGAACTATTTAGAGTTTGAATAAGTTGAAACTGGGCCAGAGACTCACAAGAACACTGATAAATGCAGAGAGAGAAATGTTTTGGATCTATAACCTGGATACTTAATCAACCTTGAGAAAGATTATTCAGTCAGTGTATTATCGATTGTTGCTGCATTTCCTTTGCTTATGTATCTGACATTTTTCATTACGGATTTCATCAGAGGTTTTCTCAACTGGCCTTTGGACATATACCCGCGGTGCTTTGCTTTTTTACAATGGGGTGAAGGACAAACCAACTTAAACAGGGTTCGTGTGTATGTGCAGTATGTCTGTCCCTCAAAAGTCCCTCAGCTTATGTTACGCATGATGTCACATTTGTGTCACGTCACAGTTGGCATAAACGGGCATAAACAGCAAAGCAGAAGTCATGAAGAGTGTGATATTTGGATCAATCTATCTGTGCAGCCTATCTATCTCAGGGATGACCAGACAGTCGTCTTTTTGTTAATAGGGGCGCAGCAAAACCATATACTTACTGTACAGCAACATTATGAGCTACAATTATTAATTATACTGATTGCAATTTTCTTTTGCCGGCCAGAGGTGTACCTTCACCATACTTCGCCACACAATCAGCCTGTCTGCAGTGGATAGTGTGTCTTAGGCACTGAACAAATGAAGCAAATTGGATACATAAACTGTACGCAAAAACTGCCCATGCAGACGGGCCATGCCATTATTTTCTCTGCCTGGCCAGCCAGCTGAAGGCTGTAGAGTGTAGACTATATGTTTTCACTCTTGTGTGTGTGTGTGTGTGTGCGTGTGTGTGTGTGCGTGTCAGTCTGTGAACGGCTTATCTCCGCCACCCCTGGACCGAACGGCGTTCAACTTTGCACGCTCACTCCCAGTAGGCCAAGGAAGAAAGCATCTGTCTCTTTCTTCATTGCCGGGTCTTTTAATTCCACTGCATTACTGTTTTAACAGATCCCAGGCCCAGTGCACTTGACACTGAGGTCAAGGTCTAATGAGGCAACCGTTTCAAATGAATCAGACAGATTGAAACATTGATCACATCAACATTAACATAAATGGGCCTCAAAGTGCCTGCTAATGGATTTGATCCATATGGGGCTGGTCCCCTCGGGTGCCGTACAAAGGGGAAGGGAGTTTATCTGAGTGAGTGAGTGAGTGAGTGTGTGCATGCGTGCATGTGTGCATTTGTGTGCCCATGTATGGTGTGTGTGTGTGTGTGTGTGTGTGTGTGTGTGTGTGTGTGTGTGTGTGTGTGTGCACGTGCGTAAACGTCTCCCGGTGGGGTTGACAGGAAGAGGAGATGGTGGAGGTGAGACCCCCCCCCCCCGTCCCTCCCAAGACTCCATTAGGTGGCGAAGACAACCTGTTTTGTTAACACTCCCAGCCATCTGACCCACATTGGAGGGAGCCTGCCCTAGATGGAGAGATTTGGAATACAGTACAAGACTATGAGTCTAAAATGAAAATCCCCGGTAGCAGCCCCGCCCCCTATAGCGGCTGTGTTGCTGCTTTCACCCAACCAGCCCCTATAGTGGCTGTGTTGCTCCTTTCACCCAACCAGCCCCTATAGTGTCTGTGTTGCTGCTTTCACCCAACCAGCCCCTATAGTGTCTGTGTTGCTGCTTTCACCCAACCAGCCCCTATAGCGGCTGTGTTGCTCCTTTCACCCAACCAGCCCCTATAGTGTCTGTGTTGCTGCTTTCACCCAACCAGCCCCTATAGTGGCTGTGTTGCTCCTTTCACCCAACCAGCCCCTATAGTGGCTGTGTTGCTGCTTTCACCCAACCAGCCCCTATAGTGGCTGTGTTGCTGCTTTCACCCAACCAGCCCCTATAGTGGCTGTGTTGCTGCTTTCACCCAACCAGCCCCTATAGTGGCTGTGTTGTCCTTTCACCCAACCAGCCCCTATAGTGGCTGTGTTGTCCTTTCACCCAACCAGCCCCTATAGTGGCTGTGTTGCTGCTTTCACCCAACCAGCCCCTATAGTGGCTGTGTTGCTCCTTTCACCCAACCAGCCCCTATAGTGTCTGTGTTGCTGCTTTCACCCAACCAGCCCCTATAGTGGCTGTGTTGCTCCTTTCACCCAACCAGCCCCTATAGTGTCTGTGTTGCTGCTTTCACCCAACAGCCCCTATAGTGGCTGTGTTGCTGCTTTCACCCAACCAGCCCC
Organism: Protomyctophum bolini; assembly: GCF_963924005.1. Classification (NCBI taxonomy): domain Eukaryota; kingdom Metazoa; phylum Chordata; class Actinopteri; order Myctophiformes; family Myctophidae; genus Protomyctophum; species Protomyctophum bolini. The sequence continues at coordinate 27,955,959 of NC_137873.1, read as the reverse complement.
TATAGTGGCTGTGTTGCTCCTTTCACCCAACCAGCCCCTATAGTGGCTGTGTTGCTGCTTTCACCCAACCAGCCCCTATAGTGGCTGTGTTGCTCCTTTCACCCAACCAGCCCCTATAGTGTCTGTGTTGCTGCTTTCACCCAACCAGCCCCTATAGTGGCTGTGTTGCTCCTTTCACCCAACCAGCCCCTATAGTGTCTGTGTTGCTGCTTTCACCCAACCAGCCCCTATAGTGGCTGTCATGTTGCTCCTTTCACCCAACCAGCCCCTATAGTGGCTGTGTTGCTGCTTTCACCCAACCAGCCCCTATAGTGGCTGTGTTGCTGCTTTCACCCAACCAGCCCCTATAGTGGCTGTGTTGCTGCTTTCACCCAACCAGCCCCTATAGTGGCTGTGTTGTCCTTTCACCCAACCAGCCCCTATAGTGGCTGTGTTGTCCTTTCACCCAACCAGCCCCTATAGTGGCTGTGTTGCTGCTTTCACCCAACCAGCCCCTATAGTGGCTGTGTTGCTCCTTTCACCCAACCAGCCCCTATAGTGTCTGTGTTGCTGCTTTCACCCAACCAGCCCCTATAGTGGCTGTGTTGCTGCTTTCACCCAACCAGCCCCTATAGTGTCTGTGTTGCTCCTTTCACCCAACCAGCCCCTATAGTGGCTGTGTTGTTGCTTTCACCCAACCAGCCCCTATAGTGGCTGTGTTACTGCTTTCACCCAACCAGCCCCTAGTGGCTGTGTTGCTCCTTTCACCCAACCAGCCCCTATAGTGGCTGTGTTGTTGCTTTCACCCAACCAGCCCCTATAGTGGCTGTGTTGTTGCTTTCACCCAACCAGCCCCTATAGTGGCTGTGTTGCTCCTTTCACCCAACCAGCCCCTATAGTGTCTGTGTTGCTCCTTTCACCCAACCAGCCCCTATAGTGGCTGTGTTGCTCCTTTCACCCAACCAGCCCCTATAGTGTCTGTGTTGTCCTTTCACCCAACCAGCCCCTATAGTGGCTGTGTTGCTGCTTTCACCCAACCAGCCCCTATAGTGGCTGTGTTGCTCCTTTCACCCAACCAGCCCCTATAGTGGCTGTGTTGCTGCTTTCACCCAACAGCCCCTATAGTGGCTGTGTTGCTCCTTTCACCCAACCAGCCCCTATAGACGAATCCAGGAACTGGTCTCATGGTCGCAGCTTACGTATTTCCTGTAGGCGGAGCTGACGTAGCTGCGGGGTTAACATGCACATCTTGTACTACATTGAATGGTAGAGTGACTGATGTTAGTCTGCTCAAACATTACTCCTTCACCTGCTTTTTACTAACACTAACATTACAAAGATGCCCAGAACATCGGGATGAACCTGTGTTGTTTATGGCTGCTAGTAGTGGCAACATAAAAAAATAAAGCTTAGTATGAGGTATAAAATACAGCAGCCTTGTGTTCATAAAACAGAAAGATTGGGTATTGGGTAAGACTGACATTATGTATCTTTCAGGACCTTTCACTGCTTTGTCTCAACCATTACTCTATGGCTCTGGTCTCAGCCACCGCGGTGGATATTTTGACATTCCGTTTATTTTATTTTTGTATTACAACTGTTGGAGCAGCCATAAACTATACAGGTTCATCCCGATGTTCTGGGCATCTTTGTAATGTTAGTAAAAAGCAGGTAAAAGAGTAACGTTTAAGGCAGACTAACATCAGTCACTCTGCCGTTCACTATAGTAGAAGAGGTGCGCCTGGCGAGGGTTTAAACCCGCAGCTACGTCGAGTCCGCCTACAGGAAATACGACCATGAGACCCGTTCCTGGATTCGTCTATAGTGGCTGTGTTGCTCCTTTCACCCAACCAGACCAAAGTGGTTTAAACTGACCAACATTGCCATCCATACTATAGAGTCACGTGCTGTCAGTAGTGGTGTTAAACAATGGAACATGTTAAAATGTGTGTTTGTGGCAGAATGCGTGCGTTGATCTGTGCGTCCATCCAAGCAGATAAAAAACACCACACGTGACCATGTGAGCACTATAAACAATTGTTCAGCACCTTGTCAGGCTTGCTTGAGTACAAAGCTGTGATCCCGTTGCAAACAATGAAAAACATGCACACACATCCACAACATACAAACAAACTGCTCATGGCCCCTAAGTCCTGCTTATGTGATGTGTGTGTGCATGCATGTTAATGAACTGACCTTAAGATTAGCGGTCGCCAAGGCCTTGGCTAATCTATTTAATAAATAGACCTGTACATCCTAGAGGCTGGTGTTGAATAAAGGCTTGTTTCAGGAACTTGTCTTGGTGCAACATTACAGTTCAATACATGAAGAACAAACACACTGTATTTACACCACGCACACATGCACGCCCACATTAATTATTCATTGTGTGGAGAACACAGATTGTATAAAAAATACGAACAAAAAGAAAGAAAAACATTTGACCATTTCGCTGCCAATAACTGAGTTCCAAAATCATGGAAGAGTGTATATGAAAGTGCCTCTAGCATGCCCAGTCATCTTTAGTGGATACAGACATAACCATGGTAACCGTGTGTGTGTGTGTGTGTGTGTGTGTGTGTGTGTGTGTGTGTGTGTGTGTGTGTGTGTGTGTGTGTGTGTCACAATAAATAGCATTATACTTTTTTCCAAGTGTCTGTTTTCACAACTGAATGAGATGAGTACACAAATTAAATGTATACGTTTTTTTTCATTTTTATAATTTTTTGCTGGTGTGATTAAATAATCTGTATTATTTTGAGACCGTTCCAATAACGATATGGCATTTTTATGGCCGATTCCGATTATGCTATACCGATTAATCGTATGCATCCCTAATTTGAAGTCATTCTTAATACCTTGTCTGTCCTGTTCTGTGGCCATGCCACCATATAGTACATACTATGCCTGATACTATACTAGGCTTGTGTGTGTCAGTATGCATGCACCCTATTGTGTAATATTAGGCTCTCGTTTGTGTACAGCGCGACTGTGTACACACCGTGTGTGTGTGTGTGTGTGTGTGTGTGTGTGTGTGTGTGTGTGTGTGCATGTGTGTGCGTGCCTGTGTGCTCTCTTTTGAGAATGTCTGTATGTGTGTGTGTGTGTGTGTGTGTGTGTGTGTGTGTGTGCACATGGCAGTAGTCTGATGAGCTCTGACAGTGGTTGTCACATCAAACATGGATGCCGCACACCCTGTGTTCATTTGCTGTTGCGCGCTATTAGCCTGCCACTGCTCACGCTGGCACACAGAGTCAAGACAGCGCCACAGCCGGCACACAGACACCCAGCAACACAAACTCTATATCCCACCACAACTCTGTGTCTGATACACAGTAGGCTACATGTGTATTGGAAAATAGAGAAACAATATTGTAAAATGATATACTCTTCTAATAAAACAACACGACGATAGATTAAACCCATAAAAACCGAGAGCGCATCTGTGTCAGATTTTAATCTTCAAAAATTGTCAAAAGTTATAGTGATGACTGTTTGGATTCAATGACAGGTTCTGGAGTCTGGTGTGTTTATGAAGGTTTCCATGGTAACGGCTACACTGTAACTGCACCAGGAAGAAACTGAACTAACCTGTCAGTTGAGTTCCTCTGACTCCGACAGCGTAGAGATGCATCTGGACTGGCCTGCTGGAATTCAGAGTGAAAGAATATGTTTTATGCATGTGAAATAAGATGTGTGGAGGTGCCTATACCGGCTGCCGTGTGCACAGGAAATGTGATGCAGAGTGGTCCAGCAGTTTGACAGATTAGCCCCGAACTAGTCTCCAGAGATTGACTGACTGACTAGACCAATTCAAAGGGAAAGAGGGCGCTGTTTTTCCTTTTATCTTTTTCACGATGGGTTCTCAGATTGGCCCCGAACAGACAAACAAACAGACACAGGTTTCTGCATACATACACCTCCTCTGTAGGAGCCTCTCTGTGTATGAAAAGGAACAAGGAACATCAAATTCTGTTCCTCATTCGTGCGTGCTATGATTAGTTGAAATAGAAAAGTTTGGAATTAATTAATGAGCGTGTGTGAGTGGATACAAGACAATTGTGAGAGTTGTGTGGGAGTTTATGAACAGATATTTTCATATAATGTTGCTGTTAATTGGCCGCTTATTCAATTAAAAGTTCATGCCTTCAAAGCATTTTCTCTGTTTTCTTTATTCTTCATTCTTCATTCATCATTTCTTATTTCTTATTTCTCATTTCTTTTTTGGATTTGGCGTGACAGAAGAAGCCAGGGATTGACCTTGAACTAGCACAATAATTGTACGAAAGACGGACCTTATACAACCAGGTGATATGATTTAACAACAGCGCTGACTGGGTCAGAGTCTCCCCTATGGAGAACTGAACTGGACTTGATATTTATTATTTTTTACGCCGTGGCGCCTTTTTAAGGGGTGAGCCGTCCCGGCTGCAAAAGTAACAGAGGGCACTTGTAACACACTCAATCACTCCAATCAGAAACAAGATAGAATGATGAGACGTCCTCTGCACATGTATAATGCATACCGGTATGCTGATGTTTCTAGCTAGGATATGGGATTTCATCTGGGAAAATGGGCAATTGTGACATTGTGTTCCCCACCCATCCTTCCTCTACAATGTCTCCCTTTTGACTGATACATGTCCATTCAAACTCTAGACGGGCCCGCCCCAAAGTTATTAGCGCAGCTGGCGAAAACTAGAGTTCTCAACAGGCCCGAAAATTAAGGCCCAGCCCTACCTCGGCCCTAACTGGGCTGGCCCGAGACCCTGTCTGGCCTTATTAGTAATTAGCAAACATTGTATGCCCTACCCGGCCCCGAAAACAACAAAAAAAGAAAAAGAAAAGTTAAGTCCATATACATTCCCAGATCTGTTGTTTCAGTGCGACCTCGCCTCACCTCGCTTCTTGTCCTCAGGGCGCCTTGCTGGTATTAGTGGGGAAGAAAATGTATTAATTAGGGCATATTTCTTATATCAAAAGTAGTATTCTGTATTTGTCTGCTTAATTATTATTTTTTAATTTGATACGTTACTTTGAGATCACATTTATTTTCTGTTTAAGATGTGCTACAAGCCACTGAAGCCAGGGCACGGCAGACTTGTCTGCTCCCAGCGGGTACAGTACATGGCAAAGATGTGATACAGAAAATGTAAGATCTGAGTGCTTTGAATCATAGCAATGGGAAAAGGATGATTGATAATGAACTTTATTTATATAGCACCTTTCAGAGCAAGGTTCCAAAGTGCTGTACAGTAAAAGTTAAAAAAACACAAACAACATATGGCAAATCATAATCAAGGGCAGTTTAAAAACTAGAAACATTAAAAAAAAAACATATACAGTACAAGGTTAAAAAACACAAACAACATATGGCAAATCATAATCAAGGGCAGTTTAAAAACTAGAAACATAAAAAAAAACAATAAGAAGACAACATAGCAGCAGTTAAAAAAAAGCAATCTCCTATATAAAGGGTAAAAAACATTCTGTGTAAAGGTGAGTTTTCAAAAGTGACTTAAATACAGGCACAGATGGTGCTAATCTTACATGCACCGGTAGAGCATTCCATAGTCTAGGTGCCCGGGCGGCAAAGGCCCGGCCACCTCTGGTGACTAGGTTCGTCCTAGGGATCTCAAGTAGGGCCTTATCAGAAGATCTGAGGGTGCGTTTTGATTTAGGTGGGGACAGCATTTCCAGGATGTAGGTAGGGGCCAGTCCGTTCAGGGCTTTATAGGTGAAAAGTAAGATTTTAAAGTCGCATCTGGCGCTCACCGGCAGCCAGTGCAGAGTCGCAAGTACGGGTGTAATATGGTCTCGTTTCTTTGTATTGGTGAGCAGACGGGCAGCATCATTTTGAATTAACTGTAGGCGGGATGTGGTTTTCTTGCTAAGGCCGGAGTAGAGGGAATTGCAGTAGTCAAGGCGTGATGAAATGAGGGCATGTATGACTATCTCGATGTCCGGGGGTGACAGGAAGGGCTTGATTTTAGCAATATTTCTTAATTGGAAGTAGCATGATTGCACAACTGTTGTTATCTGTTTATTGAAGGTCAGGTCAGAGTAAAAAATCACACCGAAATTACGGCCTGCAGGTGTGATATTTGAGGAAAGGGAACCAAGTTGTGAGTGTAATGAAGACCCACAGACGCACGCACGCACGCACACACACACACAGACGCACGCACACACACTGGTGACAACTTGAAGTTATATGATTTTGCCCTTGACACTTAATTGGCTGTGTGTGTGTGTGTGTGTGTGTGTGTGTGTGTGTGTGTGAGTGTGTGTGTCAATTAGAACTGTTGAGAAATGCCTTGAGGAACCTTTCTGAAACCCTTTATTTTCCCCCCACAAGGCCCTTGTCTAATATGAGGCGTGAGTGTGTGATTTCTGAGACTGTCTTGTCCACGATTTGCGTGCATGCCTGCGTGTGTTGTGTGTCCATTTATTATTGCATCTGCATTCTCCAAGTGAACGGTGGAACTCTTCCATATCAGCTGAAAGACTCCAAAGACTGCAACTCCTACAACCAGGCGTTGTAGAGTCTAAATACTGGCAATTACTTTTAAGCTGTTTTGACAAGCAGTCGTAGCCTCCGCATATTACCCTTGATGAGACTCTCCTTTTCCAACTGTTCCACAGTCGCTTGATCGTCCCCTGCTCATGCACAGCACTGGCAAACTGTGCTTATATTACGTTGTTCATCTGCTGTTCAAATTATTAATGAACAAATGTATAGCCGCACACGCTGACAATGACAAAAGTTTTATTCTGTGTCCACCAACTGTTTTGGAGTTGGCAGCTACGTGCGGCTATACATCTTTTCATTATTAGTATTTTGCCAGTTGGCTGGCACGTACCTCACAAAGACTGCGTGGTGTGCCGTGCACCTTTTGCTCATAAGGTTAAAAAATATAACATAATTGTATAGTTATATTATACTGAATTAATGCAGTGAAGTGGTGCCTGTTTGTTTGTGATTGCTTTAACATGAAGAATGCCAAATGTACAGTAGCCTCCAGCTTTTCACTATAAGGTTTGGTTGAAAATGTTTTTTTCGCCAAGCATCTCAAAATCATCCCACACGTTCTCCTTATAACAATTGTTTATTATACATTTCCAGCGCTTCAAAACTGGCATCAAGTTGTTGAGACTGCGGCTCACTTAAGTTGTGACCTGCAGAGCTTCTCTACAATTTTGACAGGCTCAGAGTTCAATAATACATTTCAATTCAATTTAAACCGGATTTTACTTCGAGTAGAGAAGCCAGCGAAGGCATCTCTACGTTTTCTTACAAGCGAAATCCTGTGAACCCACTAAGGTTTGGGTGTGGGTTCATTTGAGGCAATGAATGTCACATGTTTTATGTCCGCTGACGGTCTGACTCCTCTCTCCTCCTCCTCTCTGCCGTGATGCCCCCTCATCATGTCTTTGTTCTCAACCCTGTCATCATGCCTTCCTTTCGATCATATGTCGGCTTTACCTTCGACGTATTTGTCTACACCTTGTCCTTTGTGTCTCTCTCGGTTCGTTGTTCCGTTCGTCATCTCTCTCCACGTATCACCCTATACATGTCCTTTGTTGCCCTTCCTCTACTATAGACGTCTTATACGGAGAGCCGGCTTATTAGGCTGAGCAGAGAAGGAGTCTGAATATCTCACCACCTGGGTGAAAAAGAAAAGCTGGGGCTGACTCGATGTTTGTTCTGTCTCAAGTACAGCCTGAGTGTTGTCAGAGTAAATGTCAACGGTATCCATCGTGCCTGCCACCACAGAGTTATTTATTTATTTGGAATTTCACTATAGGATGAGCCCCTTCAGTTGCAGAAACTCGTTTTCAAGGAGGTCCTCAAGAAAAAAGGAACCGCCATGCAATGTGCCACCCTATTGAATATTTGTAGCGTGTAATGCCAAATGCACGCAACTACATAGCTGTTGATATATTATATAGACCTCTGGTCTAAATGGGTTAAATTGGAGAGAACATTTTTAAATAATTCTATGACTAAATGTCCAGTTATACATAATTTATAAATAAATAAAAACGACACATACACGCTTGAATGTTGTCTGTGTGTTGTTTTTATATAACGGTACTGTTAACGTCTGCCGTGTGTGCATTCTCTCCTCAGGTATGGCCTTCCTCCTCATGAACATAAAAAGGTAGACGCCTCCTCCGTCTCCGGAGCGTCTGTATCTCGGGCGCCATTTCAAGGAAGGCAAGACGGGGGGGACGTTCGGCCGGCCAATCAGGTAGGTTGGATGGGGTCTTTTAAAAACCTATAGGGTGTGTTCAGATCTAGGCACGGCAGCGCGTGTCGGTGTCCCAGAAAAGACGCTCTGTGATGATCAAAGTATGAATATATGGCAGGTTGTCATACATTTTTCCCTTGTCTTTGTATGATTCTTAGTTTTGAGTGCTTGAGTCTGAAGCCATGGAGTTTGGCGCTGAATTTGTAGAAAGTCTATTTCTAGTGGTTTGGATGAATTTCACACATTTGCATCTCATCTATGTGTGACCCTAGGCTGAGTGACCCTAGGCTGAGTGACCCTATAGGCGAGTGACCCTATAGGCTGAGTGACCCTATAGGCTGAGTGACCCTAGGCTGAGTGACCCTAGGCTGAGTGACCCTAGGCTGAGTGACCCTATAGGCTGAGTGACCCTATAGGCTGAGTGACCCTATAGGCTGAGTGACCCTAGGCTGAGTGACCCTATAGGCTGAGTGACCTTATAGGCTGAGTGACCCTATAGGCTGAGTGACCTTATAGGCTGAGTGACCCTAGACTGAGTGACCCTAGGCTGAGTGACCCTAGACTGAGTGACCCTAGACTGAGTGATCCTAGACTGAGTGACCCTAGGCTGAGTGACCCTATAGGCTGAGTGACCCTATAGGCTGAGTGACCCTAGACTGAGTGATCCTAGACTGAGTGATCCTAGACTGAGTGACCCTAGGCTGAGTGACCCTAGACTGAGTGACCCTAGGCTGAGTGACCCTAGGCTGAGTGACCCTAGGCTGAGTGACCCTATAGGCTGAGTGACCCTAGGCTGAGTGACCCTAGGCTGAGTGACCCTAGGCTGAGTGACCCTATAGGCTGAGTGACCCTATAGGCTGAGTGACCCTATAGGCTGAGTGACCCTAGGCTGAGTGACCCTAGGCTGAGTGACCTTATAGGCTGAGTGACCTTATAGGCTGAGTGACCCTATAGGCTGAGTGACCTTATAGGCTGAGTGACCCTAGGCTGAGTGACCCTAGACTGAGTGACCCTAGGCTGAGTGACCCTAGGCTGAGTGACCCTATAGGCTGAGTGACCCTATAGGCTGAGTGACCCTAGACTGAGTGACCCTAGACTGAGTGATCCTAGACTGAGTGACCCTAGGCTGAGTGACCCTAGGCTGAGTGACCCTAGACTGAGTGACCCTAGGCTGAGTGACCCTAGGCTGAGTGACCCTATAGGCTGAGTGACCCTAGGCTGAGTGACCCTAGGCTGAGTGACCCTATAGGCTGAGTGACCCTAGACTGAGTGATCCTAGACTGAGTGACCCTAGACTGAGTGACCCTAGGCTGAGTGACCCTAGGCTGAGTGACCCTATAGGCTGAGTGACCCTATAGGCTGAGTGACCTTATAGGCTGAGTGACCCTATAGGCTGAGTGACCCTAGGCTGAGTGACCCTAGACTGAGTGACCCTATAGACTGAGTGATCCTAGACTGAGTGACCCTAGACTGAGTGACCCTATAGACTGAGTGACCCTAGGCTGAGTGACCCTAGGCTGAGTGACCCTAGGCTGAGTGACCCTAGGCTGAGTGACCCTATAGGCTGAGTGACCCTAGGCTGAGTGACCCTATAGGCTGAGTGACCCTAGGCTGAGTGACCCTAGGCTGAGTGACCCTATAGGCTGAGTGACCCTAGACTGAGTGACCCTAGGCTGAGTGACCCTAGACTGAGTGACCCTATAGGCTGAGTGACCCTAGGCTGAGTGACCCTAGACTGAGTGACCCTAGGCTGAGTGACCCTATAGGCTGAGTGACCCTAGGCTGAGTGACCCTAGGCTGAGTGACCCTATAGGCTGAGTGACCCTATAGGCTGAGTGACCCTATAGGCTGAGTGACCCTAGGCTGAGTGACCCTAGGCTGAGTGACCCTAGGCTGAGTGACCCTAGGCTGAGTGACCCTAGACTGAGTGACCCTAGGCTGAGTGACTCAATCCCTGTTGCTTTACCTTCAGAAGCATCCCTTGCACTAGTTAGTTCCTCTTCTTTCTTTCTTAGTGTATAACTTCAATTTCAACTTCACATGTGCAGGTACACAAGTGAGTGTGTTTGTTTGTTTTTCTACAAGCTACGTACAGAACTTCAGTTATATTTAAATAATAAGAATATAGGGGAAAATATAAAAACAAGCAATATCAACAAAAATTGCCATTGTTCTTGTGCAACACGAGAGAGAGAGAGAGAGAGAGAGAGAGAGAGCTCGATCAGCGAGATACAGAGGCAGAGTCGGTCAGACAGGCAGTGATTGTCCAGAACCACTGATCCGACTGACACGCCCATATAGGGGCATATGGTGTATCTAAGTAGGCGGTGCGCCTCTTTCCTCTCCTAACTGTGCCCTGCGTTGCCTCTAGTTATAGATGCCTGACACAGTGACCAGCCAGCCCCATCCTTCTCCCTCTAACCTTGTCTGTGACCCGTGGTTGGTCCCTGTAGAAGTCCTGTCGAAAAGCTTCAAAACAGTTCCAAAGAGAAGAAAAGTCAAAGACCCTTTATCACAAGAGAGTTATCTCTATTACAGTATACAGGGCTGGCTGGTGTATATACTGTATAGGCCACACACTGTAGGCCATGCCCTAGGGCGGCAGATCATGGCGTGTTTGACAGGAGTGTGCAATTAACTTTTGTTTCACCAAAACTCTGAACACCTTGGACTTTTCTTCTCTTTGCATAATTATGTCTATAACCCTTGACTTGAAGAGCACCTTGTTTGTTGACTATATTCAACTTAGAATCCAAAACCAATTATCTCATGCCATGTTGATATGGAGTACATACAAAAGTGCTAAAGTTCCAGCTGTGACGCACAAAATGCATAATTATACTTTGAAGATCATCACCCGATAATGTGGAACTGGAAATAACCCTTTTCTTTCTTTTCTCTTGATAATAGTTGATAATCTGGCCTTTGTTGCCCTTATAATATATTATTATTGTCTCGCATGGCCAAAGGCGTGTGCAAGACTATGTTTTAGTTTTTTGTTCATGTCCAACAGTAGGCTCTATCATGTCCAACAGTAGGCTCTATCATGTCCAACAGTAGGCTCTATCATGTCCAACAGTAGGCTCTATCATGTCCAACAGTAGGCTCTATCATGTCCAACAGTAGGCTCTGACTATCATGTCCAACAGTAGGCTCTATCATGTCCAACAGTAGGCTCTATCATGTCCAACAGTAGGCTCTATCATGTCCAACAGTAGGCTCTATCATGTCCAACAGTAGGCTCTATCATGTCCAACAGTAGGCACTGGAGCCGGCTACCGGCCACGTTAGTCCCCTAACCTCATCTCAGTCTTAACCGGCGGCAGTCATTTCACTTCCGAGCCAGTAGGCTCCAGTAGAGCCTACTTTAATCAGTTATTGATTGATCTGCGTAATTAGCTGAAAAACACCTAATGCACAGTATACTACAATATGCGTGCAGCCGTGCACTGCTGACTGAGCAATAGGAACAAATGCATTGAGTTATGTTTAAAATGGTGCTTGGCTAGTTTGGCATAGTAATTTAAGTAACTAACACCTTACCCCCACCAGGGCTCTATTCCTCTCCAAATCTCTCAGCCAAAAATAGCTGATCTACAAAACATACATGTGACGTTGCGAAACATCATGGGCTTGTTCAATGAAAGGTTGCAAAGCTAGCAAAATAGCTCTGATTTTCTCAAGCTCTAACAGGAAGGCCAGTGACAGTATTATACACCAATGATTGGAGCCCCAATGTCAGCCAAAGAGACTGCAGTAGGTTCCTGTTAGTGAATTAACAAATGAAGAGAAAAGGTTGGAAGCAGAGATAATTGTTCCTATCACGACAGTGACCCTGCTCCGTTGGTCCAACCGAGAGGATGGTTTGAGAGAGCCAGGAGCAAAACGGTCTGTTTGTACAGGGTAGTGGGTACACGTGTTAAATGATTTTCTGATGATTTACTACAATCAAGTGAAATTAAACATTGTTTTATTGATTGAATACTTTATTAGCCATTTGAAAACAGTACAAAGTCTCTCTCCCATTTATTCAACAAAGCCTGAGTTCATGTTCTACAGGAGATGTTTACGCAGCAAGATCCTGAGGGGGTTGTAAATGAACCCTTACAGGCACATTTTTCAGAGTAAAATGAACACTCAGTATTTGTGCTGTGTAGTGATCGAGCTGAAATTTTCATGTGTGTGCTTCAGAGAGATTGATGATCTGCCGACAGACCCTTTGTGGCTGAGTCTGGGGATGTGTACCGAGAGTGGTCTTTGGATTAGACTGGAATAGCACCAGGCCATGTGTAGGACTTTATGAAAAGCTCAACCAATATTTCTCTCCAAAGGTTTGAGCGTGCGTGCACACACTAAAGTGGTGTTGAACTTCATAACCTTGGGGCTGTACTCTTTACTGTATAGCTATACCTGGCTGTGATAGAAGCAAGTATATATATATTGCTCTGTGAGAGGGGGATGATGGTGAATTTTGCCCCAAAACAAAATCAGCCCATAAACGAATGAGAACCTGAAAGGAGATCCAGTGCTACACAAATGTGTGACCCGTAAAGAGGTGGAGTAAAGAGGTAAAGAGGTGTGTGCCCTATTAGAGGGCACACACACACAAAGTATACCTCACCTTGTAGTTGATTTATACAAGATGCTATTGCTACAGTAGTTCTACTTAGCCTGGCTAATAAGCCAGACCTGGAGGCAGTTGTGGAAAGTAACTGTATTTGTACTTGAGTATTTCCAATTTCCAGTACTTTTACTTAATTCTAATCCATGACATCTCAGAGGCAAATATTGTTCCTTTATTTATTTATTTATTTCAAAACATACACTAAGTGCTTCAGCTATACGGTACATTTGGGCCATTTGAAAACAGCCTACCGGTATGTACAAGCTAACAATGGGAGTTTGTACATTAGAAAACTTGAAATTGTACAATCCGTATAACAAGTAGCCTATATACTTTAACTTTTTTGATGACAAAAACTTTTGTACTTTTACTCAAGTAGGCCTACATTTTTAATTCTGGACTTTCACTTGAGTATTTCTACAGTAATATTGCAGTATTGATACATTTACTTAAGTAAACCCTTTGACTATACTTTCCCCACCACTGCCTGGGGGGGGAACATATCCACAGATTGAACCACAGCCAGTCAAGGTCAGCCGTTGGAAAGCCTTATAATGAATAGCAGGTGTCTATACTAGAGCTGTGAGGCTGGCTGGCAGAACTCATCCCCCCAGAAGACCCTGTCCAAGTAAACACTGGCAGATTGCGGCCCGCACACACCTGCCCCTGCTGTTCGAGTGCATTGCTGGACCTGGCCTGTTTGGCGTGTCACGTGTGGTGCGTCTGATTGAATGTCTTTGTGCGTGGGCACCTGTCAATTTGGTGAGAGGGGGTATTTTTTTTTGGCACATGCCATTTTTAATGCACCACACGTGGATGCTTGGGTGAACATTTGTCACTGTGTAATGTACTGTATGTGCTTTCCTGCGGCGTGTGTGTGTGTGTGTGTGTGTGTGTGTGTGTGTGTGTGTGTGTGTGTGTGTGTGCACATGCAAGCACGTGCGTGTGTCTGAACTCAGTCATCATTATCTCCATGATGTTGTCTTGGCAAAGGAGAAGGTGATTGTGACTTCCCACCGAGGTGTTTGACACTCCACAGCCAAGACAGGATGGCACGCTGTGCGTGTGGGTGCGTGCGTGCGCGACTCATAGACCTATGTTGTGACACTGGCGCTTATTCTACATTCATGTGAACAAGCAACACCCTGTAGTTTTTGAGGTGTGTTCTTACACACACACACACACACACACACGCACACGCACGCACGCGCGTGCATGTAAGAACACACCAAAAAAACTGATCTGACAAGTAGTGAGTTAAGTGATCTCACAGTGTGAACTGAATACTTTGTATCATGACAGGAGAGGAGAGAGACGGGGAGCTAGAGAGGGATACAGTAGATCAGATATGGGCCGGGGCCTGTGACCATAATTATTGCAAGTGGGCCCCCACATATTTTGGCAAAACACTAAGATTGTTATGAAAATAACAATCTAAGTAAATAAGAACTTAAAGTATTCTACGGTATAGTCCAATTGATCTAAGGTGAAACGCCATCGATCATTAAAATAAAGATTGCGAAGCAAGTGTTCAGATGGGTGGGCCACAATTACACTTTCAAGACGTTCATGTTGTCCCTGATCCAGAAAAGGTTGAGAACCACTGCTGCAGTAGATGAATGGATAGAGAGAAATAAAATTAAATTGAGAGAAAGGTTGGAAGAGAGATGATTAGGCACTTTAAATTAACATAATTTCACATGAAAAAGTGATGACACTGTTTATTTGCCTTGTAAGTTGCTGCAGACATGAGTACGACATTCACAAAATGTGTCTGTGGATGCGCGCCCTGTAGCTAATGGGCCCTGATAAACTTGGTTGATTCATGGCAATTTTCACTGTTTTGTCAATGCACCGGAAGACGGACTAGAGTCTAGAATGCCAATCACTGACACAGTTCTTGATTCTAACTTCTGTCAGCAGTATAGAATCTATACTATAGACTCTAAACTGAAAAAAGTGCAATTGTAACTCAGTTCTGTTTTACTAAGAATATGGGTTTAAGTGGTTAGGTTTCAATTCTCTCTCTCTCTCTCTCTCTCTCTCTCGGTCTTGCACTAGTTTTAGTGACTGAACGAGAATTCTTTAGCTCACCTAGCTGGCATCACTGCACTAATGCACTGTAAAATATGGAATGATAATTGGACTCTGAGAGTGTGCAAATTGAACCACAGTGAACACTGCACTCTCAAAGATAAATACAGACTCAGGATTCTATACTGTGTGTACTGTACCACGGCAGGAGACGTTTACAAAGTGCTTTTATCGCTGCCGTGGATGGATGTACAGCAGGGAAGTGGAAAGGTAAACATATCTGTCGTTAGGGTGATAAAGTGTGTGTGTGTGTGTGTGTGTGTGTGTGTGTGTGTGTGTGTGTGTGTGTGTGTGTGTGTGTGTGTGTGTGCGTGTGCGTGTGTGTGCGCTGAATGTTTATCTTTGAAGGTAGATCAAAAGATAAGGTCCAATATCAGGAATTTTACATGGAAATTACTTAAAATTAGAAGAACAATTATACTGTATATAACTACTGACTGTGTATGTGGAGCAAGTTGCTAATTGTACATACTGTATTGACTGTACTTGTTATAATATTGGACTCCAAATGTCCATATATATTGGACTGAAAATGTATGACATTCAAATTGCTTTGGATTGCTTAAAGGGAAACTTCACCCTTTTGGCAAAATATACATGTTAATGACGTTTAGAAGATTTAGAACACTTTCCTGGGGTTCTATATGTGTATAATTTGTGGTTTTAGATATTTTAGATTTTAGCAGTGAGCCCAGTGTCTCTGATGTCATAGACACTGGGCTCACTTCCTTCCTGGACTACATGTTGTCTCAATAAGACAGCCCTCCCCCTATCCATATCTAAAACCACATATTACATAAAGACCCAGGAAAGTCTTCTAATTCTTCTAAACGTCATTAACATGGATATTATTTTGCAAAAAGGGTGAAGTGTCCCTTTAAGTTTGCCAGGGTGCTACATGAATGTTCTCCCACTGCTTTATTTTTTACCAGGTTATTTAAATTTCCTGCATTTAATATTTACAATTGTAAATCAATCAATCTTAACAAATGAAATGTTTTCCTGTGGAAAAGTCTCACTGACCAAATCAAAGGCTTGTTCAAACACACAACACACTCTCTTTGTTGGAATGTCGCCGACCTCTGTGCTTTCAAAAACAGGATGACAGCGAGGTCATATTGTGTGAGCGTGTGTGTGTGTGTGTGTGTGCATGAGAAGCGATAGGTCTTGACAGGGGCCATGTCTTCAAAGCCGCCTCCTCCAAAGAAACGTGTCCAGTGGACAAAAGCTCCATGCATTTGTCATGCACTGCCCATTTCCTTTAGGCACAATCTCTAACTCACTCACTCTCTCTCTCACACACACACACACACACACACACACACACACACACACACACACACACACACACACACACACACACATACTGACACACACACACACACACACACACACACACACACACACACACACACATACCGTACACACACAGACGTCCCATTTGACAAAGCAGCTTGACACAAATACACGAATACGAATAGATTATGGGCGACCTTTGATACCAAATACACATGTAGCCTACACAAACACACACAAATGTTTGATCAAATGTGGAATAGCTCATATAGTTGACATTAGCTCAATAACTGTATGCCAAAAGGGCTGCAAGCAAAATAATTACCTAATGAATTTGACTGAATTTTTTTCAGATGAGAATTAATTCTGAAGCTCACACTAAAACACTTCAGATGGATTATTGCTGAAATGCCCTTTTGAAGTCAGATCACATTAAACCTTCACATTCAATCAACAGCCCATTGGAAATGTGCGTGCGTGCGTGCGTGCGTGCGTGCGTGCGTGCGTGCGTGCGTCACACAGGGATAGTGTTAGCCAGGTCAGCGCGGAACACTGTGTGAGAATTGTGGATTTGGGTGGATTTCCCCTTTAACCTCTGTCATGTGTCCCTCAGGCAGGCCTTTGAACCAACTGCTGACCACGCACACACACACACACAGTCACACACACACACACACAGTCACACACACACACACACACACACACACACACACACACACAGACTTGTCAAATATATGAAATCACAAACTTTAAATCTTAAAAATTGCATGAATCTACTGGAGGACATCTAAATTTACTCGGACAAACTGTATATGCCTAAACCATCTAACATATTTCCACAGATATTGAAGTGTGCAATAGTTTTGAGAGTATAGCTGCATAAGAGAGCAGTTTAGAGATTGTGTGTCTGTGTGGGCGTGTTCGTGCGTGCATCTTCTGGCAACACATTATTGGGAAGTTTGTTTCTCACGAAAACACTTTCAAAGGTTAATTAATCTTGTTCTGTTACAGTACGCACCTCATAAGCTGCAGTGACCAAGCCAAAATATTAAAATAACCATTTGGTGTGTGCGTGTGCGTGCGTGTGCGTGCGTGCACTCGCGCACGCTATGTTTACGTGGGCTGGAGGCATAGCCAGCAATGTCAAGAGTTGTTGTTCACATATTGTGTGAAACACGTACGGCTTCAGAAACTTGGCGTATAGGGAGTGTTTTAGGTTGGTCCAAAACTTTCTGTTGCACACGTCTCAGTTCACCTACGCAGTTGTCATGTCAGCGTCGCTTGCCTCCTATGTTCAGCAAGCAACACTGTTGTAAGACTGTAGACTGTAGCCTCAACCACCTTACAGGCGTATGCAACGGCTAAACTTATGTCATTAAGATATTCATTAAGATGTCATTTAGATAGCATTTTATGTAGACATAGCACTCTAGTGTAGTTGTACTGTATACTCATAGTTTCATTGTACATGAACAGATATTCTACTGTTAGACGGATGTCTCTTAGCTTGCTTATGAGCCTTGATGAGCATTTCTGCCTATGTTTCTGATGTGTTTCCAGGTGTTGCTCTTGCTTACTGTAAATCGCTCTGGATTATATATTGACATACTGTAGTTTAGACATGCAGGGCTGTGTTTTCCGTTAACCAACCAGTCAGCCGACATGGCCTTCCGCCATGGAGGAAATTTAAGCCTATGGTGTTCATTCCAAATGATAACAATACTAATTTATTTTACTATAATTGTACATGTTTATGAGAAGATTATAATATCTTATGTGTGTGTTCATAATAAACGTGGGATGCATAGCAAGTGTTCCCAACATGGTAGAGATACTAAGCAAATTGTCAAATGTCCATCCCACTTCATGTTTAATGAAATGTATTCAAGTGTCATGATTCAATTTAAATTAATTGCATGGAACCATAATACCTAATGATCTATGTCAAACTACACAGGGGAGTGGCACTGCAGCAGAAGACAAGGGGCATTCCCTCTGAAAGCACATCGGGTTTACTCCGCATAATGCAATAATATAATGTATGCATGCAGTTTGATGTGCAGGTTGGTGCCTTGCATGGTTTCCTCCGCCGTGTGTGTGTGTGTGTGTGTGTGTGTGTGTGTGTGTGTGTGTGTGTGTGTGTGTGTGTGTGTGTGTGTGTGTGTGTGTGTGTGTGTGTGTGTGTGTGTGTGTGTGTGTGTGTGTGTGTGTGTGTGTGTGTGCGCGTGTGTGCGGAGCGTGTGTGCGTGAGTGCGTGCGAATGATGTAATGGATGTAATTTATGTAAAGCGCTTTGGATAAAAGCGCTATATAAATGCACCATTTACCTACATAATGTATGCACTAAACCGTTTGAGTTGGAGTCAGAGAACGTGACCTCTGAGAGACATCATCAAGTAGCACTCCAAGCATTCCGTGTTCTTCGCCCAACCATTTGGACGTCATAGTCATACAAAGTCATACAAATGGCATTATGATTTGTGCATTTTGACATATCCACCTGGAAAAAGATCAGCAAGCTTGCTTTGTTCAAATCTCTTAACAGACCAAACCATTGTTCAGCTCATTGTTTAGGAGTGTGCCATATGGGATGTAATGGACGCTTTTCATAGACACTGTGACGGGCATCGCTGCTAAAGGCTTTGTTTCATTTAGTTGCACACTGCCAGCATGTTAATTTTGCAGGAACTGTCCAAGCTGGCCACACAGAATCACCTAAACGAAACACGCCCACAATTAATGTCATTACCTTCAGCTGTGTTGAGCTGTCAAAATGTCTGCCGTGAAAAGGTCTCTATACCTGCCCTCATTAAATTTCAGTTGGAGGTGAGCGGAGAGGTGCAGCATGTGTGAGTGAGAAGACAGACCACAGGCTCGTTCCTGTGAAAGTGCAGGTGTTTCCTAATTCATCTCACATGTGCACAGTGGTGGAAAAAAGTACTCAGATGTTTTACTTAAGTAAATGTATCAATACTGCAATATAGAAATACTAGTAGGGCAGAAGTAGTGCAGAAATCTAAATGCACTTGAGTAAAGATACCAAAGTATTGGCATCAAAATGTACACGTTTTTAAATATATACAAATATTTTGAAAATTGCAGAACTGGAATGGCTGGTTAGTTAGTTAGTTAGACAAGTTTCCTCTGACGTGTCCCCTGTTTCCACTGTCGGGTCCCGACATGCATAGCTTCCTGTTCACTGTTGATTTTACCTTGTAGCATGACGTGTGTTTGTTAACTACAATGCAAAATAAATCAGAACATTCATTGACATGTCTGGTATAAGTAACGTTCTGTGACTATAGGGAGTGTATATGATACCTCCTCAGCCATATGTTCCCTCAAACCCCAGCCCCAAGCCTAGCCCTGAACTGAGGGATCATAGGGCGAGTGGGCGACTGACCCTGCTGTCTACACCCATATGCTCGTAATTCGGTGAAATGGTCCAAGATAACAAGCAAAATGTTCATACTTTGGTTGTGCAATTGACAATCTGAAAGGCTAAGAAACATACAGTAGTACCAGTATATTATCACCACAGCAAAAAGGTTGTCTAAGTAGTAACGTATTGTCTTAATAATTCCTGGCACCATGTGTGGGAAGCGATAATGGAAGCAGGGCATGTGGAGACCAAAGGCTGCGGTTCTGTTGTCGGAATAGGACCAAGGCTGTGCACGTTCTGTTTTGTCCACACTCTCCAGAAAATAGCTGATGATTTATTTTGTCAAGGGAAGGTGTTCTAAATAGCTCAGTATTGTAAAATCAGCATGAATGAACTGAACCTGCCACCCCTAACACAGATTGGTTGCTTCTGCAAAAGTACTGCAGTATAGGCCAGCTGACAGACTCCATAATAAACACCACATACTGTGTAGCGTACCCCATATCAATGATCTATTCATTCCATATTATAGTTATTGCATGATATAATTTATCCATTCATATGCTGTGTTCATTTCCAAAACATCTAATCAATCAACCCAAATCAAAGCAGTGAAAATGCCTAACTAATATTGCACCATAATATATTGCACCCTATCAAATATCTATAAATTCTCTGTCTCTAGTCTAGGTTATCCTCAGACAAGCCCTCCATCGTCGCTTCCAATCATCCCAGTTCAGTTCGTTGATACTTAGCGCTCCTGCTCAATTCTTGAGTACATCCACGTATGTTAGTGTGGGACATGGCCGTGATCCATGCCCGTGTGTTGGTTCCCACAGCACCAATTTGTTTGCTGGCAGTTATTGATGTTTTACCAGCTCAGTGGCCTTGTAGTTAGAGTGTCTGCCCTGAAACTGGGAGGTCGCGGGGTTCGATCCCTGGCTGGGTCATACCAACTCCTACTATAAATGCAACACATCTCTGTGTGTCTGTCTGTCTGCGTGTGTACGGTTGAAATGCACGTAACTCGAGAACCGTTTGCCCCACCGACTTCAAATTCGACACACATGTTCCACACCTCCGCAGGGAGTGCATTGCCTGGTATCGAGTCGGTAGGACCCACGGTTCTCCAGAACCACCACAAAAGGCTCTGTTCAGGCTCTGCCAGTGGGCCTAATCAGCCTAAGTCCTCTCACCTGTGCAATTTCCAGCCTCTGCCTCAGCCAATTGATTGCCATGACAACCCCACACCTGCCAATTGATTACATAACCAGTCCACTTTTCACAGTCAGTTTGCACTCTTCACACACAGGCAGACAGACAAATACAGAGCTCTCCATGTGGGACACAGACAGACAGTTGCATCGTTCTCAAGTAGGCCGCTGCCCGACGGGCATGCACAGGTCTAATACTGTGAAAAATGTGAACCAATAACTCCCTGCTTGGCACTCAAGTGTTGGATTGGGGGATTAGATCAACTACAAATGATTCCCGAGAACGGCACGGCTGCGGCTCACTGCTCTAAGAGACGGGTCAAATGCGGAGAACAAATTTAGCAAATAGGACTTTCATCTTTTTTTGCTGCTAGTCTCATTCTTCTGGCTGCTATTTTCTGGCACACCCTTGGTATTCCGTTATACAGGATCTTGTTAGTAACATGTACAATCTTGCTGATGTTAAGTACAGCACGTACAGTAACATTCAGTAGCACCCGTCTAGAGACTTCCGCAGGGTTGGCTTCAGGGTCCAGCATTCACTGCCATATAGAGAAACAGACTCTACCGTTGCATAGAAGAAGCTGAGTTTGATTTGACGGGGGAGGTTGGAGTTCCATAAACTGGTCATGCCGTTCAGGGCCCTCCATGCAAGTGCCTTCCTCACTTTGAGAGCTTGCTCGGTTGGGTTAACTTATGAGCCCAGGTACTTGAAGTCCTTGACTTCCTTCAGCAAAGTGCCTACTGTTGTTGTCAGAGGTGGATGTTGCTGTATTCATATGCTGTCTATTTAAATGTTTACGATTTAATTTTATTGGTTAATTCCTAATGAGTTTATTACTCAAAACACGGGTTGTAATAAAAACTAAAGATACAGTAACTTCAGTATTAGAAAGGAATATATATATATAATATAAAAAGTGTGTTTTTAAAAGCATTACATTAGTATGCGGTTTATTAGGAATATTGTCTTTACCATTGCCTCAACACAATGTACAACGTTTGCAACCCTCCAGATCTACAGTAACTAAGGAATATGTAGCCGCAGTAGGATCCAACAATGAGAACCTCAAAGCTTTGGTTTACTTGACGCTACTCTCCCTCTGCCAACCTGGGTAGAGCCCCAAACTGAGCTCATGCTTCCTTCAATGCACGAGGAGTTAGCAGGCCACTTCTTATCATCTGACAGCGGGGAGTTTCCCCGCTAGGACGTAGCACGTGGAAGGAATATGCTATTCCATCAGGCTGATGCAGTATAGGATCACTGCATGTTTTTTTGTGAGGGTACAGCACCAATACCCTAGGGGACACGGGGAGAACATGCAAACCTTTCGCTACCCTACCTAATGGGCACTGGTGATGACACAGAGGAGAGAGCGTCCCAGGCTTAACGACTACAAATACAGCTTTGTATCTTTGCATCTTTTGCATCTGCCCGTGTGAAAGCAGCATAACGTTGTGGCAGGATAGGTGCTCCTTTGAGTACTAGCCCAAAATAATAATGTGCCCCCCTGCTTATATGAGACAATTTAAAATGAAACTTCTATGACAGTGCTGACATAATGAAGTGACATTATTCCGGGAGAGTGGCTCAGCCTTGCGGTCGCTCTCGCCTTTATTAAGGCATCTTACTGCTTCTCAGCTGTGCATTTGCTTCCGTCTTCTGGTTTACCACACAAGGAATGTCTTTCTTTCTTTCGTTCTTTCTTTCTGCGAAGAGTACGTGCTACACAGAGAAACTATTCAAGTCCATGTGCGGCTATCAGCACATCTACCAATCCTATTACAGGTGAATGCCCTTTAAAATTACTTTAGATGATGTGTTCATATGTGATCATGGAGCTCTTCAGATTGTGTGTGTGTGTGTGTGTGTGTGTGTGTGTGTGTGTGTGTGTGTGTGTGTGTGTGTGTGTGTGTGTGTGTGTGTGTGTGTGTGTGTGTGTGTGTGTGTGTGTGTGTGTGTGTGTGTGCGTGTGTGCGTGTGTGTGCGTGTGCGTGTGCGTGACAGGGCATGGTTGTGACTGCTGCTGCCTAGTGGAGCATGGTGCTCCCAGAGATCAAAGAGTGCCATGCAGTGAGGGAGACAGAAGGAAGGAAGGAGCGGAGGGCAACATGGGTGGAGGGGTGAGAGGCCAGCAAGGTCAAGATTTTTCAGAGCAGGGAAATGGAGGGGGGGAAGGGTTGAAGCATGTGCCGGAAGGTCCTGAGTATTCATTTAACTCTGAGCGTAAAAATGTAACCAAATGGACCATTTGTACAATCTCAGACTTAGAAATGGATACATTTAATTAGATTTGACTGTGTCTGAGGTTCAGCGAGCTCCATGTGATTGTAGCTTATTGGTAATGAACCTCTCGTCTTGGCTTAAACTCAAGCTACAGTAGTTAATAATTGATATTACCTTTCATTATTTTTAGTCTTATCTTCATGATCTTGTAGTCATTTGATTGAGTCAACAAGTCAGGATGTGTGAGTTCATATATTTTTCATGACTAGAGGATTTAGATCAGGATTTAGCCGCATTTACAGAAATCTGTACACAGTCTACAGAAATCTGAGGCTGAGTTAAGAACAATGGAGAACTGTGTCATGTTAAGACTGTGTTCTGCTGCTCTGCGGAAACAGTAAAGGCGTCTGGTATGGCAGAGCTACAAAGCCACTGAATTCTGTGCTGCATTTAAAGCCTCACCTACTGATCAAAGTATTGTTTTTGTTTAAATGTATGCATTTATACAAGCAGCTCTATTGGTGCCAACACACATACAACATTGCCCTGAATCAGCACAAGCACAACCTGGTCCTCTATTCAAATCAGACGTGCAAATGTGGGTTTAAAATGAGTCTAAATTCACCCTTGGCCGAGGGGATTAGCCTTTGCCTGAGCGGTAAAATGTCATCATAATGCTGGAGACCGAGGTTTGAATCATGGCTGCACTCATAATGAGAGATGACACATTAAATAATAGAGTAAGCCTACTGTATACTTATTTGACCGGAGTCCCCACTCCCCAGTATAATACTGTACTAGGCCCCCTCCTTTTTCCGCCTACACAATTTACAATTTAGGCATTTAGCAGACGCTCTTAATCCAGAGCGACTTACATTAAGCAAGAACAAAAAAGCATGGGAATACGTCACATAAAAAGCATTTATCATGAAACATGCGTAAGCTAAGAACGTAACAGTGGAATATCTATATAATGAAACTATACATATAAACTATACATACTATACTATGCTATACATATGTACTATGACGTGCTATGACTACATACAATGCAATTATAGTGCTGTCTACATAACATGCTATAAATCTATCAAATGCTATCTAAGGGGGTAGGGTAAGTGCTATGGGCCATGATGGAGTCTGAAAAGGTGAGTTTTCAGACTACGTCTTCCCCTGAACATATAGCCGATCTCGTTGAAACGCTTTGAGTTACATGTTGCTTTTAGCTTGTAGATCTGCTATTTTGCTGAAAGCGTTCATTAGCAGTGCCTTCCCAGTCCCCCTTTGACCCCTGGAGGTTATGTGCTGACATGGCTGGAAATATGTCATAGTGGCTTAACTCAAGCCTAGAGCACATTTAGGCCTGACGTCGAAATTTATCAAATGTCTTCTAAATCCTGACAGTTTTCTGTCAGGATTTGTGCCACATTTTCACGATTTTTTCAAATATAGCAGACCTACAAACTCGTAGCACGCCATTCGGTGGTGCGCTATGAGCTTGTACATCTGCTATTTTTCAATAGCTAAATTATAACAATGTTTAAAACACCAAAAGGGGTTCCCGCCGGCTAGACACTGCCAGGGCAGATACTGCAAAGCTTAACACAAGGAAATAATATCACATAATTCTAAAACAAGAATATGACAATGCTATACAAAAATTGTGACTAGTAGGCCTACATATTGAAAGAAGCCTGACAATCCTGAATACAACTAATAATCTGTTGTTAATCTGTCATATTTGTCAGTGGTTTTTATTAGAAGTGAGAGGGGGATTATTGGCTCCACAGGACAGTTTTTAAGGAGTTATACACAGAGACTTGGAAAGCGATAAATAGGGGAGAAGATTCTTAGTAAGTTTCTATTGTGATTTGAATCCCACACATCAAGGCCAATTAAGGAGAGTTTCGGTTAAACCCTCACAAGTATGTATCCATAAAGGTTTTTGGGCAGCAAATTGGAATTCTTCTTCCAGAGATGTACTGGTACAACTAACTATACAAGGCAGAGGGAAAACAACTCACACATGCGCACATACGCACACGCTCACATGCGCGTGCGTGCACACACACTCACACACGCACCCATGCGCACACTGCGCAAGCACGCGCGCGCGCGCGCGCACACACACACACACACACACACACACACACACACACACGTTTGCCCCTGCAGAATAATGTGGTTCATGTGTTAACAAATGAAGATGTTTATGGTGTAAAGGGCTGTACACAGACCAAGCACTATAACTATACTGTAACTGTATCTTTCACCATTGTCTTTGTTATAGTTCGCCACCCACTTGAGTTAGATTATTTTTCATTATTTTTATGAATACATATAGTTATTGTAATGTCATAGTGCTTGGTGTGAACAGCTCTTATTAAGAGTCAGATCTTTAGGGATTTGAAGGTGCAATTCTAGTAATAAAAGTATTGATTATTGCATCACTTGTTTACACATTTATGGTGGTTTTAATTAGAAGTATTTAGACACCAATGAACCACAGAGGAAGTAAAAGCTCCCTTCTGTTAGAAAGAGAGTTTTTAAGAGAGAGTTCTGCTCCATCAGAGCAGAATGGATTTGCATATAACTCCAGACTGTTATTTTGTGACTTTTCTTTGTCATAAAATGAAATCAAAATTCATGTACTTTAGTTATTGTGGTGAACTGAAGGGAAAAAAGGTAGACGTATCTTAGCTTACGAACTGCTGAAAGATGTTAGTTCAAAGCTAAATTTCCTTGTGTGTATCAATCAATATCATTTTAAGTTTATCTTATATCTTGGTGCCAATTTCTGCCAAAGCATAGTGTAATGTTTTGGCCCCAGTCTCTGGAACCAATGGTACAATGTGCAGCTGGTCTCCCCCTGAATCCCCCTAAAATCACACCGTAGCCAAAGTTGTCCATCTTAACTTTCATCTGTCACCACGAGGAAAAAAGGTTGGAGTGGATATGAAATAAAATAACCTGTGTTCCAATGGATCCAATGTATTACATAGTCAGAAGCTCTTGTTCATATTTCTCATTGGTTAGATTTATAAAAACCCACAAAAGACTTAACCACATTCACTTAAATTCACCGGAAATAGACAATCTACAAGTAGATCAGCTATTTTCGATATACTTCCTCGTGACAAAGTAGGGCATTGCCTTACGGAAAATAAACAAACAAACATACTGGTAGCCTACTTTTTACTGCCCAGCAGCTACACTTTAAAACATATTGGGGGTCAGAAAGTGGTGGAGGAAGACAGGAAGGAGGGGAGGGGAGATGTGGAGTAGAGGACAGCAGGTTATACGGAGCCAGCCGTTCCGGTGTTCGGCAGGGGTTTGCCAGACAGGCTAACAATTGTGTGTGAATACTGCCCTGCTGCTCCTTTATCTCCTAATGCAGTGTAGAGGCACCCCCAGAGCAGCCGCCCCGAGGTATTCTCATTTAAATTCCACCGCACAAAGGGCAGGTATGGGACACGGGGCAACACAAAGGAAAAGCATAAAAACCTTAAAATAGAGAGAGAGAGAAAAAAATCAAGCTGATGGTTTAACTGTAAAAAAAAAGAAAGAAAGAAAAGAAAATAAGTTGTGATGAATGGGTGCTGGGAACGGGCAATTAGAGAGGGTTGGCTGAGGTTTCTGGGGCGGTGTGGTTAAAGAGCAACGGTGAAGCATGCTGAGTTACTGATTCCGGCCATCAAAAGATAGCATTCCTTTGCAAGCAGCTCTATGGACTTTTTTTTGGTTTTGTTTTGGAAGCAAAAACGAAAATTTAAAATGCATTGAAAAGGAACGTGTGTCTGGAACAATACATTTTTGACTGCATTCACAGAGATTTTTCTTTACTTCAGCTGTACATGAAAGATAAACAAAGGTGAAAAGGGGCATTAGGATTGAGCAATGGTCCCTATTTTTTTACTTTTAAAATCGAAAACTGTGAAATAGAATCGTACTGCAAGCATGTAATCATAATTATATTTCTGACAGAGATGTGGGTAAAAAGGCATAACGGTAGCCGTTCTAATCTGATCAAAAGGGCTATAGTGCGTGGGGGAAATCTCATTTATTTAAAAAAAAAAGAAAATTTGATTTTTACTCGAATCGTGACCCCCAAAAAACTGGCCCGTAATCCACAAATGGGTCCCGACCCAGAGTTTGGGAACCTGTGGTATATATTATGGACTCACCGTCTGACATACAACAGTACAACAAGTCATTGATTTTAAAAGTGTTTTTTGGAAAGGCCCAGCGATCTGGGACCATATTGTGTGTGTGCCTGCGAGGGATGTGTAGGTCATGATGCCAGATGGGATGACTGTCAGTCTCTCACTGACAACCTATCTTCAGTCCCTCCCTCCGTCCTCAGGGCAGGAAGGGAAGAGAAAAACTATAGGACCATTCCCCCATCAGGCTGCCCCCATCAGGCTGCCTCAGGATATGTGGACAGCAGGGGTGGGGGGTGTGTGTGTGTGTGTGTGTGTGTGTGTGTGTGTGTGTGTGTGTGTGTGTGTGTGTGTGTGTGTGTGTGTGTGTGTGTGTGTGTGTGTGTGTGTGTGTGTGTGTGTGTGTGTGTGTGTGTGTGTGTGTGTGTGTGTGTGTGTGTGTGTGTGTGTGTGTGTGTGTGTGTGTGTGTGTGTGTGTGTGTGTGTGTGTGTGTGTGTGTGTGTGTGTGTGTGTGTGTGTGTGTGTGTGTGTGTGTGTGTGTGTGTGTGTGTGTGTGTGTGTGTGTGTGTGTGTGTGTGTGTGTGTGTGTGTGTGTGTGTGTGTGTGTGTGTGTGTGTGTGTGTGTGTGTGTGT
Source organism: Protomyctophum bolini (assembly GCF_963924005.1). Classification (NCBI taxonomy): domain Eukaryota; kingdom Metazoa; phylum Chordata; class Actinopteri; order Myctophiformes; family Myctophidae; genus Protomyctophum; species Protomyctophum bolini. The sequence goes on along the minus strand of NC_137873.1, from coordinate 27,928,094 downwards.
GTGTGTGTGTGTGTGTGTGTGTGTGTGTGTGTGTGTGTGTGTGTGTGTGTGTGTGTGTGTGTGTGTGTGTGTGTGTGTGTGTGTGTGTGTGTGCGCGCGCGCGTGTATGGAAAGCTCTTGGAAAAGTACCCTATAAAATTTAGAAACGAGTATCCTATATAAAATGTAGAAGCATCCTATACAATGGAGAAACTCTGTCAGTCATTCTGTCCTCATCCATTCTTCTCCTCGGCAGTTTGACCAATCGATCTGAATTTGGCTTCGCACGTGTGCATTGACCAGGGGCATACAGTACATGCAGGGGCTGAATTATTTTCACTTTTCCCCCATATTTAAGCAGTTAATTTGCATTTTTTTCTGAACTCTGTCACACTCGATCTGAAATACACATGGGCATTGGCCAATGGCGTATGCAGAGACTGACAGAACTGATTTTCCCAGGCAAGGACTCTATTTTTCACTTTTTGTCCCAAATGTATGAACTGTTATTTTTTTCTTCTCAGTTTGTATAGTGATCTGGAATCACATATGGGCATTGGCATATGCAGGGAATGACGAAGCCGATTCTCTCAGGAGAAATTTGTGAACTCTGTGCAATGACATCCATGTTTCTCCTCATAATTTTGGTCAATGAATGTGCATTGATGATTGGCATATCCAGGGACCGACCAAGCTTATTATAGCGCTATCAGGAGGCCACAACCTGACCTGGCCTGGTGGAGACCTGTGCCCCGAGCGGCACTTTGTTTAGTTTGGGATCTGTTTCAGTAATTTAGTTAAATACCATGAATGTGATAATTTCTCAATTTTGTGGACATACTGTAGAACTACAAATAGCATACATACATAAGTCAAAAGCAGCATAATTCACTGTGAAATGTGAATCTGAAAGAGAGGTTTTCGCAAGGAAAAGCAGAACTCCAATACCAGGAGAGCAGAGAACTAGAGAGTTATGTCATTTAAATGGAAGTCAAGGTTTCTTTTAGCTATAGCAAACTCTGCGTCAATGAAAGACTGACTGATATAAGTATGCGTGGCACTGAAGGGGTCAGCCATCTATAGAACCACTTTTGTCTGCATGTACAATATCACTGCTGTTGTATGTCCTTGTATGTCAAAAACTGTTACGTTTCATGGCAAAAAGAACCTGTGGTTCCAATGGCTCCAGTGTAGTTATTTTGTCACCAACTCTTGTTAATACTTTTCATTGGTTCAATATTTCTAAAACCCTAAGACAGTATAACCGCTATTTTCGCATTGTGAGCTTGTAGATCTGCTATTTGTAGTACGGTACCCTAAACATACATATTTGAATTATTTTATTTGGTCCACACTTTAAAAGAAAAATGCATACAATGACACAAACATTATGGGTGCAGTTATGTTACAATCACAAGCCTATGACACATTTGTTTGGAATCATGATACAACAAGAATGTCACTTAGCAGTGTCTCTGATAGCCATATTCGTTCACACAACGGTGCTCAGGACTAGGCTTAGTCTCATATGGTGGCATAGACAGTACAACAGGGACAGTACAACATACATACATACATACATACACGGGGACGGACACTGCTGGTTATAGGAGTGGTTGCACCACTCAAAAATAATAAATCATACGATCAAGGTGAACCTCAAACAATATTCAAGCAAGTTTTATTTGTTGTTTATTTGTTTTTCATATGACAAGCAATGAACTATGGCATGTTCTGCAAGACTGCGAAGAACAATACAATATATAACAATAACAACTACAGGATAATTGATAGAGAAATACCTTTATTCATTCAAGAATTCCAGTCGCTCAGAGGCAGCACAGCATTTAAAAGTGGGTACAACTTTGTACCACTTTGCAACGTACGGCATAGCAACTTGCTCGCAGGCCTGACGTCGGAATTTTTAAAATGTCTTCTAAATCATGACAGTTTTCGGAAAAACCTCATGTTTCTATATCAGTGGTTCTCAATATTTCAAAGGACCCCCCCCCAGAAGCAAATATTTGAATTACCCATTCCCATTGCAGTCAGAACTGCAGCATCACTCCCAATCTTCCGCTGTAGTCTGAAAACCCACCTTTTCAGACTCCATCATGGCCCATAGCATTTACCCTGCGTGCCTCCGTTGCGGTCACACCAGTAGCCGTCATCAACCCACTGAGCTCGTTGGTGCTATAGGACAGTGGGCCATACTTAGACCATTCAATGGTCTGCTCAAACGTGATAATGTCCCATTTTAATGCATGATAGCATTCAAAGGGGGTGCTCTATAGTCTAGTGTGGCTATACCACCTTGGCATTTGATGACGCTTTTGTGTGAGCCCCTATAGAGGTGTGACGCACACCACAGAGTTCAGTCCTAGATCAGCATCTCTGGCCACGCTGTTGTAGTCACGTTATTATTATTATATTTGATTAGGTTAATAAGAAGAATTATAGCAGACCTCTATGAATGTCCTCAGCTTTTAGTCATACTTTATTTACATCTTAAAGAAATGGGTGCAGCTAGACCAATTAGTTTTCCCTCAAAGGGGCTATTCTCTGGCCTGTCTCAACAATTCTGTTTTGATGAATATAGACTCATGGAAATACAATAAAAAAGAACAATGCGAATGGAATGGTCTGTCAGGCACTTAGGCACTCAATCTTTAATAACAATGATTTGAAAAGTCCAATTGGAGGACAATGAATAAGATTTACAGTGGCAAAGTTGTGTAATTTATTCACTTTCAGACATCACAAATAACAAAGCCCAAAGAACATTTCTTGATATGGGTTGTGTTTAAATAGGGATGAATACAGAGAGTCGTATTATTCTTTATTTATTCACATTCCATTTTGTTGTTTGTTTGAAGAAATGATTATAAAAGTGTCATCAGAGAATTATGAAGAATGCATCCATCAGAAGTTAGGACGAGAAGTTAACATTGTTTGTGCTCTACAGCTGAAACTAAAGACGGATATTTAGTTGTGTTATATAAAACAAGATGGAGTCACCCACATCACATCACATAGACTCAAAATCGAAGGAAAAGCAGCTATGAATGCAGCACAACAGGGCGGGCAGATGTTTCCCTAGCAATTTGTGACAAGGTCAGTAAGAGAGAAACTGAGTTCAAAAAGTGTACCATTGTGTGCTTTCTCTCTCTCTCTCACACACACACACACACACACACACACACACACACACACACACACACACACACACACACACACACACACACACACACACACACACACACACACACACACACACACACACACACATATACACATACACACATAAATGTGTTACCAAACAACCAATTCACTGACTCGCCTCACCTCCACCCCACCCTGCACTCTGTGCCAGAACAGTTCAGTGGGTACAAGAAGATAAATATGGTGCTGGCCAGTCCAATGCAATATAAGGCCCTGGAAGTTATTCTCCATATTCTAGTCTCCCCGGCAGCCAGAGCAGTCTCAACCCGGAGCGTGCGAGTTGACAGGGATGTGGAGGGGACATATACAGTATGTAGAAAGGGGGTAGAGAGAGAGAGAGAGACCTAATTTATACTTTATTGTACCGTGTCGTGCATTGAAAAATGGCAGATTTACAAGCTCTCAATGCGTCCGCTTGTAAATCGGCTACTGTCTAATGTTTGACACTGTTGGACAACGGGGAATAAATGAACCAGTAGGTTAGGAAGGGTCTTAACCAGTAGGTTTCTGTGGCTGACAGCGGTTGTGTGCGAACGCCCACGCACACACAGCCCGTCAGCACCCGACAGCGCTGAATTCAACACTTCTATTTTCAATGGGCTCACTGAGGCTGTTTTGGTCAGCCACCATCCATTAATTAATATTGAGGCGTGATAGTCAAGCAGTTGTTTCTCTCACTTTGGGAAATTCCGTTTTTTACAGCCATTATGGAAAAATACAAGCTCACAACATGTCACGGGGCAACGTGTAGTGAGCTTGCCTTGTAGATGTGCTGTCTTTAATTTGTTTTAATTGTGCTCAAGAAAGGGATGCCAGTGTTAACGGATTAAATAATAGTTTCAACACTGCACAGAAAGTGAAGACCGGAACTTTCCATTATCAAGTCAGTGTTTTTGACACCGTAACACGCACATTTCAATCTCATGTGACAAAACACTACAGTTACGCTTGAACTGTTTTACTATAATTAGTGTGTGACGTGCTGTAAAAGTTGAAGTGATGACATGCTGCAAGTATGTATATGTGGACCACAGGCAAGAGACAAGTAGCCTACTTCATTGGTGACTAATGTTTAAAAGAATGGCAGGTGGTAGTGCTGGGGTGGGAGGGAGGAGGCAGGTTTGAATCAGCTTTGGAAATCAAAAGTGACTCAGAGAAGACCAGTGGGCGGTTTATGACTCGCTCTAATTGGGCTGCAGCAGTAGGTTGATGAAATCCTGATTAAATGATTTACTCTACTGGAGCATGTTACAGCTCATGAAAAAGGGGATGTGATCGACTGCTGAGCCATGTGAAGCCTATCTAATTGAGCACTGGCGCACTCTAGTATTTTTCATCTGTTATATTGGTTCAAAAATGGCTCAAATGCTTTCTTTGACATTTTTATATGAATTCCTCACCTCAAAATGTATTTGGAAGTCAATTGAAATCTCATACGAATGAAAATCGGCAGTGTCATTTTATGTGGCTTTTTGACAATAATTAATAATAATAATAATAACTTGAATTTATATAGCGCCCTTCAAGACAATAATTGGTGGCCATTTTCGATTGATGCCAATTATAACATATTTCCACAACTTGGATTTCTTAGGACTTTTAGTATGTTTTCTGAAATGGCCATAGAAATGGTCTGAAGAAAAAAATCTGTTTCTGTCATTTTATGACTTTTTGACAATAATTGGCGACCGTGTGTTGGATTGATGCCAATTCAATTTATTTCTGCAACTAGGATTTCTTGGGAACTTTAGTATAGTGTTCTGGACACCAACACATCTGCTACAATTACTTAATCTCTCAAGGCAGATTCAGAGCTATGCAGTAGAGGGCTTTGCGGGTCCATTTTGACCTACAGATACCCGTACCCTAAACCCGCAAAGAATGTACCCAGAACTGAACGGACCGGGCTATTAAATAGAAATATGAGTTCCAAACCCGAAAAACCCGTACATATCGCAGGGAACCGAGCCTCTTTCTTGTCTTTGCAAAGGGCTTGTGTATTGTTTTTGGACGAATAAAACCATCGGGGCTCCGACGCATTGGCTGTCAGGACGTCTCGTCTTTGCATTGACTTTGTATGTAATCGCACCGCTCAAACTATCCATTCTCGTTGTTGTTCTCTACACAGTATCACTGCTACTTCCTTACTAAAGTCACATGACGCAAGGCACTGGCCGGGGAGAAAAAGAGGGGGGGGGGGGGGGGGGGAGCAGGGGTGATTGACAGCTGTGATAGCCAATCGCCAGATCCACTCTGGTAATAGTGGAACCGTCATTTCACTTTTACATACCTGAGCCCCGACACATACGGTAGCGGTAGTCACTTCTGGTGGATGGAACCGGACCCTAGCTGCTCCGGTCCTGGTCGGATCCCGGTTTTTTCAGGTCTCGGGTTTACCCAAAGACCTATAGTCTCTGAGGCAATCTGTCGGCAACTCTGATTATGTGTAGAGTGGAGAGTTGTTGCTATTAGGACTGAATAGCGGGGGGGGGGGGGCACGGGGGCACAGTTGGTAGTGCTGTCGCCTCACAGCTAGAAGGTCCTGGGTTCGATTCCCGCTCGGGACGCTGTGGGTGCTGGCGGCGTGTTTCCTCCTCCGCGTCATCAGTGCCCATACCCGAAGGCGGGGTTGGCGAAAGGGCCTTTCTGTGTGGAGTTTGCATGTTCTCCCCGTGTCCCCTAGGGTAGGTACCCTCACAAAAACATGCAGTAATCCTGGTCTCTAAACTGCCTCCCCCTGGCCAGCCGGGGCGCCTGATGGAGGGGAATGGAACTGGTTGGAATAACGTGTTCCTTCCAAGCGCTACGTCCAACCAGGGAAACTCCCCCCTGTCAGTTGTAAAGGAGCAACTTGGACACTCAGGCATGAAGGAAGCATGAGTTCAAGTCCGTTGCTCTTACTCCCAGATTGCAATTACTTTGATGTGAAACGCTCGGGAGATGTTGGTCACCTATAGGGCCAGATTGGGGTTATGGCGGACAGCTGTACAGTCACAATCCCTAATGCTCTGACAGATTTAATTAAATTACCCATTTTACGCGCCAGATTAATTAAATACATTTTTAAGAAAACTCTTTAGAACTCAGAAGTTGCTTAACATCCTCCCAAAAAAAGAATACCGGTAACAAAAAATACAATACAATACAATACAAATAAATACATGATACAATCTTAGCCATCTTCTTTTCAACTTCTCAAAGGACCATACAGTGGTATTTAGCTCATATGACTCATGGTTCCAAAGTATACCGTAGTTATTCACTGTAACCCTCTGTGTGTAAAGAAAGCTCTGAACAATACGATGATTGATCTACAGTACTACCTTAAACATTTTACATTCAGGGGAAACTGGTCGATTATTTCCAAGTTTCACCCCGCGCATACTTTTCCCCACAATGCTTTACACTTTATAATCAATGGCACCCAGGCATGCCCTTGTCATAAAACCACTTTTTGGTAATTGATCCCAGCAGGGCGATTCTTTCCACCGTCACCCCCCACCTGTGACTGCCTGAGCACACGTACAGTCAGCCACGAAACAACATCGTATATTCCTACAGAGCTTGTTAGGGATTCATTGTGCCCAAAGGCATTTAAAGCGTAGCAGATAAGGGACTAGAATTCATCTCCTGGTCATCATGTCTCTGTACACCCGTGTCCCCTTTTGGACTTGACGGGAACAAGTTCAGTTCTTACAGTAATTATGGGGGGGGGGGGGGGCTAGCGGGGAGAAGAGGAGAACAACCTTGAAATCTTCTTACTCGTGGGATAATATTTAGGCTGTGGAGTGATGGTAATTTGCACTTTGCTCAAGAGGAGCTCTGTTCAGTGATCATGAATGCTGTTTTATTCATTATTATTCCACAAAATAGTGGTACAATTGACTTTAGAAAGTTAAAATGAAAAAGTGTATGTGGCAATGAGCTCCTACAAGCCATCGACCTCATGATAATGACTTTGTTTCATTCTGTCAGCGCCTGTCTAACCCTATCTCTTCACTATAATACGACAGGTTGTTATTATTATTTTTACCCACTAACCTTTGGGGGTTAGTGGGTTAAGGAAGGAAAAAAAAAGATTATATCTGTAGAATAATAACCATGTCACTGGGCTACAAGTTAATCAATTTAATACAGATGAACCCGTCTGAGCCATTGCCAGCTATCCCGGGATAACAGCATTTAAAACCTTAATCCGACTGCTCACTGTGCAGGCGTTCTGTGATGATGAGCAGTGCGGTTATGTAAAGGATCCACCATTGACGTGATGTGGCGGACTGCCAATGGGAAAAGTACCCAGGATGCTTTTATAGATTACTGTAAATGAAATGGGCTGATAGATATCACTGGGGATGGAACCTGAAGGTGCAAAGGATGTCCATTACAGAGAGAGACAGAGTGCGCATGCGTACGTGCTTGCGCATTGGAAGCAAATAAACAGACCACCTGTCTTTACATTCCCTGCATGAATTATGCACAGTATCACTGCTTGCCAATCTTGGCACAACCACTTAGAGTAGCTACCATTTGTTATACCTTCCCTTTCCGTCTAATCTAAAGACGGGTGTTATGATTCTAAGTGGCACCTCAATTCTTCAGCAGGTTCGGGTGAAGTTTCCTGATGGAATAGGTGTCATTTTTAAAGGTTTAACTTTAAATCTGTTTGCCAGTGAATGTGTGATCTGTCACTGCCTGACAGTATCGCTGCATCTGCACTGAACTTTTGTTTGGCCGGTGTGGTGAGAATAAGAACCGAAGGGCCTCTCTGAACTCTTACCTCATACGGCAAATGACAGAAGCCCAAGATTAAAATAAAAATGAATCAAGACAAAATAAAGTAGAGGGGAGAGGAGAAAACAAGCTTAGACAGGAGGACGGGAGCGAAGGACACATTTTCTTTCCCCAGAGGCAATGTCAGTGTGACGTGGGGATGGAGACTAATTGAGGACAACACCACACGTGGAAGGCAAATAAGCAACGTGAGGGATGTAACAAGTTTATGGACTCTTTAGGGACATTATTTATTCTTCTCTCATAGGGTGATGCTATTTAAGTACCTGGCAAGGAGAAAAAAGTCACACACTGGCACTGCTCAGTCAGATCAGCAGTTCTCCAAAAAATCTATTAACCCACATGTTCCCAACTTCCCATCTACCTAAATGCTAGTCTCTGGACGTGGGTACGTCTGTAATCCATGTAACTCGAGAACCATTCGCCCCACCGACTTCAAATTCGACACACGCGTTCCACACCCCCACAGGGAGTGCAGTGCCCGGTGTTGAGTCGGTCGGGCCCACGGTTGTCCAGAACCGCCACAAAAGGCCTCTGCCTCTGGCTCTGGACAGGGCCCCTGCCCAGGGTCCATAATGGAGCTGGCCTGTTCTGACATCACAACACTCCATATTTGGGCATGCCTGACACAGAACTCCATATATAGGAATAAAGGGACACAGAGAGACAGATACAGAAAACCCCATATATGGGCATAAAAGGGACACAGACAGATGAGTGGAACGGGTACTCTTACACAGGTACAACGGGTAGTGCATGGCATGGATCGTTACCGACTCGGTGCTCTATACAGCACGGGCACCGGTCTAGTAGCCTATATTCAATTCCATTTTATTAAAGTGTCAAATCACAACAAGTTGTCTCAAGACACTTTACATGTAGAGCAGAGAACTGACAGAGATCCCACCCAGAGCAAGCCATTTTGCGACAGCACCCCCATAACTGCGGCCATCTGCCTCAAACTGCCTGGTATAAGATCGTGCTCTGTGAAGAGGCCTGGTCCGCAGTCACACTCTTGATAGGCATGCAGCTGGGGGTCCATCTGGGTGTCCATAATATATGGAGATCCATGATAATATAAGACCTTTATTATTGATCCTGCAAGGGAGAATCAGTCGCAGTTAAGAGGCAAGAGAAAGTAGGCTATACTGTAGATACAGCAGGGCAAAGAAGTCAAACACAAAAGGAACACCATCATGCAGGACAAAAGAAATTGATACACACAGTAACCATGTCAGATAGTATCTTATAACAGTAATGAACTGTTGTTACTTCAGACTGAGCTCATTTAACCGCTGATGGTCATTATACATGTTATATACTATACAAAGTATCAAAAAAGGCTTTAAAGTGTTTTAGGAACTGAGCTTGTACATCTACTATACACAGGTTTAATGTTTGTCTTTAGTTCAATGTTTGTTTTGTAAACGCCATTGACAATGAAGGGAAAATGTACGTCACAATGTAACTCATTACGTCATATTGTCTCTTTGTTGTTAATGGCGTTTAATGTTTGAGTTGGCACTGTTTGTTTTACATCACCATTACATCACCTAATCAACATGAGTTAGACTTTATTAGCGCCCCTCACTTCACACGGGTGTGATTATTATTATTTATTTTTACATTTTAGAAACCTCTTGAAAGTGTGAGAACTACTGGCTTAGAAGGCATTTGTAGAAACAGCCTCAGGTCTTAATGGGTTAATGGGTACCGACACAAAAGACTGTCTAAGTCTATTGTATCTCCCCATGGTGTTGTCCAGGGGTCTTCAACAGGGGGTTAGGGACTTCTAGGGGGTCCTCAGAGTTACTACAGGAGTCTTCAATTCAACAGGGGGTTAGGGACTTCTAGGGGGTCCTCAGAGTTACTACAGGGAGCCGCCAAATCTTTGTGTGATCTACGAACTCCTCGGCTATGTTTGTTAAAGAGGTTTGGAGTAGAGGGGAAAACCGTAGCGTACAGAGTGATAGGAAGGTTTAAAGGCCTGAAGATAACATGAATCCAACATTAACATTAACAAAAAACAGACTTAACAACTTTACAATCAGAACTGCGGACTCACTCCAATCTGAAAACCCACCTCTTCAGACTCCATCTTGGCCCGCCCCATATATAGCACTTGCTGTAGCACTCGCCCTAGCCCAATGACCTTAGGCGAAATGCAAAGGCTCAATTTATGTAACTTAGTTAGAATTGTATGTACTAGACATAGCACTATAATATATGCATAGTTTCATTATATAGATATATTCCACTGTTATGTTCGTAGCTTACGTATGACTCTGACTCATGATAACTAGTCTTTATGATGTATCACCATGTTTTTGGTCCTTGCTTAATGTAAATCGCTCTGGATTAAGAGCGTCTGCTAAAGGCCTAAATTGTAAATTGTATTCCTGAAATCTATGAAAAAGTTTAATCTGCAACACCGTTTTATACAACATGTAATATCCGCTCCTGCTCCACCTCCTCCACTCCGTCCAGGGTATAGCCTCAACAACGGGGCATTAATGTAAGCCCATTAAAGCGTATACATGAAGCTTTGTCATAGATATCTCAGACATTGTTTACAAAACAAATCCCATCCAAACGGGGCTTAGACCCGGACTGCTCAGTGCTCAGTGGCAGACAGGGGAAGCGGTGTGGTCGAGCTTTGCAGCTCCCAGATGTCTGTCAACACATGGCTTCTGTTCAAAGAGGAAGGTTATAGGATCAAGTCTTATCATCCGCACAGGTAGACTAACATGAGAACAGAGGACCACAGCAGGCGTGTGGAAAGCTGGCCTTGAAAGAACAGGCTTATTTTTTTCCCCCCCATGTGATGATTCAATTGACCAGGGATCAAACAACAGAGAAGGCTGCATTCTGACTCCGCACCCCAGCCAGCAGCATTGCCACTGAAATAATGTCTGTATTTGATTCTCCACCCTCTAGCTCTCGCTGTATTGTATCTGCTTCCTCTCCCTATCTCTCCATTTCGCATTCTCTCTATCTCCCACACTCTGACTCGCTTTCTCCACGACTCACCCCCTCCCACCCCCATCTTCTCTCTCTCTCTCTCTCTCTCCCTCTCTCTCTCTCCAATTCTCTTTTCCATTTATCTTTATTTGATGCCATTAAAGGAAGCTCCTGTGAGATTTCTGGCTCTGTAAATAGAAATGGTGCCAAATCAAATGCATCCACTGGGAGCCCCTGGGAAGCTATAGCTCTGATCTGTTGGTTTAGATCCGCCCTTATGCTGGGAAATAGCACAACAAACAGCAGGCACGTCACACATCCACTTATAGGGCCGCATGCGTTTTGGAACGGGAATACGAGAAAGCAACTTCAATTGTCTTTTTTTTCCTTCTCTTTAATGTGATTGATTAGAATCTAGTTTGACATTAAACTTCCCTTTTTAACCTTTTTGCTATCGGCGTGATCTGGGATGCTCCTCTCGGCCTCCCGCTTTTAGCTGCCAAACGGGTGACCTTTGAGCCTTTATCTGACAACAAGAGACATTTTGTGCCACAAGTGGCATTTGGCAAATGACAGTTATCTTCTTCCCCCGTTAAACCATTAACAACCTTTTTGAAATGTTACACATGTCCAACTGATTACTTTCAACCATGAAATAGTGTGGTGTATCTCGGATGCCGTTTCAGCATTGAAACGCAAATAGGGAATTTAAAGCATACCACTATGTTATTCCTGTGATCTTGGAGGAGTCAGTCGAGAGATTTGTGAACATGAATAAGTCTGTTCCAAACCTAGAAACCAAGAGCCACTGAGGCTGTAATCTGTGAAGACATCAAGAGACACACAGCCCTCAGCCCCATGCAACAGCAGTAAATTATGCATGGTCTGTTGGCTCACAGAATGTTTGTTTTCGTCCAAATCATCTTCATTTCATTATCGGCAGTAAAAGTCGTGATTGAGAGAGATGTGGACGAGTCCCTGTCACTGCCAACCCCTACTTGGTCTTGGGGGAGTGTATAGTCATAGTGTATAGTCTTCTTCGGTACACATGGAGACGATAAATACTTCATTTCACCTGACAGTGAGTAGTTCCACCGGAAGGGCGTACTATGCGTGTGGAGGGAAACGCTATCCCTCCCAGTTGTGCTGAACAGGTTGACCCAAACAGCCTGCTAATGTGGAAACGGAAATCACTGTATGTCCCACGTTGCTCTTCTGCCGTTCTCCAACCTACCAACATGGTCAACTGTGTATGTTCGTTTGACCGCACAACCAAGCCAGAGGACTGGTTCTTTGCACTTATTACAGGCAGTAATGTTGGGAATTTGAAGCAAATTTTACCGTCAATTCCAGATATATATTAAAACATATATATGAAAAGTTATAACTAATAAAATAAACATTTAAATCCAGTTCCAGACACTCAGGCAGGATAGGTTTGAATAACATAAAAGGCATTTCATTCAATGGGCTAGATACATTAAAATACACCAGCATGTGTCAGCGTGCACCTTCTTCAGGGTAAAATGAATACGGTTTGGACAATAGACTTCAAGCACCACATCACATCACACATTTTGTTAACAAAGCAGACCAACTGCAGTCAGTGAATCACCGTCCAGAACTGAAACAATGGCCTATTATGATGCTTAATGTTTACTGAGCTGGCAGTAGTAGTCACATGATTAGAGTTCATGGCCCCACTGTGTCAATACAGGAGCCTTAATCTCAGGATTAGTGTCAACCACAAGGTTACCAAATGCACATACATTCCCCAAATACACAATTGTTGGAACGTTGTTACTTCGGGGCACATACATTATAGATAGAAAAGACAATATACAATATCTACTAAACCAGTAAGACGCCCTGAGGGCGAGAAACGACCTAACATTCCTCCTGGGTGACCCGTATGGCAGACTGCTGGGCGTGCACTGGCGCTTTGGCATGGGGGGTCAGATCAACATATGGAATGAATTATATACTGGCCATATATATGGAGTGTGTCTTGAGTGTAGAGGTTTTGATGAGGTCAGACCAACATATGGAATGTGTTCATCAAGACATAACACAACGCAACATCAGAAACTACATTCAAATGGTTCTAAAATAAGCTAAAGATAAATACCGGTAGCTACAAATAAACATAGTAATAAAAGTGATAAATTAGTTTAAAGAACAAACAAAAAGCCCTCCACGGAGCGCATATCTTCACCAAGCTGGGTGACCTACCCATGCAGGGCTAAGTACAATAAGGTACGTTTCCATTGCATACTATCTGTAGTATTGGCGCTATCCAATTTACTTGGTTTTACATTCGGCCAAAGTACGTGGTAATAGGCAGAATGTGACATTGGTAGGGATGAGGAGTGGCATTGTGTCTACTCAGAAAGTGTGCAGTATGTTGTTTGAAGCATGCAGTTGCATAGTAATTACACTGTCTGTGTCAAAATGTATGTCATGGCTGGATTACATTGATTAGAATCTGTACCAGGCATAGTTGTTAATGTGTTTTTAGATTAAGTATTGTAATATTGGAGCATGAAACATCTATACTATATGATAGCAGCATTGGTCGAATAACCTACAGAAAAATGTGGTTTGCGAGATTAGTTCCGGACTCGTGCACATCGCTCCGGATTCATGTCTCATACAAAGACAGGTACAACACTCACACACACACACACACACACACACACACACACACACAGTGTACACAAACATGTGCATACACCCACGCACGCACACACACACACACACGCACGCACGCACACACACACACACACACACACACACCCACCCACACGGGAACTACCCATAGATCCGAAGTCCCGTTAGTCCGAACATGCACTGCTCCCGTGCTTGCGGTTAGGTTTAGGTTTGCTCCCGTGCTTGGTTAGGTTTAGGTTAGGGTTAGAGATAGGGATAGTAATTTCGGAACAATGAACCTTCTGACTAATGACACGGCACCCACACACACACAGGGGCTAAAACTTTATGTCCGGCCCAGCCTCTTCCCTGCCAGATGCACATTGTAGGCTGTTCCAAAACTGGATAGCAAAAGCTCGATTTATGCTTGAGTAAGAAAGTGCCTTGTGACATGTTGCTAGACAACAATAAAATATTTTCAACTGAAGAAGTGTTGGCAAAGTATCAAAAAAGGCTTTAAAGTGTTTTAGGAATTAGCCTCTGCTTGAGGGTAGTCTGCACTTGTAAAAAAAAACAAAAACATTCTCAATGTTAAACTGACACGGTTTGCTTCACTGCGACTGCTGCTCTGAGTCCCTATAGAGTCCCTATATATTACTTTGAAGTACAGTGTCCGGTAGTGTCTACTGCCTGGTACAACTGCTGGTCTAAATCCTATGCAAATCCTCTCTACTTTGCGTGCTACTAGTACTAACTAATGTCTAATACAACTACGGTTCTAAATCCTTTAGACCCGTTATTGACCTTATACCAACCTTGAAACGTACCTTAGAGTACGTTATCAAGAATGGTGGTCCCTTATGTAACCACCATACAACAAACATACATACTAGGGCACTAACGAGTTTAGATTGTTCCCAGTCGACATGTCAGACAGTAAAGTCGAAGTTGAGTCGATGTGTTGTTTTATGATGGTGGGGGGTTGAGAGATCTTTTGGTATGTCATTTTTCTGTGCACCTAGCCCTCATCAAATGGATTCATTTACAAGAGCACCTTTCGAAACAATGTTACAAAGTGCTGTACAACAAGGTAAAACAATCATGTTAAAACAAGGGCATGAAACAAACAACAGAAAGAAAGAAAAAACAATAGAAGGTAAAACATTGAGATGCAAATAATTCAAGTAAAAATACATCATAAAATAAAGAGCTGACGAAATAAATACGTTTTAACAAGTTCTTAAAACCGTCGACAGACTCTGCATTCTTTAGCTCAAAGGGCAGGGCATTCCACAAAGTGGGGGCAACCACTGCAAATGCACAGTCACCCTTTGTTTTGAGTCTAGTTGTTGGAATAGACAGAACAGAACTACAGAAGGCCTTCATCAGAGGACCTGAGAGAACGTGTATTTGGCTGAGTAGTAGTAAACACTAAACAGTGCAGGCACACACGCACACTAGCACAGAGACCAGAAAAGAGAACTAAAGAGTGAGACGAGGCAACTGGCACAGCACACTGAGCGCAACGCAGCGCAGCACAGCGGCCCGCTCCAGCCATATGAATAACGCAGCGCAGCGCAGCACAGCACAGCACAGCGGCCCGCTCCAGCCATATGAACACAATACAAAATACCTTGTGTACCTATAGAAGATAATGTATAATTAACATTATAGCAGCCAGCAGCAGTTTGGCACATCATCAGAATACAATCTGCTGTTACCTTCCACGTTCACGTCCTTCTCCTCTGACAACAACTCCATAACGTCCTCAAACTTCTTTTATGAGCCATGCAAACAAACCGCACTGACTGGAGACGGAAAGATTCATGCGTCTCGCACGTAAAGCTAAACCAGAAACAGGACAGTCACTGTCAGCACAGGGGGTGGGGGGGTATAGTTTGGGGATAAAGTTTGCTCGCTTCTGTACTTCTCTGACACAGCACAGTTCAACTTCAGCCAGTCAATTAGTGGGACACGCTGCAGCGCACATCAAAGGAGAATACAGCTGCAGGTTGTTAATTAAGGCTGTGGCTGAACTCCGATGCAAAGGGAAAGAAGGACTTATGTCCGTGACAATAACCAATCCTACAGTTTGAATTCTGTACACATGCACACATAGAGCAAAATCACACCTGTGTGAACTGAGTGTTGCAACTCCCCTCTCCCCCCTCCTCTCTCTCTCTCTCTCTCTCATTAGCAGGCAACAGTGCAGCACTATCTCTCTCTCTCTGTTTCTGGCCCCTACAGCGCCGCTACTGGTACTAATAGTCATACTGGTGCTCATGGCCACATAGGTGGGTGAACATGGACATTGCTGTTCCATGAATAGCTACACATGTGTCAGTCTAGAAGGAACAGTACTCTGAACACAAATACATAGGTCATTTAAAAATAAATATTGTTCTTGTTCTTGATATTATAATCGTTATGTGTCATATTTTGCTTTGCAGTCGCTACTGTGCAACTATCATCATATTGTAAGGGAAGAGAGATGGCTCACTTCACTTTTACTTTACTTACACTTAACACTGGAAAACTATGGTTAAGTGCATGGAAATCACCTACAGTATGATAAATTGCAAGAAAATAGTGATTAGTGGCCGATTCGATTAATCGATTACTAAATTAGTTGACAACTAATTGAATAATCGATTCGATTACGATGAATTGATGAATCGTTGCAGCCCTAATACATACATACATACCCAGCCATTCACAATACTTGCATGCTCTGCTTGCGCAAGTAACAACATAAGATGTGCATAACACTGAACCAATCCGAGACACAGTCTGAAGCCCTTCCCCAAAGCTTTGTCAGCCGGGATTTGCAATGATTTACGAGATGAACAGTGACTAAGTCCCATGGAACTCCCCGCTGAGGCTAATGAGCTAGTTAGGGTTAGCGGAGGAATGAAGGAAAAGAAGGGGGTGGGCCAGAGTCATGGGGAGAGAGAGAGATAGTGGGAGTGAAGTGACGAGATAGACTATACGATGACTGATGTTATCTGACTGTAAAATAGTTTTTATACAACCTCTTTGGCCTATTATGTTCTTATCCATTCCTGTTTTTTTCTTTCTTTCTTCATATTTTCTTTGCAAACACTAATTGTTTCCCTAGACGACAAGTAGGCTACTGCTTGGTGGAGGTTCTGGATGTGGAAGCAGAACACACAACGACCCACATCTCTCTCGCACACGCACGCACGCACGCACGCACGCACACACACACACACACACACACACACACACACACACACACACACACACACACACACACACACACACACTACACACACATACAATCTATTTAGCTTTATTTTACATTTTATTTTATTAACAGTTCCACTATAGGCCTATATACCTCTATGGAAATCGTAACCATGGAGATTAAATTAAATTCCCCAAAATTACTTAGTAACCAAGAGAGACAGCCTCGCTATCTCACACCCTCTCTCTCTCTCTCAATCTGCTGCAGTCGGTGTCTCTCCATTTGCTGCCACTTGCCCGACCCCAATTCACACTCTTCACTACTTCTTCCTTCTCGTCTCTGCACTTTCTGCCTGTACTTATTACCCCAGAATTAGGGGGAAATTACTGAATGTCTGAATTCATGCTATACTGTCCTTGACAGCATTTCAATCCCGGATTAACAATGGAACTTAGTGGAGCCGGGGCCCACAGTTTGCAGGGCCCAAAGCATGCAGGGCCCACAGCTTGCAGGGCCCACAGTTTGCAGGGCCCACAGTTTGCAGGGCCCAAAGCATGCAGGGCCCACAGCTTGCAGGGCCCACAGCTTGCAGGTTCGAGTCCCGATCCAGACCTGTGCTGCGTGTCACTCCCCATCTCGCTCCCCATCTCCTGTCAACCTACCACTGACACTAAGCCTCAAAAAATATATTATGTTCATTGATGTTCTAAAAGTTCTATTTTAGATATTCTTTTATCCATACATTTATTCGCTACTTCTGGTTCTTCACTCCCAGATACAATATAATATTTTGACTTATATCACTTAATATAAGGGACAGTACACTGTAAGTGATAAACTGGTGTACCCAGAATGTGTGGGGCCTGCAGCTTTTGCCTGCAGGCAGAAGATGTGATTTCACTTACATTTAATTGCACGGTTCCACAATAGGCCTAGTGTATATGTTTCAGCCCAACAGCAACGTTGCGTTTCACAACTTTGTAATCAACGAAACGACTTCACTATCCACTTGTTTCTGATGCGCAGGAAGATAAAGGACGCCGCCGTGCAGAAGGAGAAACCCAGGACAGAACAGGGAGATAGTCATGAGAGAGAAAGAGATGGTGGGGGGGGGGGGGGGGGGAGCTGTTGGAGGGAGGGGGCACTGAAAGCAGCTTTCTCCACAGGTCATTAAGCATTGCTGGATGTCTGAGATCTCCTTCAGCCAACCAGGGTCTATAAATCAGCCTTTTAATCAAGCCCCTCTCACTCACCACCCTTACGCTTCCATTTGAGTCCATTTATACACTTGAGTTAGATTAACACTGGGATTTTACCGTGCAGCCAGCCTGTGTGTGTGTGTGTGTGTGTGTGTGTGTGTGTGTGTGTGTGTGTGTGTGTGTGTGTGTGTGTGTGTGTGTGTGTGTGTGTGTGTGTGTGTGTGTGTGTGTGTGTGTGTGTGTGTGTGTGTGTGTGTGTGTGTGTGTGTGTGTGTGTGTGTGTATGTGCGCGTGTGCGATTGCTTGTGTGTGTGTGTGCGTGCATTTGCTTGTGTGTGTGTGTGTGCGTGCATTTGCTTGCGTGTGTGCAGGGGAGTGCACTTGTGTACTTTCCCTTTTACTTTACTTGTTCTCAGACAAACTCGACAGAAACAAGTTTGCATGCTTTGCTGGCCTTTCCTTAAGGCTGTTTTGGAGTTGTGGCGTGTATACTGTATGTTTAGGGTTAGCTTGTACTTATCTTCACTATAAAGCTACTATAAATTCATGGTTTTCACAACTGCAAACCCATTTGTTTGATGCATCACCTACCAGAGAGTTCATTTAAAACTACTGCATCGCGGTTACCTCTGCCATACAGTCTCTGTTCATTTCCATGTCTGTCAAGGCACTATTGTATATACCAGTGGTTTCCAAAGTGGGGTCTGGGGACCCCCAGGGGTCCTTGAAGGAGTTCCAGGGGATCCCCATCTAAATGATAGTTAGGAACCAAATGGGTCTGTAACAAATTTGGTTTGATTCGTACACTCTCAGAGTGAAATTAACTTTAATTTTACAATATACATTGGGGTCCCGGAGATAGAAATGGGGCGACCGTAGCCTAATTCAGGTCAAACCGGAGGTCCTTGAAATAAAAATGGTTGAAAATCACTGCTAGAGCCGTAAGGTCTTTCTCTTATGGGTATCCTTGGCATATATTTTCTAATGGGGGTCCGCAGAATCACAAAAGGATTCCCTCAAGGCAGTGGTTTTCAATCAGTGGTCCGGGGACCACCAGTGGTCCTTGTAGGGATTCCAGGTGGTCCCCAGTTAAATGATGGAGTTGGTATTGGTAACCATGGGTCTATTTGGTTTCATGTTACGCTCTCAAGAGTTACATTATTGTTAAACATCTGCATTACTTAATTACAAGAAGTCTACACAATTGGAGAATGTAGAAGAATTGTTATTTTAAATCAACGTTTGCCAACCGACATTGAATTGTGGATAAAATCTTAGACAAGGATAACAAAGTATTCTTCAGTTTTGGGTCTGAGAGGCTAAATCTCGTCTGTGGATCAAATGGCGAATACATAATGGGCCTTGATATGAAAATGGTTGAAAACCACTGCCTCAAGGTATCCTCCGCGAGATATCACGTAATGGGGCAGATATGAGTGGTCACAGAGACCTTGACCTTTGACCTCCTACTTCCTTCTATATTCAATTGATCCGGGAGTCCGAGAGGACATTTATGCTGAATGTCGTGACATTCACTCGAGGCGTTCCTGAGATATCACGGTGACAATACTGGGACGGAGGGACACACGCAAACTACAACGACTCTGTCTGTCTGTCTGTCGTGCGTGCGTGCGTGCGTCAGTGTGTGACTCACAGCAATGAAGTTTAAATGAAATTCCCCGAACGACATTAGTAAGTGAGACAGCATCGGATGGGCAATATGCCTCGCTATCTCACACCCTCTCCCTCAATCTGCCGCAGTCGGTCTCTACAGTGTGAATTTGCTGGCTGCACTTTCTGTCACTTCACTTCTTCTCTCCCGTAATTTGGGAAAAGTGTAATGATATCCATGTTATATTACCCTTGACGGCAGCTCTCTTGCAAAACAAAAATCAATAGATCACCAATATTGATGTACTGTAAGAAGACTGGCAATGCCATAGGTGAACTACTGTAGGCGGGGGGAATGTGCCTTTTTAACTATTGGCAGAAATGGCTTTGCTTCAACCTTTTTTGTCCATACAATGAGAATGAATGCTATGATTATTTCCAGTTCCTCACTCACAGAGCAACAGATAAGATGATCAGTACTATTTGGTTTTGGACTCATATGTCGAGTCTGATCAAATATATAAAATCAAGCAAACCTCTAAAGTGTCTGAGGTACAAAAGCCAGAATAGATGTGAAATGACCCCCTCAAAGTATATTTTTCTTTGTTCTTTTTTTCCTTTCTATTTTTTCTTTTTGGTGAAATTCCCTTTTGAATTATAAGATCATGAAGACTCTGGGTCATGTCCGCCTTTGGCTTCCCCTTCTGCACATAACCTAATTGAAATTAATGTTTGAGCACAAACCTTGAACTTCAATGTGGCAGGCTGGGCAGGCCGTGTCGAAATGTATTTTTTAACAGAATAGCGTGCAGGCAAATTGCATTTGAGTCCACTGGCTCTCATAATATTTGCCATGTTGATCACGTTGTTGCTCTCCTCACCTGAAATGAAGAAGGCAATAAATTAATGATAAAGTTTTATTTTACTTACTAATATCCCTGTGTGTGTGTGTGTGTGTGTGTGTGTGTGTGTGTGTGTGTGTGTGTGTGTGTGTGTGTGTGTGTGTGTGTGTGTGTGTGTGTGTGTGTGTGTGTGTGTGTGTGTGTGTGTGTGTGTGTGTGTGTGTGTGTGTGTGTGTGTGTGTGTGTGTGTGTGTGTGTGCGGGCAGGCGGGGCGCCCGCGGGCGGGCGGGCGGGGCGCCCAAATGACCCTTTGGGCCAGATTGGACCGCTGCATCAAAAGACACCTAGCCAGAAAAAAAAAATCTTTTGATCATTCCTAAACCAAGAGAATAGCGTAACAGGCATACATTATAACGTAGCAGGTATTATTTAGAGATATGCAAAGAGACAGGTATACTGGAACAAAAAGTAATAGCATATCACTACATATTCAAAGAAAAGACCCTGGATAATATCATGCCCGGCAGGCTTTGTCATTTTCTCTCTCTGTGACTCATCTACAACTCTGTTGGATCAGCTATCCTAGAATAATGACAAATGCTAAATGCCTCCAGGAGCCGCAGGAAGACTATCTGGACGAAGACCAGATGGTCATGCCAGATCCGTTTAGTTTCTAAACAATCGGCAACATATTTCCATTCGCCGAGAGACCTCCTGAACTCATATTTATATCATCGCCGGCGCTAGGATTTAACAATAAGCCATTCATTCCTCTCAATGACGCGACAGCCCTAGACTTCTGTAATGCTCACATTCTGTGAGTGGGTTTTGTCTCACAACAAGGCACTTCTAAAAATCATGCACACTGCTTTCTCCTAATTGCCTCATTGGTTTGGCTTTTTGTGTGTGTGTGTGTGTGTGTGTGTGTGTGTGTGTGTGTGTGTGAACTGTGAAGCACTCTGGAGTCCCTCGCATGGTGACCTCACGGCAGCGGTCATGTTAGAGGTCGTGCTAATATTACCACATAGACACTCCCAGAAGACTAGATTCGTTATGCATCTATTTTGGAAACCTAGCGTCGCTTTTCAGACATTTGTTTGGAAATAGCCTATCTAGCATCTTGTAGATCTGCTTTTTTATGCCAAGAGATTTGGCGTACAGGGAAAAAAAGAGCAGACCATTATGTACAGAGCCAACTCAGATCAAGTTTATATTGGTTTAAGTGTAAAACTGTGAATTGTCTTTTGTTTCTTTGTTTGTTTGAGGCATATTGTCATGCTGTGTTGTTCAGGACGAGATAGAAATTCACGGAGTTGCTCAGAAAAACCCCCAGGACTCATTCCACCTGTCTGCCCTTCTGTCCATCTATTTTCCTGCTTTCTCATTTTGAGTGCATTATTTAAGAGGTTATTGTATTTTCCTTTTCCCCCTGTACTTTAATCTGTCCATAGCCTGCTTTAGCTTTGTTTTAGTTTTGTGTATTTCTCGCTGTAATCCCCATAGGAGCTGCTGCAGTAGTTGCTCTTGATGTTATAAAGATGCACCCCTGTTGTGGAGGTTTCTTTTCTGTACACAATCATACTGTGACACACATGCATGCGCGCGCACACACACGCACGCACAGCTGTCTTTCTGTCTGCCACTGTCTCACAGTCTTTCTCAAACTCTTATTGTCGGCATCTCGCTTTTGTAATGTTACAATGGATCTCTGTGAAAGTTGTGAAATGCTGAGCTGGCCTTGAAAGTGTCCGCTGGTGTCTGTGCACCAGATGGAGAGAGAGGGAGAGTCAAAAAGAAAGAGAGATGGAGGCAGATATCGCTCGGAAAGCTTCAAAGTGCCTTTAGTGTCGCTGGATTAAGGTCACAGCGGAGTTTCATTTCAGTTTTGCAGAGCAATGTCAATTAGTGTCACACACATGCAAAACTGCACTGTGAAATCCTGAGTATACAGTACATATTATGGGTCTACATGTACACCATCAGAGTTGAAATAACACTCGGCATAGTGCAGTGCACAGTTGCACACCCCTAAAGAATGAATTTAAATGCATGTGCGCGCACAGCTCACACAGAATAAACAGACCAACATATGTCCACTTCATAACCGACATGGTAATCCATTCTGGACCACCAAAGATGACGAGGACAGAAGAGAGAGTCCTTTTATTTTAAAGACATTGGCGAGAGAGAGAGAAAGAGGGAGAGGGGGAGAGAGAGAAAGAGAGAAAGAGGGAGAGGGGGAGAGAGGGAAAGGGTCCTTCATGTTTCCATTCTTCATGTATTCCAAAAGCAGCAGCACTCTCTAAAGAGTGAAAGGCAAATCCCTACTAATCCGTGAATCAACTCTAGTTTCTCCTCGATTCAATTTCCTTCTCATTGTGTCACATCAGGTCAGGGACTATAGGCACAGAGGCCATGGCTCATTTATGTGCTTGCTCAAATGTGTGCGTGCTTATGTGCATGGGCGTGCGTGCATGCCTGCCTGTTTGTGCACGAGTCCGGAGCTAATCTCGCAAACCCCTGATTTTGTGTTGGTTAGTCAACCAAAGCTGCTATAGTGTGTGTGTGTGTGTGTGTGTGTGTGTGTGTGTGTGTGTGTGTGTGTGTGTGTGTGTGTGTGTGTGTGTGTGTGTGTGTGTGTGTGTGTGTGTGTGTGTGTGTGTGTGTGTGTGTGTGTGTGTGTGTGTGTGTGTGTGTGTGTGTGTGTGTGTGTGTGTGTGTGTGTGTGTGTGTGTGTGTGTGTGTGTGTGTGTGTGTGTGTGTGTGTGTGTGTGTGTGTGTGTGTGTGTGTGTGTGTGCGTGCGTGCGTGCGTGCGTGCGTGCGTGCGTGCGTGCGTGCGTGCGTGCGTGCGTGCGTGCGTGCGTGCGTGCGTGCGTGCGTGCGTGCGTGCGTGCGTGCGTGCGTGCGTGCGTGCGTGCGTGCGCCTGCGCCTGCGCCTGCGCCTGCGCCTGCGCCTGCGCCTGCGCCTGCGCCTGTGCCTGCAGTGCTCAATGGAGCTGTCCAAGCAGCACCCAGACAAAGACAATGCTCCACAGCCCTTTTGACTGACAGCTGGGGGGGGGGCAACATTTCCCCTGGCAGGGTCACCTCGTTACAAGACCCATGTAATGAGTCAAATGACCCACGTGATGTTACATGTTCTGCAGACAGGGAGAACATGGGCTTCCCGTTGGTTCCGTCGCTTAAAGACTGGACCAAAATCTGGAGATTATCAGTGCTTTGTGGTTGTTGGGCATCAAAGTGAATGGAAAACAAGCTTGCATGAGAGCGAAAGCTTGTTATTCCTGCTGACAGATAGTGGTGGAAATATATTTAACTGTAATCAAATCTGAATGTACACCAGTGTTTCCCAAACTTTTTCATATCAACGTCCCCCAAATTGACACTAATTAGCCCGCGGACCCCCATTTGAAAATGCCAGGGACCCCCATAAGAGAAGATGTTTACGCCTCTAGCAATGATTCTCAACCCGTTTAATTTCAAGGACCCCCATTTTGACATGCATATTAGTCTACAGACCCTCATTTAATGGCATTTATATCTCTGAGACCCCAATTTATATTGTAAAATCAATGTTAATTTAACTTTGAGAGTGTACAAATGGAACCAAATGGACCCCAACGGGTCCATTTGGTTCCATTTGTACACTCTCAGAGATACAGACCCATTAGGGTCCATTTGGTTCCAAACTATCATTTAGCTGGGGACCCCCTGGAACTCCCTTAAGGACCCCGAGAGTCCCCGGACCCCGCTTTGGGAACCACTGATGTACACAGACTAACTATAGAAACATCACATTTGTTGGTTTACATAAAAATACCAACATACCAAAGATACTGTAGACTTTTTTTCACCTCTGTGTGAGCATCATTTAACATTATAAATATGATACAGTACAGTACGCCCCAGCAATATTGTCACAAGGTGAAGTGAGACGCGCTACACAAAATCAAAAGAGTAAATTAAGTCACTGGCAAAAAGTGCTGGTTATCATGGTTGATGAAAGCCACTGTTTGTGCATGGCCGGGCGAAATATTCAGGTAGCATGCTGACTATGTCTTTATTGTCTGTAAAGTCCTTTGATGTTTTTATAAAGCTCAAAGGCTTTTTTAATGAACACAAACCTCAATTTTACATCAAGCTCAAGTCCTTCCCTTAAATGCATTGCCTGACAAAAAATGCAGAAAGCTATGTAGTCTTCCAGTCAGTAGGCTATTCAGTTTTTTTTATTTGCAGCATACACTCCTTTTCTCTCTTTTTTTCAACCTTTTTCAAACATTTTGGTAAGCTTTGACACTTTTGCAATGTGAAAATGTGAAGACACATTTTGCTTTAGACACTAAAGGTAATTTTACACAAGGACATCGTTTTCTTCCCATTATGAATCGTTATGAATACCTTTTTTTTACTCGAATCCAAAGCTTTCCTGACTTCACTTAATGTAGTAGGCTATTATGTTATTTATTTTTCATTCAAAGCATGCTCTTGTCATATGAAGGCTGCTTTCATTATGTGACACGAATAGAACTCAAGCACCTCAAGTACCTAATATTCAGCTCACCCACCTTCAATAAGATGGCATTGACGTCAATGAAAATAGCTAATTTTACTTTACATGCCTTTGAAAAGATAGACATGCACATTGTGAAGGTTTTTTATTTATCTAACTTAAACAATTTTCATATATTTTATGCACATCTCGTTATGTTATCTTTGATGTATCCTACTGTAGTTTATTTCCCTTATTTTTAAAGTTGTTTGTTCTTGCTTGCTTTTATTACCTGTGTCTTTATAAAGGTTGTTTAAAGCTGCTATAGCCTACAACAGGAGCGTAGCGCGCATTGATAATTGAATTGGGGGGTAGCGCTGCATCTCCGGCTGATAGGTGAGAACGGCTTTGCCAACGTGCTAAATGAGGGACCATTTAAAACAAAGGCGGCTTGCATGCTGTGGTTTGCTACTCATGCACAGAGGGTGAAGGGCTGCCAACGTAGGCTATCTTTTGATGTTTTTCTCTTCGAAGTTAGACTGAGCAAGCTCTAAAGTCTAAACTAACTGGGACACGGCCCGGGTGGCCCAATGGACCCTACGCCAGTGGCCTACAAGACAAGAGAGAGTATAAAATACAATATCACTATTCTAAATGGTTTAAAGTAAGTTATAAGTAAGGTCTGTATCAGCCGAGAACACGAGAGTCTCTGTATCCCAATGTGCTAGACGTCTGGGAGATGGATTGCAGAGGTGCAGAGCAACACCTATCATCACTTCCCAGTGTTTACTACTTGCCACACCTAAGCCGTGCCACTCATGCAGTGAGTTGGCGGTGCCTGAGAATCAAACTCATATGACTCTCGTGGTCCAAAGCCAAAGGCGTGAGCTTTACCCACTGTCTGAGCTACCCAGAGTGTTGAACTTGATGCTGGTGGACACAGCTGAAATCATCATAACTGAATTTGATAGTATATGAAATAAGAACCACTGAAAGGCATTTGAAGATGGACATTTAAAGCATTTAAAGGATTCCTTTGTCAAGAATGTTAACATTTTCAGAACTTTCTTCTCCTCACACAGCAGAATCATTATAACTTTGAAAGCGACACTGTCAAATTTAAGTTAATACTCAGGATGTTATAGTGTAACTTTTAGGCCTTGCCGATGCTGAACATGTGAGTCGGTAATCAATACCAATAATCATCAATTATTACTACCTTTGCTGAAAGCAGCTGTGGGGGGTAAGTACACTTAATGAGGAGTAATTGATGCTACTTAGACTCAAATCACCATCATTTTGTACTCATTAGCAGCCCCACACCTATAGCCCCCTTTGACCTGGGAAAGTGCCTAAATTGAGCGATTCACTGCGGGGATCAATGGAGGACATATGGTTCCACTCAGTGGCCATGGTCCACTCAATAACACTAGTGTAACCAGAGGAGAACAGACAGATGGGACAGTTCAAGGACTATGGCCCGGAGTGGTCTATGCCAGCATTCCTCCTGCCTTTACATATTGTGGTAGGGTAACCTAATTCAAGGAGCAGCCATCCAGCCTAATAGTTCTTCACTAGTATTTATTTATTAGTGGATTGGCAGCCTTCGCATGCTCCGAGAGCCATGACCCTCACGGCAAATGTGTGTAGTACTAGTTCTACTGACAAAAAGCACTGCTGCAACTCACAAAAGCCCTTCTACATTTCACATGATATTATGCAGACAGTATTTTGACATTAAATAAACCCTACCCATGATCAACATTTTATCCGAGTTCCTTAAATGTCACTGACGTTACTTAATGCTCGCTTCCTACAGAGCCACACTGTCAAAAAATAGCAATGTGATTTTATTTTATTTTATTCAGTCAGAGTTGGCATAAGTCTCATGCACTCAGGAAGTTTGTTCTATAACTACGTGTGGCATAATAACTCAACTCTGACCCACCATGTTGTGGTTTAACTTTGGGAACATTTAAGCCCCTTTCCCACATGGCATCCATAACACTGACAAAGGCAGATAGTCATTCACACAATGGCATCCTTTATTGAGAGGTATATGGTGTCTGTTCCCACATTAGACTCTTTACGTAATGTGAGGGGTGTCTGAAGCACGGGTCTTCAGAGTTTTTCAGGCCACGGACTCCTTGGCCGAGGGGTATGATATGAAGCAATAAAATCAATAAAATCAATTTCCATAGATTTCATGCATAGACTTGTTTGACAGCACTATCAGTGCCCTGTCAATTCATGTTTTTATGTTGCTTGTTTCAGACATTTAACCACTTATAGGCCTACCCTGATTACCATAAACTTGAGCTTTGGCTCTGCACTCGGTTTTCGCCTTTGTCCCTGTCTACCAAACTACTTTGCCGAAAATAGCCAATCTACAAGCTCACAATGCCTCAGAGCGCAAGGCGTTGTGTACTAGTAGATCTGCTATGTTTGGCTAATGTTCCCCTCAGAATAGGGATGCTAGTATTCAAGTGATTAAATGTAAACAAATATATTTTTTAAGTAGAAACTCTGAGGACTCCCTAGGGGCCCCGGACCCCCTTTTGAAGACCCCTGGTCTAAAGCACACAAGGCTTGTCGTTTGGGTGATAAAATATGTATTTGGGTCGAACAGAAATCCTCCCCAGGACTCAGTCGGGAAGAAGATGTTTTTTCTTTCCACTTGGAAAATGTCAACTGAGCCTAACTGTCAGTGTGCATATCACTGTCACTGGCAAACGGTTCACATCATGTCTGTGTAAAACCAGGAAATATGCATTGTAGTTGATAATCTAGGCCTATATCTATCTAAAAAATAAAAAAGATCTTCAGCGAATCTCCACACAAACATTGTTGTGAATAATTTTCATTCGTAGTAGTAGCCTATACGTAATGATGAAGATTAAAATGATTGAATGTCCGTTTAGAGACAAACCTTAACTGTGTAAACTAGTCACTGTCTAACGCACAAAACCCACTGGACGCGCAAGCAAAGCACACAGACGCAGCTGTTCTTCTTCTTATTAATGAATCTAGACGTTCTCGATGGCCGCGCACATATGCTCCTCTCGAGCACGTTAAAAAGAATTATGTCGCTCTGGTCAGAAAAAAAATGTGTCCTCAAGCGTTTTCTCATGACCAGATGTCCCGGTTTGGCCGTGATTGGCTACAACGGTCACGCGCAAACCTATGCAATAAAGTCCATACGTTAGTTTATACTAAATTTTCCATGAGAAATAATATATTACTTTTTGCATACAGTCAGTACATACAGTATACAGTATAATCAACTACGAATCGCACTGAGGTCATGTCTCTATGCATGGGCATTTTTCTTAGTTATGTTCTGCATTCATTGCTGCTTCAGCTGTGGGTGACATATCATTTAAGGTCAAGAGTGGGGAGATTTGCGGAAGAAAATAAAACAGAATTAATCACAAGCTCCATGCAGTTTCCACATGACGTCAGTGGTATGTTTGTGCAAATATATATAGGCCTAGTGGCAAATACCCAAACAACAGCAATAACAACTATATGGACCATTGCCAGTGGATTAGCATCTTTATATGTGCCAGTGTGAAAGGGGCTTTAGTGGGGGTGGAAGCGCTAGAGAGGCGGGTTACTGGGGGAGGAGGGGGGTCACACAACCTCACAAACTGGCAAATACATGGTAACTGGCATAATTTATAGTTACTGTGCATAGAATATCATTTTTTTTCATTAGAAGTACAACCACCATGGCATACATTCTAAATGGGTTTAGACATTGTATTTCCTGTTTCAGTGTTTGTGAATGTCAGTATAGCTGACAGTAAATGGACCCAAGCTGTTCCCTATAGCAGCAACGCAGTTCCACCGACAACGCCTGTAACAGTTACAATTTAATTTACAATGATTAATTTACAGTTAGCTATAAGTTATAATTTTGTTAAAATGTATCAATTTGACATGCTGTTGTTAACTGGAATCAAAGTCCCATTTCCAGTGCTTTGTGTGTGTGTGTGTGTGTGTGTGTGTGTGTGTGTGTGTGTGTGTGTGTGTGTGTGTGTGTGTGTGTGTGCGCATGCAGTTCAGTGCTCAGTGTCAGTCATGCTAATATGCTCATTAATCGTCCTTATGTTTTATGTCTAAAGTTAACATTCTCCATAATTGAGCTATCACGATCCAAGAAAATGTGTTACTGACAATTTCACTTTTTTATTTGTTTTTATTTGAGGGCTATCACTCACCTTACACCATTTATGACAAAATAATACGTTTTCTTCATGTTTTTTATTTTTCTTTGCACTATACTACCATACCCATGTGTCAGGTATTCCATTCCCTGTAGAACTCTGTGTTGGTCTTCAGTGCTGGAATGATAATGGTTCATAATTGTGCGCTAAAGATGACCTTTTGGTGAAGTGCAGAATGCCTTGAACACCCAATGAGCTGCAAGGCATGATTCCACTTAACATTCTAGTGGTAGTGGTGTTACAGTCTGAGGTTTTTTACTATTCATATTCCACAGAATATGATTAATACCATCTACAAAATGTGGTTAATATAGTCAACACAAAATGATTGCCAATATGCTCGACTGTGCGCTGTGACACTTAAAAATGATATCATCAATTGGGAGTGGGACGTAATGAATTGACAAAAATGCGTGTGTGAGTGAGTGTGTTTGTGTGATATTTGTTTTTCGGTAGCTGCCAGCTAGTTTACAACCTAATTAAAATAAGTAAACCCATAAAGAAGATGGTGTTGTGTTTCTATTCCTATATCCTAAATCTAAATCCAGTCGCCGAATCATTCATACACTTAAGTACACACGCTATTGGGGGGGAAGTGATGAATGGACAGACATATAAATACTTCAGGTTTATACAGACAGTCCATTCTCAAGAGTCCAATTCACTCTCCACAATGCATGCATCATGTATTGATCTATAACGCTGTCGCCACAAAGCAACAACACCTGCCTGTTTTCGCCCACATATACGCAATGGCAAATTGCATGCACGGAAGAACTCAAACAAACGCTCACACTCACACATACATGAGCACACATACTGTACAGTATGAGCACATGCCACACACACACACACACACACACACACACACACACACACATTCTTGCAGTAATAGCGTTTCGAGAGTAATACGGTACATAATCACTCATTTGAAGTGGCTTGGCATCGGGTGTCAAGATCATAGAGATTACATAGCTCATATGTTTGCTACTTGCAGAGGAGGGAGATAGCTGATTAAATACATACTGTACTGTACTGGCAAAGTGGGAGAGAGAGAATGAGGGAAGGCGAGAAAGTGAGTTGATTAGATTAGATAGGCCCTGGCAAAGAAATAAGAGAGTGTGTGTGTGTGTGTGTGTGTGTGTGTGTGTGTGTGTGTGTGTGTGTGTGTGTGTGTGTGTGTGTGTGTGTGTGTGTAGTAAGTAAAGTAAAAAGGTACAGTAAAATAGATGGGGGGAGATAGAGAGGACAAAGTGAAGACAGCAGGCTGGAGAGGAACGGAGAAAGCGGGAGAGAAATAGACGAAAGAGAGATTGAACAAACAGTCAGGAAAGAGAAAGCAGGGAGGAGAGAGAGAGGGAGGGAGGGAGAGAGAGGACATTTGGATTATGTTCCATTGTACAGTACAGCCATCTGCTGAAGACAACCTCCCTTCAGTTGGCTTGACAAAGCTGCAAACCTGAAAAGACACAAGGTGGGAAAGAAAATAGATGGAGAGGCAGCAACATCCATCATTGCGTGCGTGCGTGCGTGCGTGCGTGTGTGAGTGTCTGTCTGTGTGTGTGTGTGTGTGTGTGTGTGTGTGTGTGTGTGTGTGTGTGTGTGCGTGTGTGTGCGTGCGTGCGTCTGTCTCACTGTGCACACCTTTGTACATCTACCCCCTGCATGTATGCCCGAATTTGTACATACTTTGGAGAATGTGTGTGTGGTGTGTGTGTGTGCGCACGCGAGCTACTGGAGGTATAGCTGCTTCTCACAGCCTTGTCTTTAGAGCCATCTGTTCAACCAGATGCATTACCTGGCAGTTGGTGAAGATTTGAATACAGTTATTTAGATGGATGACACACGTGGCTGGGCATATTCAAGGCCCTCTGTCTAGAAAAGGCAAGTGAACTGAAAGGGCCCTTGAATTAGTTCAAGCTTCGGCTCAGTTTCTTTTTCGTTTTTTTCTCCCCATCTCTTTCTGGAACTAAGTTTTGCTGCTAAAACTCCCGTAAACTCCAGTATTTTTGCCAAAGTTCTGCTCGTTACCTGCAGACAGTGTTCACTGCCTGGCTGTTTTGAACAGACTACCAAAGTAGCACCAGGGATGACAACTGTCTGTATAGCTATACCTGGCCAGGCGGCTTATCATCATTTCATTTGAAAGGCTGATATAGTTTCTTCCTTCGTCTGTGTTATGCCTAATCCTACCATGCCTTCATCTGTGTTATGCCTAATCCTACCATAGATAAATATTGAGAAACAAAACAAGAGGGTCCTATCACTCTTTTCAGAGACGTCTAGAATCCATTCAAGAATCCTGAAAGTCTACCCATCCGTTCTCAAGATATCTTGATATCTACCAAAAATAAAGCAGTCTATATTTGTACCCAAAATATTTTCACGTAAAGGTTGGTACTTGGTACTATAGCCATGTCCATGTATAGAGTATGTAGTGATTTAGACCCGAGCTGGGATCGAACCCCAGTCTCCCACTCTGCAAATCGACACACAACCTTGAGCTCGAATGGCAGAGCTGTTGTGTCTTGTCTTGTCTTGGCTAGGCTAACTACATCTAGATCAATTAAACAGTCTACTTCTAAAATCAGACACCTTTGTGACTACAAAGTCAGGTATATCGGGGATTCTAGCAAAGACACCAAGAGTGCAATTAAACCGTCAACCACCATGTTTATACAGTGGATGGTAAAATGTGTTGCGCTGCATCATGTCAACAATACAGTCATGGAAAGCTAGACGTTGCTCAAAATCATGATGATTTTAACAGAGCGTATTATTCATTTTAGGATAATACATTGACAGATTGTACTTTTTTTTTTTTTCATATATATTTTTTATCCCACGATTTTGTAACCCATTTTTCACCCCTGTGTCAATCATCTAATGTGATCCTGGGCTCTACACACCCTCCGCCAAACTGGGGAGAGCAACGGACTTAACTCATGCTTCCTTCATGCTAGAGTGTCCAAGTTGCTCCTTTACACCTGACAGGGGGGATCGAGTTTCCCTGGTTGGACGTAGCACGTGGAAGGGACACGTTATTCCAACCAGTTCCTTTCCCCTCCATCAGGCGCCCCGGCTGGCCAGGGGGAGGCAGTTTAGAGACCAGGATTACTGCATGTTTTTGTGAGGGTACCTACCCTAGGGGACACGGGGAGAACATGCAAACTCCACACAGAAAGGCCCTTTCGCCAAACCCGAGCGGGAATCGAACCCAGGACCTTCTAGCTGTGAGGCGACAGCACTACCAACTGAGCCACCGTGCCCCAGATTGTACTTCTATAACTACTTTTTATAACGAGCCATCTTGCTCATTATATTGAATGTGAGAGAGTGGTCAGCAAAATCAACACACGCTATCTTTCCATGTAGTCGAAGTCCACAGTGTCCATCACATTGGCTTCAGTCTGTTTCATATTGCAGTGATCTTTCTGTTGTCCAATGTGTGTAGCCTCCACAGCCACACATGGGACTGTGATTTATCCAGCAGAAATGGGCACTTCAGCTAGTAGTGTGTTTTTGCCCATTTCTTGCTCATTTAACTATGTCCCGTTGAGATCATACAATCAGACCAGACTCCAAACTCCACCCTGAAGCCAAGGAAGCTATCTTGGTCTGCGGTAACCCTTCTATTCCACCTGCTGGTCTGGTGTGTGTGTGTGTGTGTGTGTGTGTGTGTGTGTGTGTGTGTGTGTGTGTGTGTGTGTGTGTGTGTGTGTGTGTGTGTGTGTGTGTGTGTGTGTGTGTGTGTGTGTGTGTGTGTGTGTGTGTGTGTGTGTGTGTGTGTGTGTGTGTGTGTGTGTGTGTGTGTGTGTGTGTGTGTGTGTGTGTGTGTGTGTGTGTGTGTGTGTGTGTGTGTGTGTGTGTGTGCGTGTGCGTGTGCGTGTGGGTGTATACTAAGTAGACTATGCCAGTGAAAATCCACCTCGTATGCTGGTGTAGCAACAGTAATAGTGCATAATTAATCTATACAGTATTTATGGTAAACAATAACAAGTAACATAAAATAAAGAAAGGAATAAAAATAAAGTGCTGTTCTTTTGACATGGAATGGTTATAGATTTATGTGCAAGCAGAGCTGAAACTGGGTGAACATGTATGCTTATTTCTTTAGAGTTAGAAAGGCCTATACTCTGTAAAACATGTTGCAAGGACAAAGTTCTAAGCAACTTTTCAAAGGGGAAGGAATGGAAGCTGGATTACCTCAAGCGTCACGTTCCGCAAAAAGGCCATTCTAATGCCTTTGGAATTTTACGAAGGCGCAAGGCGTCTCTTGGTGCTTGCTGTTTTCTTCGAGCAAGTTAAATTTCTCATCTATATGTTCTACACGCCTTCAAAATGAATGCATCAAGGCTGTCTGTTCAACAAATCCGTGATCATATGGCAAAATAGATGAGTCTCTCACAGAAAACTGAAGCAAGAATGATGTCTTTGAATTTGTGAATTCATTGAAATTGTACGGAGTGAGACACTGCACAATGTTCAAAATACCCCTTGGCATATACCCTGACAGTAGATGAGTCATAACAGTGCACCGGGAGAACAACCATGTCAGTTCAGAGGCCCCATTAAGTTAACAGCATGTAGCCTACTACAGTACATGCTCATGATATTGTAGAGGCCATCGCTCCGTTTTACTCCAACCATGGACTAGACTTGCAGAGGTGCCTTAGTAATTCTAGGATTCATTGACACCCTAACATTGATGATCCTTATTGGAAAGATGTGCATTTGATGGGAAAAGTGGAAAGAAGAATAATGCAGGATAAAGAAAATACAGTGACAACGAGATGCAGTGGCAAAATACTAACTACTAAAAGGTTACTATCATTGCCCTTCGAGATGCGTTGGGCGAGTTGTCAAAACTCTGCCTCGATAAAGACACAATATGACTGTGATGGAAAGGCACTGCTTTGCAAGAGCAAAGATTGAGTGAGGACCAGTAAAATATTCTATTTTGGGGGAAGGAGTGCGGGACAATTAGCAGGACATTTGAGTTCGCAACGTTGTTAGACTTTTAATGTGTAAACTTTACACATTAAATCTCCCTCAATCTGGGTACTGGAAAACATTTAGTTTTTTTTCTTCAGAGATCATTCTCCATGTAATGTACCTCAACGCCTTCCATTCTCAATTTCCCCAATTTACAGTATATCCTTTCTACTTGGTGTTGATGGTAATTTCAGTCATTATGTTGCATTTCCATGTAACCCGTACAACCCAGGATTTATAACAGACAAAAGATAGAATTTGGTTTAATAGTATAGTTGTCAAAAGGGGACTTGTGGGGTATTTGCGATCACATGAAATTATTCAGGCCAGTCTCAAATCAATA
Source organism: Protomyctophum bolini (assembly GCF_963924005.1). Lineage (NCBI taxonomy): Eukaryota > Metazoa > Chordata > Actinopteri > Myctophiformes > Myctophidae > Protomyctophum > Protomyctophum bolini. The sequence goes on along the minus strand of NC_137873.1, from coordinate 27,893,575 downwards.
CTAGCAGTATGTATGTTGCTTTATGCTTACAATTATTTATGTCTGTGTTTTAATTCACCAAATTGAGATGCAGAGATTTTCAGGAAACTGAAGAAAATACATAATTGTCAATGGTCAAATACATATTTAAAAACCCACACACCCACGCACACACACACACACACACACACACACACACACACACACACACACACACACACACACACACACGACGCAGGCACGCACGGTCATACGCACACACACAATAGTCAAATTAACAGATCTACAGATCATTGCATTAGTTAGTGGAACTGGAACACTACCATTGTTCTGCAAACGACTAACGTTTCGACCTAAAAGGTCTTCATCAGATGACTCTGATGAAGACCTTTTAGACCTTTGTCGTTTGTATACCTTTTAGACCTTTGTCGTTTGTATACTAGCACCTAAATAAAAGGTTTAAAATGTCCGTTCAAGTGTCCTTGTTCCTGTGAAACAACGGACCAGCCGTTTTAGGCTTGAGGCGCGTCGGTAGACTCCTTCAATTACCACCATTATTCTGTATGAGGCCACCAGCCAGTCCTATTTTGAAACATATACTGTATGACTGGAGAATTAATTCTAACTTGCTAAAAGTTACAATATTTACAAATATTCCAATCTATTTGGCTGCTGCTTTCCCAGTGAGTGCATCTCCTCCGCTATTAGAGAATAAACGATTCAATTTGACCCTGCAGACAGAGTGGGTGAAAGTGTCATGCAGAGAGGATGGCATTGTTACACTTGAGGCAGACAAGGTTTACCTCCAGGGAGAATATAATAGAGAATACACTATCGTTTGGAATCTAATGGATTTATGGACTGCTGAGAAAGAAATGATGCCATTTGTCAAATGTGTTGTTGAACATTATCTAAGCAAAAAAAATACATTGTAGGCACATTTAGACTTGTTGACAACCATTAACATGGATCACTCATAGCATTAAAAGCACTGTTTCATAACGGTTTATTGTGCACTGTAAATGAGCATCGTATAGAGCATAAAATGTAACATAGCTGTAACTCTGTGGGTAAGACTTAATGAGCATTCTGCACCTCATTTTGGATACATTCTGCACCTAGAAACTTATGTGCACAGGCCTGGAAAGGCCATTTTCTAGTTATTTTAAACATAATTTGTGTGGCAAACACAGGAGAAGGAGCGCACACCACCACACCATGAGTGTTGAGGAGGTGCTGACCACGGTATACAAATGGTAAGGGGTCAGCGTCTTTATTCTGACGGCGCGGTGGACCGACTTGCCCCATTACTAAACCTAACCCTAACAGCACACAAAGCCACGTTGTCTGTCTAATGCATCCCATGGTGAGAAGGAGGAGGCCAAGATGTAAAACGTATTTATTAAATCCTTGGAGATGAGCTCATTTCCAAGTGAGTGGGTCCCACTCCCTATTTAAATGATGCATGTACTCTCTTTTGTTAAACCATGAGGAAGACAAGGAGATGATGAATTATGTCAGGAAGTTGGTTTCTTGTATATTTTAATAAATTCTTTCTTTCATTGTGGCTATGAGTTGGGCGGCCTCCTCCTTCCCACCAAAGGTGACATTGTGTGACATTGCAAAGTGTGCCTCTATTCTTTATGCAGATACATTTAAGGAAGGATTTTACAGTGTAGTGAATTAAGCTACATAATTCACAACACCACACTGTAAGACCCAGATATTTCATTGCTGTGCTAAATCACGCTTAAGCTGTATTATAATCATTATAAATAATGTGTTTGCGTATGTACTTATGTATGTATACCAGCGCTGTCGTGCCTTATCACATATCAGCTGTACAGTATGTGCTTAAACTTCAGAATGTGCAATGTAACACTAGCATGTTGTTGCCTTGTTCTCTGAGCTCGCCACCTGCTTGTAGATGGGTAATAAGTGAATGAAGTTGCACCACCTATAGTACTAGAGACAGATTTCACTAGTACCACAACAGACTTTAAACATTATAGTAGAAGTCAATAAATATTGTAAATCACCACTTGTGAATCAATATATTTTAGTACCCCAAGCTTGGAAAGTGTTATGGTTGCCTTCAGTCAGTCAGTCAGTACATCTCTCTCTCTCTCTCTCTCTCTCTCTCTCTCTCTCTCTCTCTCTCTCTCTCTCTCTCTCTCTCTCTCTCTCTATCATTCTCTGGTCGGCACAGCCAAGTGCTACAGCTGCAGAGCTTAAGATATCACAGGAAGTTATTTGAAAGTCAACTTACAGAAATGTACCATACCTTATCTAGCTGAATTGTGTTGATGCCCTCCAATGCTGCCTGACGCTCAAAGCATGTTAAGATGCAAGGAAATGTTTGTAGCTTGTTTTGAACAGCCTGTAGTAGATCTACTTTAATAGGTACAGCTGTTAAAACTGCTCGTTAATGCAAATATCTAAGTGCTCAGTGCATTTAGGCATGCAGGCATGGTCAAGTTTGAGTATTAGTATAATCTACTGGGACAGGCACAGCCATCTGCAGGGTTTGCAGAGAATAGTCAGAAAAAGAGAGCAGGAGTTATCTGTGTAAAAAGGCCTCTGTGAGGTCAGTGGAGAGTGGCCACTGGCCAGACTGATTCAGTCTATAAACACTTCGTTCAACTACTACAGCCTAAGTGCAATGCCCCAGCTTGTATTGATAAAACTGGTTGGAAATGATTACAGTTAAACAAATAGAAGAAGAAACATAACTGCAATGCAGAACCAATCCCTTCAATTTACAATTTAGGCATTTAGCAGACGCTCTTAATCCAGAGCGATTTACAGTAAGCAAGAACAACACATTTTGGGGCAGTGGTTTTCAAAGCAGTAGGCGTTTGTCAACAACTGTTCTAGCAGCAGAGGTATCTGGAGGCGGTCTCTGCTGGCTCTGATCGTGTGGTGACGTGAGACCAGGTTGGAGCTGATAGAAAGGCAACAGTAACTCAAATATCCACATGTTAGCACCCAGTCCCAGCAGACACGTACAGTATGCAAAATAGCATCTCTGAGTGCACAACATGTCAAACCTTGCAGCAGATGGGATACAGGCAGAAGACAACACCAGGTGCCACACCTGTCAGCGAACAACAGGATTCTGACATTACTTTCGGCACAGGCTCACCAAATTTGGACAATACGAAATGTGTATGAATCTCGGGTTTCTGCTGCAAACTTAACATGGTATAGTGTCGGAATTTGGCATAAAGCATCCCTGCCTTGTATCAGGTTCAGGCTCGTGGTAGTGGTGCCATGATGTGGGGGGTATTGTCTTTGTCAACTTTGGGCCTCCTAATTGAGCATAATTTAAACACGTATCATGAGTACTTGCTACCATGTCATCCCTTTCTGACCATGATGTTTCTAAGGGCCACTTCCAGCAGCATTATAGCATGCTGTGTGTCAAATCACTCATACCGTTTTCTTGAACATGACAACGAGTTCACTGTACTCAAATGTCAAAGTCTCCAGGTGTCAGTCCAAAAGAGCACCTTGGGATGTGGTGGAATGAAAGATTTGCATAATGGATGTGCAGCCAACAAATCAAAATAAATGTCAATATGGACGGAAATCTCGGAGGAATGTTTCACTAACCGTGTTGAATCTGCAGTATGTCATGAAGAATTAAGGCCGTTTTGAAGGTAAAAGGGGGTCTAACACGGCACTAAGTAGCCACAGCGGTAATGGAGACCGTGAAAAATCCATAAGCCACAATTAATGCAGCCTCACCATTTACACCTGCCACCAAAATCCATCTCTTGGGTGATCAGGTAGTGATATGATTGAAGCAATGCAGGTGTAAAGGCACTCGAGTCCCATTGGGGTATGAGATTGAAATCAGAATAGATCTGAACATCTGAACATGACAGCACGTTGTCGCTTCAGCTTTAGCGTAAACTGAATTGTCTCTTCAAGCCACATACGTACATGTCACCTCACCTCTCTTCTCCAAATACATCACATTCCCAATGGCATAAACAAAAATAAAAAAGTGAGTTAGCGTGTGCGAGCGTGCGCGTGTGTGTGTGTGTGTGTGTGTGTGTGCGCGTGTGTGTGTAAACTGAAATAGAAGATAAAACTATAGACAGGAAAGGTTGCTAAAACCACAGTCAAGAAGAGGGTGGGAAAGCATGGGAAAGTGCAATAGGTTTTCTTTATGGCTATAATACCACATTTATCTAAGCTATATATGCCTGTTACGAAAAAATCTAGATACAAAGGTGTGCGTTGCCAGGTGTAAATGTGCCAAGCATAGCCCTTGACCTGCTTAGCAAATCAGCACTTTTTTTCTCTCATCAAACCATTTTATGTTCTTCTTTTCTAACCCCCTTCTCTTCCCTCTTTTGTCCTGTAAGTATAAATTCACCTGTTGTGATGCATTTTGAATGATTCACACACACTCACCATGGCTCATTGTGCGGGAGGTTGAACAGAATTCCACAGGATTGTCAGACGTCTCCTAGGAGACAGAACGAGAGAGAGAGAGAGAGAGAGAGAGAGGGGTTGGGGGGTGGGGGGGGATGAGGGGGGTTGACTGAGTGTAAGAAAACTGTGGAAAAGGAGATTTGTTTTGAATGATGACGTTGTTGGTTTGTGGATGTGACTACCATGTCCAGTTATGAAGGAGAGGAACAGAATGGTTGATACATGCATGCAGAGAGGCTGGAAGCATCACAAGCCATGGGAGGGAACATGTAATGGCAGCCTGCCATAAGTTGTGGTGCAGGCAGTGGAATTCAATCAAATAAAAATGTTAATCAAAACCATTTCTGTAAAGCTCCTTGGGTTACAGCATTATAGATTTTTGGTCATTTCACAATTCACTGGGGGGATAGATCTAAATGGAAATGATAACAGATGATCATTCAAACCAGCCATAACCATAACCCAGTGCTTTACTGTACCATTGGAAACTTTATTTGTTGTTGTTGCTGCTTGCTGCTGTAGCAGCAGCTATAATTGCTTCTTCTATACAGATTCAACAGGGCTGTAAAGAATGCATGGGAAGTCATGTTGTTAACTATAGTGTTGTCTCCTATACTCTGGTGAAAGACGGCTAGCCTAGACTTAACCATGCTTAAAATTGTGTTAGTGCGAATATGTGTGTGCATGAGGGGTGGGGTAGGGGGGGGGGGCATGTCTATGCACCAGACAACATGTGTCTATGTGCGGAGTCTATTTACATATGTGTGTGTGTGTGTGTGTGTGTGTGTGTGTGTGTGTGTGTGTGTGTGTGTGATGGTCTACAAGCTCACAATGCGTCACGATACGACACATTGTGAGCTTGTAGATCTGCTATTTTTAAAAGATTGTTGTACATTTTAAAACATGAATTTTGGTACTTTAAGTACATTTTGATGCTAATACTTATTTTGAATTCATTTTGAATTCTGGACTTTTACTTTTAACAGAGTATTTTGATATTGCAGTATTGATACTTTTACTTAAGTAAAACATTTGACTACTTTTTTCACCACTGTGTAAAACACATAACAACTTTATGGACTCAATAAACTGCAGTTTCCACATCGGCGTCTCGCCAGCCAGTTCAGGTCACATTATCAAGATAATGTCAAGGCATATCAAGGCTTTATATTGTAGCATTTTGAATTACCCTATTGGTCTGAAATTTATAAGACTACGTTTTATTCCAATGGAAATATCCTAAAAAACGGGGTCTTATTATAATCGGGGACTAGACATTCAATGTTCTTTTTCCATGAAATGAGTCTTGAAAAATGGGGGTTATTGTCTTATGATCAGAGTCGTCTTATATTCAGTACAATACGGTAGTTCAAATCTCCCCCAGGATTATAATTATGCAACTTTGCCATTTATATACAGACCTGCTGAATTCATTTTGACAGCAAACTATTGAGAAAGGTTTTCTTGCCCAGCATTGACAGGACATTGTCAGACCGCCATAGATGAGCAAACGTGTGGCTGACACAACACAATTCCATTATGATGGTTACAGCCTGAAAAAATGTATAATAACAATAACTATAATAATAATAATGAATGAATGAATGGTTTATTTCGATCTTATGCCGTTGGAACATTACAAGAAGAATCATGTATTAAACTCATTTGACATGATCGAAAAGGTATAGGCATAGGTATTGTTCTGTTATAATTAAGAGAAAATTGGAAAGAAACCACAAAAACATAATAATAATAATAATAATAACGGTAATAATAATAATAATAACTGCTGCAATGCTACAATCGTTGACTGGATTAATTGATATTCCAATGGTGTAGTCATGGAGTTCTAACAGGGAACGATTTCAATATGCTGCATGTTAAATCAAAAGCTATTGGAACCGCGCAAGGCTAGAAATGGACAGAAATAAGCATTGAGTTTTATTTGAGACGGCAAAGATTTGAGTTTAAGTCAAAGATGCCTTCAAAATATATATTCTAATATGTGCACAGATCTATACAAGCTCTGAAGCTCATACTGCGGCACAAACTGACGCGCTATGAGCTTGTATATCTGCTACTTAACGCATGCACGCACGCACTAACACACACACACACACACACACACACACACACACACACTGGTAAAATGACACAGATGCATTCCCAGATTGAAGGGGTTAAAATGATGTGCCTATTACCTTTTTTCCATCAGAACACTTCATGGTTGCATCTACACAAATATGATTATTCTTTTTCATCTACGTGTTGTGTGTTGGACACGTTGCATTTGCACTTCAGTGTGACCGAATGTGTCTCTGATCTGCCTTGGAAGTGGTTTGGCTGCAGCAGATCTTCAGGTGCATTGATTGCATGCATAGAACAGAATGTTAACCCATTCCAAGCCATATCCACTAGATATCTCAAGGAAAGCTATTATTAGTTACCATCTGGGCCATCCACGAGAAACTTTGATTAAAAAATATTTTAAAATATTATTGGTACCTTTTTTTCCACTTCCGTTAGCTTCCGGTGCTAGCCTCCACATGCCTCCCATTGTAGAAACATCCTACATGTCCGCTGTACGGTTATTGGTTTGTTTTTTACACAGCCTAGAGTGAGGCTAGACTACAGATATGGAGGGCTATCACTTCCAGGTCGGGCGGATGTGGCTCTTCTTCTTTGCTTATGTCGCACATTTCAGTGGCACTAGCCCCACGATCCCGCCTATGGTAACGGCTTACATTATGCTTATAGGGTGTAACCTTGTTTGTCAAAAACTGTTCCTTTTTTATTGCTAATTAAAACATTTACAAGTAATAAATCTACAACCTCTTAACATATCGCGATGAAGTAAGCATTAATTTACAAAAAAAGTTGAAATAGGGAAATGGGAGGTTTTTGCCCTAAAGCAATGATTTGTGAAAAGTCTAGACAAGTGTAATTAAAATACATAATAATTATGGTCCAAAACCCATAAGCCAAGGCCATGCCAGCTCTGGCGGTCAACCGGCAAGTTAGCAGCTCCAAAGAGGGGTCCCAGGGGACCTGTAGGGGCTTCCAGCTAAATTAGTTAATAAATGGTAAATGGTGCATTTATATTGCTCGACAATGATTGTGCATTACATTCACCCATTAACACATTCATACACTGATGGCAGAGGAAACCATGAAAGGCACCAACCTGCTCATCGCGAGTAATAAGGGGTTCAGAGTCTTGCTCAAGGACACGTCGACACTAACTCCGGGGAGCCGGGATCGAACTGTTCCCAGGCGGCCACTCTACCTCCTGAGCCACTGCATCAAAATCTGTTCAACCCTATAGGCTATATATATATACAGTAGCTATTTGAAAAATACAAGCTCACAACGTACACTTTGTATTGGATCCCTGGCACAAACTATTTTCAAGATGGGGGTCTGCATCTGAAAAGGATTGAGAAACAGTCAGTGCCCTACAAGACTCCCTTTGGAGTCATTTGAAAAATGTAATAAAATCAAAAAATGAGTGGGGCCCAGGGGGTCTACAAAAAAGATAATCAGTTCTTCCTTGCCCCATGACCAGCATTTCCTCAAAATGGCATGGTTTTACATCAGGTGGAAGCTACGCACCATTTTGTGAGAGGTCAAGCCCGCCTGTCAACCCTGTCATGGTCAATGCCTTCACGGTCACGCGCTCAATTAAGAAAGATTTAATGCAGATGCGCTCATTGCGCTGATGACGGCCAGGTTCAGACTCGGAGCCCCAGAGGGGCGAGAGCCGAGATGGGAATTGTTTTAACATCAGGACGGAGAGGACACTTTTCTCAGGCAGTCAAAAAAGCAGGGCCTAGCAGGTGCCAGAATTATTTTTTTTCTCCTTTTTTGGGAAAGGGGGGGTGACCCATGCACCCCGCCCACTGTGCGATAATTGTGCTGAAAACTTTGGCCGTCCGCCCGTGCATCACTAAAGTCAGATCAACATATGGAATGTCAGGAGTCAGAACAGGTCAGCTCCCAATATGGAGATCTAAGGGTGGTAGCTGGGACATTCTATTGAGTGTACACGGTTTGATGAGGGCCCAGGTAAGGCCGGGCCTACATTTTCGGGCCTGTTGAGAACTCTAGTTTTCGCCAGCTGCGGCTGCACTAATAACTTTGGGGCAGACGGACAGACGGACAAAAAAAAAACGATTTCATAGTAAATGCGATCTGCAATCAGCCAATAAAGCTTACCGCTTAATGACAAAATATGCTTCCTGAGAAAGTGCGTCATTTAAGCTTTTTGAAACATGATTTAACCATTAATTGGTTTAGATGGATTTATCAGGTGAAATCAATACAGGAAAATTCATATTCACATGACCGACGGCCGCTAAAATTGTTGGCTTCATAACAAAGAATCGTGTTGGTTCTTCCAGTGGCTGTAACTGTGAGTCCAGAGAACCTTTTCTGGCTACTGTAACATATACTCTGTACAGCCCTGTTTGTGTAAGCAGTGCCGACTCACCTCTGTGTTTGGTTGTCCACAGTCTGTTGATAAGATCTCTTTCACCTGGAGCTGTCTGCTCCTGCACCAATATCTCCCTCTGTGGTAAATCAATCCATTTCGTGGCATTTCGTAAACCCTTAATTCAATTCGATTGTGCAACGTGTCCGTGTCCCGGCCGAAGGTGAGCTCGCAGCGGAAACTCATCCGTCCCCATGGAGTAGGTGAGGGGTCAAGATCGTTAGATATCACGGGAGATGGTCCCATGTTAAATGCAACCGAACTGAATTGTCGGTATTTCAATAATTTATTAGGAAACATTGAGTTGAATAGAATAGGAGTTGTAACCAGACCACAAATGTTTTTTTTTTGTTTTTTTTCTCCTTTTTCTGACTGAATGGCTAAAGTGTTAACAAGTATAATTCTGCAGATATTGTGAGTGTCCTTCACAAGCCAATCCCATTATGGAAAATGGACAACCATTTTGTAAAATATGTTTCTTTTTCTCAACAACCTTGAAAACATGACTGAATATACGGGGGCCCCGGCCTATACACATTTCTTAGTTTTTTTGTGTTTTCTCTCTTTTCTTTTCAAGATTGATGATGGATGGTGGTGTGATTTTTGATTATGTGTTATATAATCAATATATTATATATTAGTTTAATCTGTATTAGTCCCCTAGCTTCATTGCTGTCCAAGTGTAGCCAATGTAAGTAATAAAGAAAAGGTGATAAATAGGGATGGAACAATAATCGTTATGATTGTTTATAGTGATAAAAAAACATAATAATCGCAATAATCAAACCCTCTATACTTAAATAAATGTAAATAGCTACATATAACTAGAAGTAACTAAAACTGTAAAAACCAAATTGTAGTGGAGTTAGAAGTAGGCTATACAAAAACATGAAATGCTCAAGTAAAGTAAAACATTTGTACAGTGTTTGAGTTACTTTCCAATGCTGCTCATATTGCTGCACAGTGAGTCACCTTCAGTCAAAGCTAGTCCTCTGGCTGACATATAGCCTACTGTGTGATTACCTGCAGCTGGGTCTACAGTATATAAGAGAATGTGTAGGTGAAATCAATAAAGCGACATGGCATCCATCCACCTACAGTACTCGCTCAAAAAGCTTCTATTGCTCACTCAGTTGATGCTTCTATATATTAAGAACCTAAAGAACATTGCTCAACCCTTTTAGTGGCCATACTGTATAAGTGAACCCTTTCAGGCTCCATATGATTTGGGAACTCACCTGTTCAATGTAGCTCCCATGCAGCATCTGGAGCATGTGGTGGTATACCCCGTCTGTTCTTATCATATCTGTGGAACTGTATCTCTCCCCGTGGTGACCAGCAGTAGAACTGTATCTCTCCCCGTGGTGACCAGCAGTAGAACATATCTGTGGAACTGTATCTCTCCCCGTGGTGACCAGCAGTAGAACAGCACTGAAATAATTCATTGGGAAAGATTGAGTTGAAGGCTAAAGAGGCTGAGCCGCCAGACCACAAAAGCCGCATCCTCAGCTCCCCCATGAATGGCTAAAGTTTGGTGTTTTGTTCAGTGTTTCTTTTTCTCAATAACCTTGAGAGCATGACTGAATGAACGGAGGCCGGACGGAAGGGGCAAAAGAAAGAATCTAAGAATTGTATAGATACTGTGTACTTAATCAAAAAATAGTTTCGGCTATGCAGCCTTCATCAGAGCATGCTTGAGAATGCTCTGAGCATGCTCTGATGAAGGCTTCATAGCCGAAACGCGTAAGCATTCCTTTTTGGTGTGTGCCAAAAAAGAAATGAAAATGTGAATTTTTGTAATTCCTATTTTTTGATGTATACTGGATGTGGGTTTGGCACTCCACTGAAAACCATTGCTGATGTGCAACCTCTTTTTCTCATTTACTGTGTACTTAATATTGCACACGTTGCTGCACTGAGTCACTCATGGGTCCTCTGGCTGACACACAGTGTGATTACGTGCATAATCTGTTCTGTATGAAGAGCCCTGGTACTATAGTAGGAGTATAGTTTAAGGTTAAATAGGTTGCATACTTTATAGTCACCACATAGTGACTACCTGTCAGATTACAGAGAGAGTAATCGCTATCCGAACGCTATTGACAAACTTAAGTGCGACAGCCCATGTGAGAAGAAGGCCTGTGGTTCTTTATGGCTGAGAATAGATGACATTCTCTCCTTGACCCTCACAACACTGCCTCATGTCAGAGACACGATTTAACAGAATGGAAGAGACATGAGATAAATAGTAAGAATATATGTATGAATGTATATTTAATATGTAGTGGAAGTATCTGAAGCGGTTTAGTTATCCTTTTGGAGTGATTGATTTCTTTCATATTTTACCTTTTTATCGTTAACACCCTCTACGTCTACATCCCAAATTCCCCCTCCAGGTTTTGAACAGAACTGATGTGTAATAGCATTAGCATTTGCCTGGTTACCAAAACATAATAATAGCATTGATTTATGGACGGATTAGGCTGGGAGGATAAACCGCACGCCCCGCTCTCACAGAGGAGGAAGAGTGGGGATAGCATGAGCATGGTACTACCCGCTGCCACGCTGTTGAACTGGAATGTCATTATGTCAGAAGGTTATGCTTCTGTACTCCTTAGGAGGAAGTTACCAAGCACTTTAAAAAGGGTTGACCTCAGAGCCTCAGAGCAATGAATCAGATTGTAGGTCTATAAATGTTGTATTGTTATGTTTCTCTGTGGCTGTAGTCTGTTTCTTTGATCTCTCTCTAGTTACAATAACCAAAAAGATCAAAGAAACAAAGAGACACCATATATTAGACAAACATATTATGGTTTCATCAATAATGTTCTTTCACTCACTTTCCCATGGGTTAAATTAACTTCTCATTGAATTAACGAGCTGAGAGGGGATCTATTCCCCAATCACATACAATATTAATTGTCCCTAAATTCTTGCAGCCATTTCAGGTAATTACGGATGTTGTTTGTTTGTCCTAGAAACTAAATAAAGTGAACATAGCTGATATCGATGTAGTGAAGCCCAAATGTATTTGCTTGCACTGTTGAGTGAAAGAACAAAAAAACAACACAAAATCACACCTGTGTGAACTGTGCGACGGCCCCCGGAACATCCAGACCCCCAGGAACGTGCCCAGGGCTCGTACTGTAGTGTACTCTGTGCCACTTCACTCTGTACTGTCTCTACAGAGACAGACACGCATAGCTCTGTAATGGAGCAGAGGCACCGCTCAAAAAACAACAACTAACAAGATATAGCCTCCATATCCAATGAAGTTATTCATACTATACTTACTGGTATCAATTAGTATTCAGTTTGTGAACAATTTACAATTTACAATTTAGGCATTTAGCAGACGCTCTTAATCCAGAGCGACTTACATTAAGCAAGAACAAAAGCATGGGAATACATCACATAAAAACATTCATCATGAAACATGCGTAAGCTAAGAAAGTAACAGTGGAATATCTATATAATGAAATTTATACGTATAAACTTTACATATATACTAGGCCTACTATGCTATACATATGTACTATGGCGTGCTATGACTATATACAATGCAATTCTAGTGCTGTCTACATAACATGCTATAAGTCTGTTTCAAATGCTATCTATAAGTCTACAGAAGTGCTATCTAGGGTAGAGTAAGTGCTATGGGCCATGATGGAGTCTGAAAAGGTGGGTTTTCAGACTACGGCGGAAGATTGGGAGTGATGCTGCAGTTCTGACTGCCATGGGAAGTGCATTCCACAATGTGAACAACACTTCACAAAGTATAATGTTCTCTTCAGTGGTGAACTAAACGGAACTGATTGGTTTGTCAATCTACCTGCATTGACAAGCTGGCTGTTTGTGGGCATGTGTCGACTATGTTTTGGTGAATGACGTGACGACGGTAATCATTTAGTTTCAAATGTATTGTGCCAAAGAGTTGAAACCAAGAACCATTTAAGTCCATACTAATTATCCATCATTTTTACATTATGTTTAAGGAGTCAGGAGGACAGATCATGCATGGGCTCAGGGGTCAGAATATATTATGGACTTAAATGGTTATTCGTCATTGATGTCTTCAAGATGACGTTATAGTACTGATGCCACATACTGGCCTCCAAGCAACTAGTATACGTAATTGCTAAATAAAAGTACTCTGATAAGATGTACAACAGGAACAGCGGACTATTGCATAATTGCAATTGGGCCTTTGTCTTTATAAATATTTAACCTGTATCAGTACCTGTAACCTACAAGTACAAAAGTGCTTCACAGCAATAATGGTGTGTATCTGAGAGTTTCGCAGCATGGGGGAAAATAGGTATTTACGTGAACATATTATCAACTGCGATCCAACTTTCACACCCTTCATGAGTTTAACTATCAGGCCGTTACCGGCTGAGACAGATTGGCCATGCATGCTGCAGGTGAGATTAAAAAAGGGGGCAGAAATAGGAGGACAAAATATGAAAGCTACAGAATAGGAATGCATTTTGCATAACAGCATCCACTAGAGTTACACTGCTGCAGTGACTTTCTTCCCACCAAAAGAAAAAGCATTGGTTTATGGCCCAGCGGGCAGAACGGGTGTCTGGGTGGTGCTGAGGAGGACTGCTCTGCGTTTGTTTAGAACGCTGCAGCGCTACACTACAGTAATGTACTGCACTGTGCCATTCCCTGCTGGTAAGTAGCTGCTTCACAGTCAATACACTGTGGGGCTGGAGATAATTGACTAGTGACAATGTTAACAGTTGTTAACATTGTTAAGAAGAAAAAGACAATGGAGCTGGAGAGGGAACAAGTGTGTGTGTGTGTGTGTGTGTGTGTGTGTGTGTGTGTGTGTGTGTGTGTGTGTGTGTGTGCGCGCGCGTGCGTGCGCGTGTGAGTATGTTTTCTACACAGCTAGGCTTATAGTTGATGGAAAGCATTGTGTGGGTATGTCCATGAAGGTTCACCTGTTGACAGACCATACAGTACTTGTGGCTGATGAGAGATGTGCAGTTGATGAGAAGTGTGTGTGTGTGATGCATCCAGGAGAATAGGAGCTGTGTTAGACAGTGCTAGACAGGTAGCAGTGCTCTAATTGGAGCCTACCAGGCCTGCCAGCTACAATCACATATCCTCTTCCATTTAAACATGAGGTCTCTCTTCAACTTACCTGCCAAATCCAAGGAAGTGTGTGTGTGTGTGTGTGTGTGTGTGTGTGTGCGCGAGTATTCAGATATCTGTGTATATAATAGGCAGTATTTGTGTCCACTATCCATGCTACTGTGTCGTGCGTGCGTGCACGTGTGTACGTGTTTTATCTCTTTAAATGTACAGCAACTTGCATAATGTATCATTTTCCTATTCGGGTTGGCTGGCCTAAAGAAGGGTAGTAAAGCATTACATACAAAAAGCAAAGAAATACTGCTTTCTTCGAAGAACCCAACTTTTAATGGCCTCTGAAGAAAAGAGGGGGAAAAAAATCCCACGAGTCTTCAGAAAGTTTGTCCGACATTTGAACTGAGCAACCTTTCAAACGAAACAGAGGCCGAGGCTGATAATTCAAAGTGGCAGGGAAGATAATTATGTTTTGAATATATCTCTCGCATGACGTCTACTCTCTGTGGCCTTGAAACTATATGCGAATTCAAAACTTTTTATTTTTTCTTCTTCCATCCTTATTCTCAGCAGCGAAGTGTCTACATCCAATTACATTCAGCAAGCAGAAGGACTGGCAGGTGCACACATGCACAAAAAAAAGTCTATATCAATAACTGTGAACCTCATATTGCGGCATTCATTCTGCAATGCTGCTTAAATCCTTTACAGGCTGACATTAATCTGACGCTAATTATATCCTCTCCAGAGGAGATTGTGCACGTCCATAAACACGCACATGCACAAATGCGTGCACGCATGTACACACACACACACACACACACACACACACACACACGCACGCACACGCACACACAATCCTACAATCCTACAATCTCAAATGTATCTAGTCAGAAATTAAAATGGCTTTTGCACATACTGTAAAAGCCGAATTCATTTCCTTTGGGATATGTCACTGTGAGCGGTCGTGTGTTTGAGGTTGTACGCTATCAAGTATGCACACACACGTACACCTGCATGTGCCACTCGCCCTCGTGGGGAAAAACTGCCAAGAATAAATATTAAAATACATCAAAGCAGTGGGAGTAGCATTTCCCCTCTGTCACTCATGTGTTGACCTCCTCCCCTCTCTCCAATTTTCACCCCTCCCACTCACTCGCTGCTTGCTCTCCCTGGTGGCGGCTTTCCCCTGCGGTAGCCATTGGTTGTGGCATTAAAAAAAGGAATGTAAGCGGTAGCCGCTAGTCATCAGAGGTCCTCTTCCACCCGCTCAGTAGAAGAGCCGAAGAGGAGATTAAACATGAGAGTGGGAGGAAGAGAAGGAAAGAAAAACAGACAAAGGGAGGGGAGAGAGGGAAATGAGGAAAGAATTATGTGGGGGGAAACATTATGGAGGGAGGAGAAAAAAACCAAATGGAAGCGAGGGAGAGAAAAGAGAGAGTGCAAAGGGGTTAGACAGGGAAACGGAGAGATGAGAGAGGGTGATAGAGAGCTGCTGAAGAGGGAAATTTGAGAAAGACGTGGGAAGGAGGTAGAATAGGAGGGGAAGTCAGAGAGACGGGAGCAAGAGGTTATAACAGGAGTGAGGACTGATTTATACTTTACTCTGTTGTGGATCGGCTATAGCTATTGCCAGACGTGATGAACAACCAAATTATAAATGTGGTGTGAGAGGAGGTAAGAGGTGAACTGACCTCATCTAGGGCCCTGATGAGAGAGACATGTCCTGCTGGTCACTGAAGCTTTGTTCATGCTTCCCTGTGGACCTGCTGTCACAGGCTTGCGATGTCGTCCATGCACTCCTTGACTATAGGTCGCAGTGGGGTTCACGAGCCTGTGAAAATGGAGCTGGATTTCTTGCGCACATTTTCGACACGTGAAACTTTCAACCGTGCTTTGGGACCAGCTGAACCTGGAAGAATGTAGTGTGAAAACAACAGGTTACAGTTTCGGACGGACACTAATTTATACCACATAGAAATGGTCTTGGCTACTTGCATGGCTAACAACTATACGTTTAATACCGGCTGGTGGAATGTCTAACTAATTAACACATACCTGTAGAACAGAGTTCTAAAATGTCCAACAGTTTGACATAATAGCAATACCTCAGATTTTACTGTAGCCTACCTTCCAAGATGATTTGTTTTATTATGTGCCATGTTATGTATTAGAGATATAAATACATACTCATACTCTGAGTGGCCTCAATAGCCACCGCAACGAATCTCCGTGATATAATCGATATATCGATATCGTATCGTGGCCTCTGTATCGTGATACATATCTATCCTGAGATTGCAAGCAATATCCACCACTAAAGTTCATATAATTGTATATAAGTTTCTGCCTCTCTCAAAAAGAGGCAGAAAAATGGGACCACACATTTGTTACTTCCAGGCTGGATTATTGCAACTCAGGCTGCCCCAACAAGTCTCTGAAAACACTCTGTAGTTGGTCCAGAATAGCTGTTGTGTGCGTGCTGACAGGAACTAGGAGAAGAGATCATTGGCTTCTCTATAAACTGGCTCCCTGTAATCCAGAATATAATTTAAAATTCTCAAAGCCCTTAATCAGTCACCAGCATAAACATTGTGCCTTATAAGCCTGCTAAATCATGAATGCTCTCTCAGTATGTAGGCTTTAGTAGAATGGGAGGCAGGGAGACTATCAGGCTCCTCAACTACAGTACAGAGTCTTCTCTCAGTTTTGGTCCAGGAGGCAGACGCCCTCTCTACATTTAAGAATAGTTTAAACAGTTCTCTTTTTCTTTGATAAAACTTACAGCAGTTTGGGCTCGAACTATCCCTTAGCTATGCTGCTACAGTGCTACAGCCTAGTCTTCAGACTGCTGCGGGAACTTCCCATGCATGACTCACCAACACTCTCTCCTTATCCTTTCTCTTCTCATCTCATCTCCTCTCCCTCTCAAACTGTATGCATTCATGTCACATCAATGCTTGTTACTAACTCAACTTCCTAGAGTTGTTATGCTTTCTCATCTCGCACTACGCTTCCGTGGATCGTGTTTGCAGACCCCCGACTGAGCATTGAGGGTTTTCATGGATGGAATATGGCTGTGTGGACTCTTATCATAATTGTTATTATCGTTGCGATTTTCATTATAGGGGCTACTGTAGTTGTTATTATTGTTGTTGTGGTGGTTTAATATTCCCTCTCTCTCTCAACCCACCATGTGGGCAGATGACTTCCCACCATGCAGAGCCTGGTTCTGCTTGAGGTTTCTGCCCATTAAAAGGGAGTATTTCCTTGCCACTTTCGCCAAGTGCTTGCTCAGGCGGGAAATGTTGTGTTTGGCTCTACATGTAAAGTGTCTCCAGACAACTTGTTGTGACTAAAATGTAATTGAATTGATAATGATGTGACTTGGGTTTTGGACCCTATTATAAATGGCTAGTTTTTTCATTCAGCTCAGGGTTACAGCTAATAAAATGTACTTGTAAGTGAGCAATGATGTGGAACAGGATTATACTTTTTAAGTATTTCCACCACTAAGTTTGTACACTTGAAATTGAAATGATTAAAACTTATGTTCATCTACATTTTAGATTTCTAGTTGAAAAGCGTCCTTTAGATTCTAAAGGAAGCTTTGCAGATGGTAATCTAGCAGTTTTTAATGTCATTTTCATTCTTTTCTCTTCCTTTTAACGTCTCTGAACCAGGATTTGGGTTTAAAATAATCACTTTGTGAAACTCAAATAAAAGAGCATAAATTGTATTAGTTTAGTATTGCTTTAGTTAGTTTTTTAATTAGTCCTAAAATTGTTAATATTTTGTGCATTGTCGATGGAAAATTATTGGTCTGATGTATTCAAACAACGTTGCCCCGGGAAGCAATTAGGCTAAAGCTGGCCCTGCTTGTGAGGACATTTAGTTACCGAAGCACACACACACACACACACACACACACACACACACACACACACACACACAGGCACCTGTGGTCTTGTTAATGAGACAAGACGGTGCTACTATGGGAGTCAGTAATTACAGCGCACCAAAATGGCCTCTCTCCTCTCCTCTAACCTGATTAGACCCCTCTCTCTCTCTCTCTCTGTGTGTGTGCAGTATCTCTCCCATCTCCTCTTTTCTTGTCTAAATTAGACATTCTAAGTCTCTTTTCCCCTCTCATTCCTCGCCTGGCTCTGTCCTATGCGTCCGTCTGGCCCTCCTCATCCTGACGCTCTCTGTCATCCTCCGTTGATAACAAAATGAATATCTTACCACCGCTGCCTCACATCGGGTCACGAGTAATCACAGCGCCATATCTTCCTCTGAGACCATACTCGGGTTAATTGCTAGCACACGTAATTGCCAGTTTACTGAAGTCAAGTCACCACAGAGCCACAGCCACAGGTCAGCTATTGACAACTGGCAGCAATCACCATTAGGGGTCCCTCGCAGCACCCAAGAGTGTCTCTAACGAAGCAATCCCTCTAATCAGCCCCTTTCACAGGCCCTCGTCCAGAAGGCAGTGGCACTTGTTAAAAAGTTCTCTAGAACACTTCCCATATTAAAGGCTTTTTAAATTTTAGTCCCCTCTGTGTCTGCCTCAGCGATTATGCCCATTCTTCCCTTGTGCCAAAGAGCACTTTGCCTTTCCTCGCATTCACACTTTTGGCTCGGCTGACTTCTTATGCAGGGGAGATGAGGGGTTGTTTGCAAAAGATTATGAAAATATTAATGTAGTGAGAAGAGGTCTTTGGAGGAGCTAGGGGGAAAAGCATATTTGCATTATTACCTTTGACTGTGTGCGGCCTGGAATGGATGATTTGTGAGGCATGAATTGGTACTCCTCTTTCTCTCTCTCTCTCTCTCTCTCTCTCTCTCTTCCTGCTTTTGCTGGCTCTCCAGGGCTCCTAATAACTCGCTAAAGCCTGATTTATACTTAATTGCTCGCTGGTGTCGCGCAACGATCTGCAAGCTCACAATGCGTCGCAGGGTGACGCGTCGTGGGCTTATAGATCGGGCTATTTTCGGCATAAACCACGCATAACTCTCCTCTCACTCTCCTTTCCTTTCTCTGTCCCCCCCCGTCTCTTCTCATGCACACTCAGGGGCTTGGATATAATCTGGACTCCCTTGGCAGCTGGGCTGAACTTTCTTCAAGGGGAGTTTTGGCCTGTTCGCGCAGACTTTCAGGGCCATCGGAGCATCTGCTGTAATCTTTATTCTTTTGCCACAACAGCCCTTTGGCCAATATATAATGCATAATGCCAGCGTCTTTGATAGTGAGAGCCACACAGAAGAGCAGGCTGAGGCTCATCAATCCCACATCTGAGACGGTATCGCTTTATTATTAACAAAGCCCGGTGGGAGGATCCGAGACGGACTGGGTGCCTGATAAACTTTGACTAGTCAAGGTTTCTGCTCTGGCCTGCATGGCCATTACTGGTGAGGTCACGTATACTGCCGCACATAAAGTCTGCTCGCTGACACTCTCTAAGTATTTTCCCTTAATTAGTACTCACTGGGTTAAACCCATTAAAACCAGGAAAGCATCAGTGTCATTTTATTTTACTGTATATAGCAACATACCTTTTTCAGAACCTACCTAACACAAACATTAAATGCCATTGACAATGAATGGAGAATTTACTTCGTATTTGTCTGAGCAAATCGGCTATTTTTGTCCTACACAAATTCCATTGACAATAAATGGATGATGTGCGATGATAAGAGCGCCCCTCACTTCACTTTTTTAACATAAATCTTCTCTTCTGGGGCCCCCGGCAAAAAAAACATTTTATCCGGATATAATGTTTGGATGTTTGTTTACTAACATTCAAAACATTCTGATGTGAAATATGAATTTGCCCTTAATTCAATTTGTACTGTGTATATAATATAATTCACAATTAAACTACCCTGAATGACTGATGAACAATGACCAAGTACATCTCTAAATCATCCACCTCCCACGCTGTAAGCTGTAAAATCATTATTCAAAAATTACATTCCTGCCCATGAGATCGTGCCCGGATAGCATAATGGTTGAAACTCCCACATTCTGAACCACTTGTACCTGCTGATCTAGGCCTGAATTCCATTCCTTTCTGCCTGTCTTTCTCCATTACAAAATCACAAAATGCTCGGTAAAGTAGGCAGACCAATCTTTTTGCGGAAACAAAAAGTTTTACCTTCAATTTACCGCGTTGGCAGGTGTCTCGCAGGAACAGCTGGTGCATATCACAAACAAGGCAATCTGGAATAAATAAGTGCCAGTGCCATTACCGAGACATTTTTCATTACTGTAAATAGTATTGTCTGTGGATAGCCGAGCGCAATTCATTTGCTGCATGACACGGTGGTTTAGGGAATTATTTCATAACAAATCATGGCCAGAGGTTGTGAATGTTCGGAGTTTTTAGTTTTATTTTACACATGAAAGACTTGACGGTGAATCTCTCAACTCTAAATACACTGTTTTGTCAACAGTGTATTTCTGAAGATCACTTGGCATGTTATTCCAATTATCTGGTGCAATGGGGAGAGGGATTCTCAAAGGGCTGTGAAGGACCACATTAATTTCGCAGCTCTGTTTCAAGGGTTTTTGAGATGGTACATTCCATCCAGACAAAGCTGATGCGTCGGGACAACAATTCTGATGAGAAACGTGTCCAAAAGGAAAGGAATATGCCGCACACACTAGATTTTGTACACATGCATTGAATTCATTTTTAAACATGCATGGTAAACATAGTGTGCTTATGCTTGTATATTATTCTTCTGGTTTTTACCGGTTTGTACTGCTTTAGTAAAAGTGTGTGTGTGTGTGTGTGTGTGTGTGTGTGTGTGTGTGTGTGTGTGTGTGTGTGTGTGTGTGTGTGTGTGTGTGTGTGTGTGTGTGTGTGTGTGTGTGTGTGTGTGTGTGTGTGTGTGTGTGTGTGTGTGTGTGTGCATGCGTTTGGGGCGGGGGGGGACGGGACATTTTACCTCAATCAATAATGAGACCTTGATAAATGCAATGAAAAATCCTGCACTTGACTGAACCTTGTCTTTGAGAGTTGAACCCCAGGGTGGTGCACTGGTGACAGTTGAAGGTCAAATATTCCTGTACTACTCCCTTGGAAGAGTGTGCGTCTGCACACTAATGAAAATGTTCAGTCAAAGTACCAACATGGCCTCCAATAAAAGTTTCTCCAAAGCATCTCTCTGGACTGCATGTAACCTCTTGGCATTGAACTGTAACCCTAACCCAAATACCCTAACCTTAAAGATGGAGTGCCTAAAACATGATCATCAGGTACCTTGATTATACTATAGGAAGATTAAAAAAAAAAAATGTCTACAGAAAGGGATGACGGTTTTCACCTTAGCACCAGCTGAACTTAATCCTCACCCACAGCTGTTGTATGATAAAGGGGGAGGGGTTAGGGTTATGATGACACTAAAGTGGTGTATTTCGATTGGGCCTTTTGACTCAAAGGCTTTCAGCTGTCAGGAAGAAACAAAAAAACACAGGGAATACATTTGAATAATATAACCATGCACACCTGGGGGTCTATTTGAGTAATGTTAACTCCACAGACACAAAACTGAAAAAGCAGAAAAGGCACAGCACTCCGTCTTCAACCAGATATGTAGTACCTAACCCTAAACAAATAATAGTGATGGCGCTCCAAGTGGCAGGGTGAGGCCTGACACTCTATATTTGTATCCTGATATCCAGACTGATTGCTATACTGTACATCCTTTGGAATCATATTACTGTATAGCCAACAGAATGAGATTCAAGGTCTGAATTCAAGGCTATACCATATTTCAGACTTTGGGTCAAAATGTCTGTTTGACTTAAGAATAAATGTTGAATTCTGACGACGTGTGTGTGTGTGTGTGCGTGTGCGTGTGCGTGTGTGTGCAGGTGTGCATGCGTGCGTGTGTGTGTGTGTGCTGGTGACAAGGTGAGTTGTCGGACAGTAAATCTATTGTCACCACAGATGGTTCCTGATGGGGGAATGAATAACATAAATTTTCCAACCCTGACCAAAAGTAGCCAAGGACAACACCACTGAGTGTGACACACAACACCACTGAGTGTGACACACAAGTCCCACCGTACACACTGAAACGCACACACGCGCGCACACACAGTCACACACACAGTCACACACACACAGTCACACACAGTCACACACACACACACACAGTCACACACACAGTCACACACAGTCACACACAGTCACACACACAGTCACACACACAGTCACACACACAGTCACACACACAGTCACACACAGTCACACACACACACAGTCACACACAGTCACAGAAACAATTTTGAAACCTTTCACATTTCATACTGTGAAGCATTCATTTTAGTCTTTTTGTCTTTTTGTCATTACAGACAGTGTGGAGGAACCAATCCAAAAGGAATGCTGCAGGCTCCTATAGCGCATGGGGATGTTCTGGACCGCAACACCCTGGTGCTAGACGGTAAGGGCGTTGGCTAGTCCGCACTCTGGCATCCTGGACCGTAACACCCTGGTGCTAGTGTTGGTGACGGGACATTTGTGGGTGGGGCCATAGAGTAATAAAAGGATAGAGGCCGAACCGGAGCGACAGCCCCCTCCCCCCCACCCCCGGTATTAATTTCAATAGAAGTTGCTCAGTGGCATTTTGAAGCACCCGGAAGAACGGTCTATACTTCCGCATTTGACCACCAAATTTTGGTGGTAAAATGTGAAAGTGCAAATGAGCGCTCAATGTTAAACCCCATGCAGCTGCACGGGGTTTCCTCGCCATAAATCCACGGGTCCGCCTGCAGTTCACGCTCTAACCAGTAGGGCCGAGTGCTTCAACATTGGAGAGCCTCACTGGGGGCTTGGTGGGGGTGTGGGGCCCATTTCTTAACAAAGAACCGCATACAGTATATCATGAACGCAGCATCCAATCAACCGGGGGCACCAAAAATGCAAGTTTTACTGTATATGTACGGCTACAGTATATCCTAGATGTTCCCTCAGGCCATGATCACTATACAATTCACAATCCACTCAAGTTATACAGCCTGGATATATAGGCAACCCAGCCTGGCGGAGATAGATACAATGTATCTATCTCCGCCAGGCTGGGTTGCCTATATATCATGACTGTCATGTATTCACCTGCAGGGAGAAGTGAGTGTAGCAGAGCAAGATCTGAGACGGCACGGCCACAGGCAGAAGGACCGCTAAAGGTGAGTGGACAGTCCAAATGACTCAAAGAATGACCTAGATTCAAGAGAGACAGAGAGAGAGGAGGGAGGGAGGGAGGGAGGGAGGGAGGGAGGGAGGGAGGGAGAGAAAGAATAGAGGGAGAGAGAATAGAGGGGGAGACAAAGAGAGTGAGAGAAATGGATCAAGAGAGAGAGAGATAGACACAGAAACAGAGAGACCCGAGAGGGGGAGAGAGTGGAAATGAGACAGACAGAGAAGCAGAGATCGTGCCCCCACCTCTGTGCTATTGTCCCTGTGTGTGAAACATCATTTTGAGTTGTCATCTCAGACACCGTTCTTATTTCACGGCTGACGTCCTCCATTTTGTCATGTGGGGTACGGAAGGGGGGGGACAAGGGAATGGAACAAGGGAGAAAATGGCAGGCCACCATAGACGATGAAATCTTAACTCGCAGGTCACATCTCTCCCAGCCGCCTGACACAATGACGCATGTGTTCACATGATGGCTTTGTTCAGCACACTTCTGCTTCAGCTGTGAATTATTAGGTGATAGGATTGCATTTACCTAAAGGACCAACTGGGATTTTGAGTCGGAGTGTGTAACCCATCAATGTGTGATGGAACTGATGTCGTAAGGTGCAACATGGCCGGTGTAAACCGTATAAATCTCCTCAGTCGATCACTGAGATTGGATCGTTTTCAGCCATGGACTGGATGACTAAATGTCATATTTGGTTTTCATGGACACAGCTAGGACACAGGCCAAACCTGTGGTAAACCAAACATGAGCTGCAAGTGACTGCATGCACATGGCCATTACCGCTATCAATTGCATAGATTGTTAAAGGCTAGGACTTGCTGTCGGGGAAATGAAGCATTCTAAGCTACCATGCTGCATGCCGGTCTTATTCGGTTGCCGTTTCTGATGTTGATGAAAATGTAATTAAGAAATACATTAAATGAAATTCAAGCATTGATTTAGATGTGTAGACGTTCAGGGGTTTAAACATGCACTCTTCAAAAACAATACCCTCTGCTAAGGGATGAAAATCAACATTGTAATGGCTTAATAGAGTGTAGTGTTTAATTAAAAGTAAAACATTGTGCATCCAGTGGGCTATGCTGTGTCACTGGCCCCCAAAGGCCTCCTTATAGTTTGGGGTGCGGCCAAGAATTTAATGTAATTTAATGTTTTAATGTCCACACAACCAATGAGTCACACTAACAATCTATTGACTCTGCCACGTCGTGCCGTGCGGTACGTATGTAGTTGTTATGGTCGAGAAGGCTCAATGGAGAAAGAAGAGGCACATAGCCAGAGAGAGGAAAAACTGTAGCCATGTGTGTGTTTTTCTTCCTCTTCCCCTCGACAACCCCCGCCCTCCTCTTCTCTCTCTTGTCTTTCTATTTTCTGCATGACATTTAAGTGTCAGGAAGAGAGATGGGAAGGCGAGGTGGTAATGAGCCCGTGGGGACGCGCTAAGTCACAGTGGAACAACCTGAGGGTGCCGCTGCAATTAGAATAGTCTTGAGTTTATTGATGGCTTTCTTGTTTACAAACATCACTGGATGGCCGCGCATTTCCGGGGGCAAAAAAACGCTTTGGTAGCCGGTCACAGGATTGCAGTCAGCTGTTGTAATCAATTTTGGTCTTTGTCAATTATTGTTGGCTCGATAATAAAATTCCATTTCAGAGGTGGATGGGTTTTTTTATCTTTCATTTGCATGTGATGATTATATGCAAGTTATATACAAGTATTTGACTATCACTGTAGTCATCATGTCTCTAAATTAATTGTCCCAATTAATTTGCTATTCAGATAAAAATTAAACCTTTGTGGATTGTTGTCCGATACATTTCATTATGTTGGTTTTGTCGGTTGTTACGCCTGCATGTCTCTCCTCTCCTTATTTGACAATAACAGGAGCAAGGTGGTAAGTAACGTTGGTCTCTGGGCTATAAGTCAAGGTAATGTTTACGTCAAGGCTACTTTATGACAGGCTGCAGATGACAGCTACTGTAAACAAGACATCAGACATGTATAGTGTATATAGGACGAGGACATTTAGGAAATGGCTGGTACAGAATAAACTGAAAGCCTTCATGCTGTAGCTCAGACAGTGGCAATTGCGTCAATAAATTGTTCTCAGTAATGGTGAGAAATAACAATATACCTGCCTTATTTCAGAACGTGAAAGAAATATCCAGGTGACCCTACTGTATACAAAGACAATATGTGTGCATACAAATCCGTAGATTCATATAAACTTATAAAGTATACTTTGTGGAAGTGTTTGAGGGCTGTGATCCCAGCCTCACAGTGACTCATCCAATCCACACTCATATATTTGCATGTCTACTGACATTTGCAATAATTATATTGTGCAAGAGATCAAGACTTATGCCACAGAAGATTTTGAGGATCTTTAAAGGCATATTGGAGTATTGAACTTGTTTAGATGGACTCTGTGGAGAGTATAATCCTCAAAACAACATTCTGTCCTGACCGTGACAACTACCACAAAAAGCTGCCCTTGTTGCTATAGGACCAGCCTGACAGTTCAGCAAAAACACGATAAACGTCTTCCCATTACGTATTACTTACGTATACATTTTTGAAAGAATAACGCAATGACTCGGTTTGCCGTTCCTGCCAACGGAACACAAAAGATAGAGTTTAGATAGTGATCTAATCTAATACTGCAGTTGCTGATGGACAATATCGTGCATGGTTCTATTGGTTGTACAGGCTGAATGTTGAATATGTAGAACTTTAGTGAGACTGTTCATCTGCTAATATGATTTGCCATGATGAACATAATTCAGACTTAAGTGATTCTCAGGGACATGCATAGATTTCAGTCTTTCACTAATACAAGCTAAGCGACTATATTTGAGTCAGCAGATTGGGAGTTGTTGGGTCTTGAGCCTTTTACTTTTACTAGAGGGTGATTAGAGCCTATACTGTCCAACTCCACTGGCTCCTGCCGGCTTAAGAATGGACGGATTCTCGCCATGTGAGAAACTTGAATTTTACCACAGGGATGAATAAGATCCCTACCTAGTACCTACCTTACCTTACATTGCAAAACCTTTAACTTCTTTTAAATGGTCACATTTTCATGATGCCTTTCTCATTAAAAAGCACTATAAGCCCGTAAGTCAGTAAGCGAAAGTGAAACCAAAGCTGTTTTCTCTCCATGCTTTCCTCCATTGTCGAGGATTTAAGCGACGGCAGTCAGGAATCTGTCCGACTGAGTTTCAAAGACATCTCTGTCACGACTTCAGTAAAGCGACTGACATCCAGGGGAACGTCGGTGTCCTTTGGTTGTAGGCTACACACCAGCCTGCGACTAATTAGCTTTGTCAGACAGTGAATCAGCTCTGAAGTCCCTCATGAAAGTCTGCCGTTCATCGCCGATGCTCTTAGTAGTGCCTCAACGTTGCAGACGCATGCACAATCTTTAAGAAGAGGTCGCTAATAGGGTATAACACAGCGCAGGGCGCCCACTGGCCATAGGGGAGAGCTGTACATGAAGTATTTATGGGGGCACACTGGGAAGGCAACTGGGGTCATAGAAATGTCTATCTGACTAAAAAGAGCTAGACTGAGATACTAAGAGCCTTGCTAGCCGCCACTAGAGGCCACCCTGAAAGGCATAGGGCAAGACAATCAGTATAGGGTTCATGCTGATATTCCTGATATTAGATTATAGTATATTGCCCGCATGATGTGATGCGTCAACATGAGATGCGCTGTGAGCTTGTAGATCTGCTATATTCTCGCATTGGAGCGACATTCTTTAAAATATTGAAATGTGGAGATGAAAAGAGAGATCAAAGAGGGATTGTTAAACCCTGAGACAAATACATACAAATTGGTGAGCAAGGCCTGTGGATTTAAATCATCCTCACCCAGCCTTGCCCAGATAAAATGCTTTGATCAGCTCTGCTGAAGTTGTAATTATCAGGGAATAGATGTCATGAGGTGGCGATAGCCTTGAGAGATATTGTGATTGAGTCGCTCCCGCTCGCTCTCAGCAGAAGTGAGGAGGAGAGATGACACAATCAAAAGCGCTATAGCGTCTCTAGTCCGGAGGCATCAGCACTTCTGATGGCTGCACACAAGGACTATGGAAATGGAGAGATCGTATACTCTGAACTCCATCTTGCCATTACATCTCCTGAAGATGGAGAAGGAAGGACGTCAGTGATTTGGAGCTCAAAATAATTGATTTATAGACCTAACTTTTCTGAGCATGCATATATATAACTGCAAACTTTTGGAGCTGAGGACTTCTGACTTGTTGGCAAGAAATTACTACTCCACCAATTTAAGCTCTTCCATAGCCGAACAGTTCTGATTATGATAGTATAATAAAAGTATAGGCTTTCATACTGTAAGTATACCAGTACAAATAATGTTGTTTTTCTCAAACAACATTTTTATTATTTAGATTTTCATTAAAACAAGAACAATGGCTTCCATAATAGCATGCATGCTATCTTTACAGGAATAGAAAGCTGTTTCTATTAGCTTGGATTCCCTATCGATGATAATATAATGAGCATTTCACTAGTAGGAATAAACACACCATTGGGGAGGTTTAAGGGATTTATTGACAGTGAAGAAATGGAGGGATGAAGGAAGGAAGGATGCATGAATGCAGATGTGTAGGTTCCGGGGGGGGGGGGGGGGGGGGTCGTCGACCCTGGAGTCTTAGGGGAGGAGGTTGTATGGCGTCGTAAGGCGTTCATCTTACGGTGCGCATGGACGATATCCCCCAGCGGGAACCTGAGAAGGAGAGGAGAGAGTTTTGTTTTAATCGTTTGATCCACTTTTGGCAAGGTGAATGTAGTAGCTCTAGTGCCGAGAAAGCTCCTTTGGGGGGAGTGGGGAGAGGAGCTGCTATGGAGGTGAAGGGGTGGGGGTGGGTAGCGAGAAGCCTGTAGGAAGGCAGCTAGTGTGCGACGCAGCGAGGCGGGAGAAACATGGAGGATTCTGGGTGGTACTGGGCATGTATAAATGGGGACAGGTAGATTGACGTGGAGGGCGGAGAGTGGCATGAAGGGCATGGCCAAGGTGCGTTTCTCCTCCTCCTGAACTTATGTTGTTCCAACTCCATTAGTGAGGAATTATATTAAGATTGGTTGAACATTCGTGAAGTCATATATACTTTAATGACGTATGTATTTCATGGACTTGTTGAAAAGTTGAAAGGGTAAGGAGTGCAGATGTAAACACAGTCAGGCTGCAGAACAACATGCACGGTGTGAGGCAATCAACCTGACAGCAGTGGTGTAAAGTGACTAAGTACATCTACTCAAGTACTGTAGTAAAACAAGTACTCAAGTAAAAAAGTACTCAAGTACTTAAGTAAAATGTTGAGGTATTTTTTACTTTACTGGAGTATTTACAAATTTCCGTACTTTTACTTTTACTCCACTACATCTCAAATGCAGATATTATACTTTTACTGCACTACAATGATTTGAAAACGTTAGTTACTAGTTGATTTACAGATTTTGATTATTATTACAAAACATACAGTTACCAATTCGGTACATTTTGGCCATTTTAAGTTAGCAGATGTGGCCCGGGCGGATAGTGTAGCGGTCAGGGCACCTAGGCTGCTATAAGCCAGCCTGACGGTGTGTCGCGGGTTCGACTCCTGATCCCTCGCCGCGTGTCACCATCTCTCTCCCCATTTCCTGTCACCATACTGTACAACACTATCCAATAAAAGAAGAAAAAGCCCAAAAATATATCTTAAAAAATAAAAAAGTGCCTGACAGCTGGCATGGTTGGCTTGGCGACCACCGTTGAAAGGGTGTATTATAATTCCAGCTCTACAGCAGTAAGCACGCTCGTCCTCTCAAAAGCAGAATGTGTGTCGGGCGCTATGAAGAGGTTGAAATGAAACACCTGTGATGATTGACTCTTGAACAGCAGGAAAGCCGAAAGATCGCTTCTGTGACGTCATCGCCATTATGATGCTTATGGGTAAGAATTAAAACAATATATATCACGGTACAATTCAAGAAAAAAACAGTGGGTGGAAATAAGTAGGGAGTGGAAAAGATAAGCTATACGGCATCCACATGATAGGATTGTTGGGACTCTTAGGCGTTTAACTGTCCTTCCTTTAGTTTGAACAGGGAGCTCTCAGCTCCGTCTGTCAGGCTTCAGGCAAAAATCTTTATCGTCATAATCTGTTTATACAGTAAACAAAACCACTAAACTATGATCATAGGGAATTACAAGCATGAATTTTGCATTGGTGCAGAGACCAAATTATGTAAAATGCGTTCTCTCACCTCATACAGTACTGTATGAGGTGAGAAAGGGAAATGGGTGTGTTCGATATGTGCATAAGAAGCGCACTATAGTTTGTATCAGTTCTCTATATCCGAAGGCACCCTGTAATTAAGAGTATTTATATTCACACATTTGATGACATTCACTTTCAGTTGTTACATGACCTACTGTAGTATTTGAAAAGTGTTTGTCTCTTCTACCATTTAATCTACGGGTAATCTGTTTTATCATTCGATACTCTGTAGGGGGAGTATCGAGAGAGATTGTGACAATTTGATTTATTACAAGAACTTGGAAAAAAATAATTGAGCTTACATGTTGCACACGCTTGGCAAGACCTCTTCTCCCTTCTGTCTCCAAAACTATGGAATGAACTGCCCATTGCAATCAGGACCGCAGACTCATTCCCAATGTTCCACCGTAGTTTTGAAAACCCCTTAGACTCCACCGTAGCCCGCAGCACTTGCCATAGCACTTACGAGCCACGACGACCTTGCAGGCGTATGGAAAGGCTCAAATTATGTAATTTGTAGACATTCTATAGTAGCATTCTATAGTGTATTAATAGTCAGTTTGATATGGTCGTGAGTCACTGCAGTTGTTGTCTGACGCTGTTGAGTGACGGGGCTGATGACCAATCAACTGCTGTGATCGGATTTCCGAACGCCACTGTAGGCAGAGACTCCAGACCTGAATCGCCAGAACATATTTTCTTAATGGGTGTGGCTAGCGATTCAGAGCTGGAGCCAGGCTAGCAAAAACTTTAAGAGCGGCTATAATCTGAGCGCCAGGGTTGTTATGATCTGACTGTGAACTGTGTACTGTTACCCTTATTTTGTAGTGTGTCTTAGTATTTCCGGTTTTGCCTAGTTGTTGCCTGTCTTGTCTCGCCTCTTTCCCTGTTACACACCTGTCTCCATTCTGTCGTTAGCCTGCAGTTGCCTGATTACACTCAGCCTGTAGTATAAGTACTGGACTCATTCTGCTCTCACGCTGCCAGATAAAAGTTGATGTTACTTTGTGTTCCTGCCTGTTTTGTCCTGCTGTTGCCTCGTCATGTAAGCTGTTATATGTTTTTTGCTATAATAAATACTGGACTTTACCTGCCTGCCTGCTTGTTCTGCATCTGGGTCCACAACCTGACACACATCGTGACAGTTTGATCTGGCAGCGTGAGAGCAGAATGAGTCCAGTACTTATACTACAGGCTGAGTGTAATCAGGCAACTGCAGGCTAACGACAGAATGGAGACAGGTGTGTAACAGGGAAAGAGGCGAGACAAGACAGGCAACAACTAGGCAAAACCGGAAATACTAAGGGCCGATTCATACTCCTATTTTACCGCTGTAGTGCCGAAATGATTTCGGCTCGTCAGAAATTTTCAGTAGCACCGAAGAGCCGACTTTAGGACGGTACCCGCCCCCCCCGAACCTCAAATGACGTCAAATTGTAGGCTCTACAGCGCCGAACCGACTTTTATTCGGCTCTAAAATAGGAGTATGAATCGGCCCTTAGACACACTACAAAATAAGGGTAACAGTACACAGTTCACAGTCAGATCATAACAAGGGTGGTGCAAACGTAAAGTTCCTCCCCATGATATTGGAGACTGTTGGTAAAATAGATGTTACCAAGCTCTAGTGTGAGGAGACTGTACAAGATCTCCACAAAGGTTTAATCAACTGTCCCAAAGCTGGCTCTAACCACAGATGCAATGGACACTCACTGACTCCATTGTGCGTATGGCACTCACCATATAATAAGTCACCAGGCACACAAAATGCACCTATACAATGTATTTAATTATTACACTTTTGATACGGTTTGGTACGGTTATAAATAGTTCCAAGAGTTTTTAATCCCAAATATTATGCTGTAACTGTGTTTAGGCTGTATGTTTATACATCTGCTTGAATGTCAATTCATTTGAAATTGTTATGGCTGTTTTTAATATCAGGGCCAGGGGTCCGGTAAACTGTAATCATTGCAAACATTATGGTTGGCAACTTGGCACTTTAAAATCCAAAGTGTGACCTCTGCTTATAATTGTATATTATTCTTCTGGTTTTACCGGTTTGTACTGCTTTAGTAAAAGTGTGTGTGTGTGTGTGTGTGTGTGTGTGTGTGTGTGTGTGTGTGTGTGTGTGTGTGTGTGTGTGTGTGTGTGTGTGTGTGTGTGTGTGTGTGTGTGTGTGTGTGTGTGTGTGTGTGTGTGTGTGTGTGTGTGTGTGCGTGTGCGTGTGCGTGCGCGCGCGTAAAGTGGGAGGATGTCATTGTGTATTTCTGTACTGTTGATATCTCTGTTAAGTGTGATGAGGGATGATGTTGAATAGTGATGTAACTGTATTTTCACTGTATGTGAAAGCATGTGTATACAGCACATTTTGTGTAATTAAAATCAACCCCAAGGAATAAAAGAGTAGCTGTTGACTTGGTAACAACAAATTGGAATCCGAATAAACAACAACCACTAAAGGGGAAGAATAGACAAAGACTCGGCCTTGTGCCTTCATCAGTGTAATTAAGGCTTTCTCATTAAGGCACCAGCTTATATAGAGTCAGTCATCAGTCTAATTGCATAAAGATGTTAACAGATTCACATATTGGCAGTGAAAGCATGCGCAACAAAAAGACACGCATGGGTTAACGAGTTCATTTCAATTACATCTCATCTATGGGGTGTAAAGTAACACGCTCAACTGTGTACAAATTAAGTCAATGCACAACTGTTTTATTAACACCTTGGGGGGGAACTGAGATATAATGTTACCACTAAACTTAACTACTTGAGTCCAATACGACTAGTGAAAATGCCCAATCAATGTTGCAATGTGATGTGTGAGCTATTTTTTTAATGTTGAAAACGTTCACTTATAATGGCATGCCCAGAATACTGATATCGGGGTTAATTTGGTTAAAGGACTGGTGCTACTGTAGGTCAAGTTCTTTATTAATGTCCTGAGGATATGAGAGTGTAATGTGAGCTGGAATCCAAAATTACTCTCTTCGTAAGATCAAATGAATCCATCTGTCTGCCAGAAGGTACTGTGCTGCTCCTATACCACCCCTGCAAAAGGGATCATCTTTCTTTTTTTAACCAATAACATTCCTTTTGTTAATAACTGAAGAGCAACATGATTAGCTTGATTAAAATTATACAGTACAACAGCAGTCAGCATTACAGGCCAAAGCATAACTGTGTTATCTTATGCCACAAAGTCAATGCCACGTTTTGTTTCGCAATATTTCACACTCACAATATCTCCCAGGATAATGAATTGAATTTGACGGGAATTTATTGTTGAACACAGCAGATATTGCAGTTCTTATCTACCCATCGTTAACTTAGACACAAGTTTGTCAGTTTAAGTGCTTTCCACTTTCTTTGTTAAATGATGAAAAAGTATTTGTTTTAACCGTCGCAGTTGCCATTAGCTGTATTTTAACATTTCACCGTATGCATTCGTGACCTCATTGTATTCATGGCAAATCAAACATACGTTCATTTAGTGTAGCCTATACTTCATTGACCGGGGCTTCCAAGGGGTGACTACTTTCACCAAAATATTTGCCTTTCTTTGCAGAATGTTCGCCTGCCCTATAACAATGACATGCCTAGAATAGGGGCACAAGGGTCCATTTCGTTAAGGACTTTGGACTGAATTATGTAGCTTGATTATATACAGTATTATAGAAGCATAACTCGGTGTCATTTGGAAAAAAGCACTAGCATTAACATTATAGCTGATACAGCTTTTTATAAGCATCACGTCCTCTTTATATCCCCACATTGCTAGTGGACCAAATCATGTATATTGTTACTCCACCACTCACTGTGTCTAATGAAGGCTATTTGGTTGTGCTCTCATGTGAAGCCTATATAGATCACTGGTTTTAGTTGAAAACAAACAGCAGCGTTTTTAAATGAATGTGGCTTTAGTTAATAATGCAATTTGCTTGGTGAACAGGTTGGTTGAAGTGAATGTCAAGTCAAAATGTATTCGTAGCACATTTAAAAAACACACAAAATAATCCATTTTATATGTGATATGTACCGTACTGCACTGTATGGCATCACACAATCATTAATCAGTGTTATCGATATGATGACCAATGAAACAGCTTGTAGAACCTTGACTGTCATGAAAGTCAGAGGTTATCGAACTTTTTCATTTCAAGGACCTGTCTGTTGTGCATTAGCTCTCTGACACCCTTAAAGATGGAGTGCTGTGATTCTTGCATTTTTTCCAGTTATTCATGTGTCTATGAGGTGACAGCTAGTACTTCATTAGACTCCCTGGTGTGGTTTTTATGTACAATGACGTTTTCCCTTTGTATTTAGGGTCTCTTCCTGGAGGCTAAATCAATGACATCAAATGTGCCAATGAAAAAAAAAACTGATATTGTGACATCACAATATCATCCCCTCCCCTAACCCCTCCCCTTTAACAACAGCTGTGGGTGCGGTGCAGTTCAGCACCCACCAGGCAAACCAGGCATACTTAATGAACCTGTGTGTGTGTGTGTGTGTGTGTGTGTGTGTGTGTGTGTGTGTGTGTGTGTGTGTGTGTGTGTGTGTGTGTGTGTGTGTGTGTGTGTGTGTGTCTACATAAAAACAACATTTTAACAAATACTGTACACTTTTTTGAACAAAATCTTCCTCCTTATATATAATAATAAATAATACTGTACACTCATACTCAGTGTACTAATGTACTCTGTAACTCAGAGTTACAGACCTGTAAGCGTCCATTTAGCTGGAGACCCCCCCAAGGACCCCACCCAAAAAGAAAGGAGAAAAAAAGGAGAACAATTCAAAAGAAGACGACAACAGCGTATTAATTACTGGATATATCAGCAGTAGAAACAAGAGAAGCTAAACGACCTAGACCCAGGCTAACAAAGGTGTTGTATATACATGAATGGTATTGATTAATAGATAAGCCACTTGAATTCTGACCTATTAAGCTTTTAAAGAGCCTTACAGAACCTCAACCACAAGTCCACACTTCTCTACTAATATGAGAGAGCAATAAAAGGCAATCAATCAGCACTATTTCCTTGTTCTTTGTTTTGCAGAGAGACTGGATCCTTGCCACTTGGTTTATATAAATACAGACTCCCTGCAAAAGGCACATAAAAGACAAAATAACTGAAGCAGCTCGGCTGTGTTGTATTTTATCTTAATGAGCTGCCTTGTTCTGAAAGACATTTCTGTTGAATAAACTTGTACTGTGGGTGGCTACACTGTATGTGCGAAAATTGTTTTCAGACATAAATCTCATGTAGTAACTAGCGCCTTACGAGGGGAAAACCCTCTGTGTTTAAGTCTTGTTCTTTAGCCACATGAATGAACCCTTATATATTATGGCCATGTCATGATGGGCGATGAAAATAGCTTCATACGTGATGCTTTGTGAGCTTGTAGATTGGCTATTTTCGGTGAAGATAGCCAATAACAAGACATCTTGTTATCAGTTTGTGATATTACCAAGTTGTCCATCCGGACGTGGCTAAATTTACTAGAGCACCCGCAGGAGATATTTGGGAGCTAGACCAGTGGTTCTCAACATGTGGGTTGGGACTCCCAGGGGGTCCCCAAATGACAACATGTGGGTTGGGAGTGGGAGTCCCCAGAGTCTCCACATGACAGTGAAGTGACAATTTAAGGACTTTCAAGACCTTTTTAGAACCTCAAAAAAGGGAAGAAAATAAAAAGTTCATTACTGCATCAAAAGTAATCAACAAACTATTCTATAAAAACTGGTCAAACATTGGGAAAATTATGGAGCCTTGCAACGCGAGCCGTTTTGTGAGCTTGTAGATCTGCTATTTTCACATTATTTCCCGTATCTGTGGAACTGAGTCAAACTAAAATGCCTCAACTCATACATTCCAAGCGCTGTGCTTATCAGGGTGAGAGGCTCCCCCATTCAAATATAATTATTTTGGGGGGGTCACGGCCTGAAAAGGTTGAGAACCGCTGGGGAAGACAAATCACTGATATGGAATGAATTTACATTAGGGCTATGAAAACAAAATGGAGTGCGGACCTTATCAGAAGATAACAAGCTAACGGGTTTGTCAACAGCACTCACGCGTGTGTTTGATGTTTGAAGTGTTTTGTTGTCTTTGACTTGTAGGCAGGCGTACGGTTGTAGAAGAATCAATGAATTCCCATGAGGAGTAAATATACAAAGCATGTTGAACGTTGAACAACATTGATCGTAACGGGAGCTCGTTCACATGAGCATCAAGTCCGACTCCTACGTACCGTCACCTGTGCGATATATGTGACCGTATTTCACTGAAAATAGAAAAACACAAAGACAACTAAAAAGACATAACCAGTGGTGAACAGTAACTAAGTACATTTACTTGGGTAATGGGTATTATAGGATATTTTTCACTGAAATAACTTTGCAATGGATTAAAGCAGAGTTGTTTTGTTCATGTCGATCCAACAGAGAAGGCACAGGCATAATTAAAGCAACTTTTGACCCCTCTCTTCTGACACTTGGTCGCTCGCTCACTCAAATCGCAGGCGCGCGCACACACACACACACACAGTCACACACACACACACACACACACACACACACACACACACACACACACACACACAAACACACTGATTAGGTTTAATAAAGGCCAGTCCTTACTCTTTACACTGTGGGTTGGTTTAATAGCCTGTCCTCGCCATTGTTCTCTTAGGATGGTAAGATAAGGTAGAACATTGCTAATCAATATTATGTACACTGAAACAGATAGAAGTGGCATTTCCATTTAAAGTGGCATTCTTCAGTTGGTATGTGTGCTGGAACCAGTGTACCTCTTTTGTTTTTCACACGTCAATTTTGTACTCATGCAGCGATCCTTTTGCCCTCATTATGTTAGTGGAATATGTTCAATCAAAGGACCTACAGTACATGTCATCATAAACCTATCATAAACCACTTACAGTTTTTTAATTGATAAAACAGGTCATGAGTTATTGAACCGAAAGTGGACACTGTTATGATGTTAAGCGCATATGAGACTAATTGTAAACAGCGTGATTTACAAATGTCACACTACTAAAAACGGCATTAAATAAATCATTTTCAGCTTAAATCAATTATATTTCATTCAAGCAACAACTGTTTTACATTGTTTTCATACCCTTGGTGTATCAAACACAAGGGAATTCCATGGGAAAGTACATTAACAATGAATGTTACAATTAGACCACTATACTGTGCACCACTGCTTTGGCGGTACATACTTACAGAACAGAACTAACATCCATAGCGTGTTAAAATGATGTAAACTAATGAAGAACAGATACTGTACATGCAGACAACCAAGTGAACTTTGGCATGGGGGGGTCAGATCAACATATGGAATGAATTATGTACTGGCCACATATGGAGTGTACACTGTACAGGCGGGTTTGATGAGGTCAGATCAACATGTCAGAACAGGTCAGCTCCATATATGGAGATCTAAGGGATGTAGTGGGGGCAGTGTCTTGAGTGTACATGGTTTGATGAGGGCCCAGGTAGGGCCGGGCCTTAATCTTCGGGCCTGTTGAGAACTCTAGTTTTCGCCGGCTGCTGGGCGCGGCTGTACAAATAACTTTGGGGCAGGCCCTTCTAGAGTTTAAATGGACATGGTATCAGTCAAAATGGAATCAATGGAATGTCAGAACAGGTCAGTTCCATATGGAGATCTAAGGGTTTGAGGTTTGAGGTGAGATGTAGAGTTGCTGGCCAATATCGATGACATCAGGGATCTCCATATATGGGCTTAATATTGATGACATCAGGGATCTCCATATATTGATGAATCACGTGATGTCACGAGGCATTACCATATATGGGGAGTGACTGACTGACTGACTGACGGGAAATGCACAATTTCATAGTAACTGCGACTTGCTGTCGCAATAATAGGTGAATAATGTCCCATACATTGACGAACATTGTCTTCTAGACAATTTGGACTTAGTAAAGTCTATATTGCACTTCTTTACGTATATGTCTATAGGCTGTACACTGTGTACAGTGTACACTGTACGTGTATGTAATCCTTCTTTAGTACTTGAAGTCACTGAGTGTGTATGTTATGTATGTGTAACAAACAAACCATACTGTATGTGAAATACATTCAAATGAGTTTAATCTCTTTCAGTTGAGAACTTTTTTTCCCCACATTACTAATTAAACTATCATAAATGTGTTTTTTGCACGTTGTATGCAAATAAATTAGTAGATACAAAAATCTATTAATTCCCATGAGTATAAAAATGTGTACAAAATGTGAACATCGTTGTTCGGAAGAGCATAGGGTCCTACTCCTACGCACATTCACTTTCTTAATTGCTTGATGAATAAACCCTTTATTTTAGAGCAATCCTATCCATCCCCCATCCCTTACTGTGTCTGCTAAATGAAAACAATATTCACAGGAACATCGTTGCTCAGTGTCAGGCAGAAATGAGAAACCCTTATCTCCATATTTAAACTGTTTGCGTTTTTCCAAACACAATCATTTAAATTTGAATTGTGAAAAATAACAGTTCATAATGACAGATCGAACAGACGTATCCAGAAAGAGAACATGACATCACGTGTGACATGATGTCACATCATTGTCATTTAGTGATGAGCGTCACCTGTCCGTTGAACTGTAATTGGACGGAGAGGTGGGGCAGCCTTGGGAGGTTTCTGCTTGACTGTCTCCGTCTCTTTTTCCCAACTTCCCATTAGGAAGAATAAAAGTGAAGACATTTGTCCTAATTGGTAGGCTACTATAGTCTCGCACAGCCAGTTTTCTTTTATCATTTATACATTACTGCACTAGATCTCAGAGGTATATTTCTACTTTTTACTCTACTAGTTATTTCATAGTTTTAGCTAAGTTGCTTTGCAGAGAATATGTATACAAAACACACATTGACTGATAAGTCAATATGTTTTTTGCACATTTACCAGCTTGCATTCAAAAAATGATCTGCATTACTTTGATCCAATACTGTATGTACCGGTAGTTCCATTCTATAATGAGTGTGCTTATGTTTGATATACTCTAAGCTTATGTTGATGGCATGCAGAATACTTTTGTACCTTTACTAAGACTTTTATTTGTCTAACAGCATATATCTACCCTGTGGTATTGATGTTTTGATTCAAAAGATAAGCATTCTTCCAGTCCCACAACCACCTTAAAAAGCTTGATTCTTCAATTGCCACTATATGCAAATGTCAACTTTCCATGTTATAAGAATAGCAGTGAATGGTCCCATCAAGTCGTTGTGTGTCCTGATAAAACAGGAGGAAGTATTAGCTGTGTCATCTGGGGGGACACAGAGTTAATCATTGAAGCTTTACGTTTACGGCATCAGTCTTATCACAGTAAGCCTTGTCTGCTAATCAGTTCTCTAGCACTCTCTCTCTCTCTCTCTCTCTCACGCACGAACGCATGCACGCACACACGCGCGCTCTCACACACACACACACACACACACACACACACACACACACACCTGTGTTTATCTCACCACCCCTACCTTATCTGCTCAACCACAGAAACATTTGCCTTTTACAGTTTCCTCGGTGCAAGGTTTGGCAATATCTCTCTTCTTCTCTGATCCACAATAAAGGGGGCATTTAAAAACACAGTAAATACTGTAGACCTATAGTGCTAACTTTAACATTCTGTATTGCTAACCTCACAGGCACTATGTTATGCACTCGTTATCTTACAAAGCTTGCACCCTTCAAGTTCTTATTGATTTATAATGGTACGACGGTCGTTGTGTTAATCAGTACCAGAAGTGAAAGCTGAACAGGAATGGAAACATTTGAAGATGTTCTGGACTGCTATCTGCTTGTGCTAGATTGTACGAGAGAGAGAGAGAGAGAGAGAGAGAGAGAGAGAGAGAGAGAGAGAGAGAGAGAGAGAGAGAGAGAGAGCAGGGGGGGGGGGGGTAATTGAATGGATGGCA
This sequence comes from Protomyctophum bolini, assembly GCF_963924005.1. Taxonomy (NCBI): domain Eukaryota; kingdom Metazoa; phylum Chordata; class Actinopteri; order Myctophiformes; family Myctophidae; genus Protomyctophum; species Protomyctophum bolini. Next base: position 27,854,073 of record NC_137873.1, on the reverse strand, counting down.
GCCAAATAATGTGTCACATACAACATGTAAATAGTCATGGATTGGAAAGTCTGCTAATTGCTAAATAATGCTATGGAGGCATGCTATTGTATAAGTAACATCAAAACAATTTCTATTATACAGTATCCACATCATGAATTACACAGCTTTCACCTATTTCAAGTCATTAAGGGGAGGGAATTTTCATTCAGTGTGACAAAGGACAGCACAAACCAAAGGAAGGTGCGGTTGTAATATTATGTAACCTTATGCATGCATGTTTTTTTTTGTTTTTGTTTTTGCTGGGCAGAAATTGTGACGCGATTTGGGTCAAAGCAGTAGCCTACTGGTGATTCAAATTTCTGTGATGGAAAAACACCATTCTGTTGAATAGATGTGTGACTAATACAGAGCTAGCACATTATGTTTTTCAGTTCACGCTCGCTCACACACACACACACACACACACACACACACACACACACACACACACACACACACACGCACACACACACGCACACGGCCACACACACACACACACACAGACGTGGTGACATCAAGGACACACTTTGGGTGGAAAAGCACCAGATTCAGGAAGGATGGCCGACAGAGTGCAGTGTAATAATGACCAGACAGAGACAGGCAGGACGCGAGAGACAGGAAAAGGAAACCGTATAACGGACGGAGCCAGGTGATTGGTGGAGAGAGAACAGAGGCGTCCTTGGGTCAGTCCCACAGAGAGTGAAAGGATGGAGTTGCGTCCAGATGGCTGGGTCTGATATAGGTGCTGTTCACATCACCTTGATGACTCAGCATGTGTGTATACACTTCACTGGAAACTCACTGGGGGGTCACTATCTGTGTTCATTTCCTATAGACTAAAACTATGACGAAAAATGTTCGTTGACTGCCTTTTTTCACTGATGAAAACTAAACAAAAACTAAATAAAAAACAAAGCTATTAATGACAAATAGAAATGTAAAGGGAGGGACTAGTGGACAAGAGATAAAAATTCCTGTCAAAATCAACACTGCAACGAATGCTGAAGAATCTTCATTCTTGCCAGGTTGAGGGTGGATATCAGTGTAAACCATGACAAGGGATGCCAGGTTGAGGGTGGCTATCAGTGTATACCATGACAACACTAGGGATGCCAGGTTGAGGGTGGCTATCAGTGTATACCAGGGGTAGGCAACCTGCTGCTGTAGAGCCGCTCTTAGGCTCGTGGCTCCCAGTTGCTACTTGGGCAAATAAGTATGAAAAGGAATGAGGTTTTCTTTTCCTTTTCTTTTTCTTTTAAAACATTTTAATGATAATTTATTATTGTAGTATGCATAAAGTTATTCTTTCATTTTGATATTGCAAAACAATATTGCCTATACACCAGATAAAAATAAGAAACTAATTTAATGAAGGAAAATAGAGTAGAGTGTATTAATGCTAGCTATACATCTGTTTTCACCACCAATGCTGCTGGCTTACTGGTATTACTTGATTTGCTTTGAGAAATTCAACAATTCAATAATTATTTTGCGGCTCCAGATAGAATTGTAATACTTTTTTGGACCAAAAATAGCTCTTTTGATGATAAAGGTTGCCTACCTACCTACCGTGACAAATAATTACATCAATAGTATACACTGTATACTATAATTATTTTTCACATTGAAATTGAGAGGAAGGGAGAGATTATAACGATTGGGTGTGTGCTTTTACTATCCGTGCATAACTAAGCTACCAGCATTCTCATCTATCTTTTATATAGCCTACCTGTCTTTCAGTCTGACAGTACGTAAGCCTTTTTGGCTCACCATCAAATCTCCTTCTCCATGCTAATTCTCTTCTCATATTAAGAGCTTCCTGGTTTGATCATTGGGATGATATCAAGACGAATGTTGATTGGTTCAACTACAAAGAGAGGACACGGCAGCATGGCAGGTTTTTGGTGGTATTTTGTATTATATACCACCAAACAGAAGATGAGGAAAATGTTTCACCAAACTACTGAGACGAACCGAGCGCGGAGGCTCTCTGTTTGTCACACTTAATTGCGAAGGGCTGTAAAAGTGTCTGTAGCGTTGTAAAAATTCCTGTCATTGTGTGTCTGTCTCTCCTCTTTGGTGTTTCTCGTGGCTGCCCGGGGAGGCCTGGGGGGGTTACTGAAAGTGCGAGATGGAGCTAGTGATGGAAAGCGCGGAAAAAGGAGAGTGAAGCAGCAGGGGGTCTCAGCCCAGGGCCAAGAAGGAGTGGATATAGTGGGGGTCTAGACTAGTGAGCAGGAAAGAGAGGGAGAGAGAGGAAGGGAGGCAGGGGGTTAATAGTGGGGACCGAATGGGGGATTATCTCCCCCTCAACTCTGGATTTAAGCTTTAAGCCAATGGGCCACCTGAAAGAGCTCACGCCAGGCTTACTGTTAAAGAAATGCTGCCCAACGACGCAACATATTCAAAGAGCATCCACTAGCTCTCTCTCTCTCTCACGCTTGCATGCATGCATGCGCACACACACAGTATAGCATGTGTCTGTGGACACGTGTGCGGATTTGTTCACTTGATTCCGTGAAGATTTCTGAGGATTTCCGTGTCCTGGATTGTCAGCAAAATCCCCTGCAGTCAGACACCCTTGTCTGAGGCAAGGGTGGGGGGGGGGGGGGGGGAGGGAGAGAGAGAGAGAGAGAGAGAGAGAGAGAGAGAGAGAGAGAGAGAGAGAGAGAGAGAGAGAGAGAGAGAGAGAGAGAGAGAGAGAGAGAGAGAGAGAGAGAGAGAGAGAGAGAGAGAGAGAGAGAGAGAGAGAGAGAGAGAGAGAGAGATGTGCGTGAGTGCATGCATGGCGTCCCCATCAGCTTGCTCCATCCATACCTGCTGCAGTGGCAGCGGCAGGCCTTATGTTGAATTTGAGCTCGCTGACGGTGACAACGTCACATGTTTCACTTCTCACGTCGTTCAATAATCCGTCCTTGCCTGCACCAAGCATGGATAGATTAATGGCAAAACACCAGATAGGCTCATCAAAATGCGAGGGGCAAAGTCACTTAGACCTGCTGTTTTTTTTTAGTTTTTTTGCGGAGCACGGTTGCCGCCGGTTGCTTAATCTGGCAAAAAAGGCATTTTCCCCTTCAGCTGAGTGGGATACGCCAACACGCACGCACACACACACACACACACACACACACACACACATGCTGACACGTACATCAATATTACTAGGCCAAAAAACTGCAACTCAGTGCAGATGAGCATTTTTTCCTTTTTGCTATTAGCATCCACTTTAGTGCCAACTGACCAATTTGTTTGAACTCTTTCTCACGTGCACGAGCACACACACACACACACACACACACACACACACACACACACACACACACACACACACACACACACACACACCCTAACCTTAAAGGGATAGTTCACCCTCAAATTATTTTATTTTTTTTCCCATTGATTACTCACTCCTTGGAGGCTTGAATTCATGGATATTTCTTTGTTTTCGTCGCATTCCTATGAGCCAATCGTTTGATTACCAGCGGTGGTTCCCTATGGAGACACAAAGACAAAGAGCCTCATTTGGGTCTCCATAGAGAACCACTGCTGGTCATCAGATTAGTGGGACCTATAAGGATCTGTCCTCACAATGTCTACTGCTTGTGGGGACATTTGGCCCCAATAAAGGGGGCGTATACGTTGGTACGACGTACATACTAACAGAACCGACAGGCATTAGTCCGACACATGCATGGCGGGCGGGAACCCCTTTTGGTGTTTTAAACATTATGTTTTAATTTAGCTATGGAAAAATAGCAGATCTACAAGCTCATAGCGCGCCACCGAGTGGCACGTTACGAGCTTGTAGGTCTGCTATTTTTGAAAAAAATCGTGAAAATGTGTCGCAAATCCTGACAGAAAACTGTCAGGATTTAGAAGACATTTGATCAATTTCGACGTCAGGCCTAAATGGGTTAAGACTCACCCGTGGATTCCCTGTGAGGTCAGGGTTAGGTTAGGGTTTTCAGTACGGTGTCGGACTAATTAATGCCTGTAGGACTGTTAGTACGTTTTACCAAACACCCTACAAATAGAGCATTGTGCGCGCACACACACACACACACACACGCGCACACACACACACACACACACACACACACACACACACACACACACACACACACACACACACACACACACACACAGGAACAGACACTAAATCGTGTAACTTACAGCCACAGTCTAGTGCTTTATTGGAAAGCAAACAGACACGCACGCGCACACACACACACACAACACACACAGGAACAGACACTAAATCGTGTAACTTACAGCCACAGTCTAGTGCTTGACTAGACAGGGTATATTTTGCATCATGAAGGAGGATTTAGCATGGGTGGGATGGCAGGGTCCATCTGTGAAGACAGAGGGGGGTCTCTAATCTCTGTCTCTGAGACAGACGGCTGATTGACAGCACAAAATACATCGAGAGGGAGGAGGAGGAGACTGATATTTATAATGACGGCTGATTTTGACGGCTCTCTGTGTCTTTCCTAGGAAGCTTAAGCATAAGGTGTCTGGAATGTATAAATAAAGGGCAGAAGACCATGCAATGACTGATTGAGGAGTGAAATTTTATTCAAGTGAGACTGTCACAGCCCCCTGTAGTTTGGCCTACTAGGGCCTGTGTGGTTTGTTAGGTAGGCCTATTTCTTTGCTTCCTACAGGTTCTGATTGCCAATCAGTGCATTGGGTGCACCTGGCCAGTGTTCCAGTGTGCTCTATAGAGCACCGCAGTCCCGCCCCCTTTCAGAAAAGCGAGTGGAAGCCCCATGCATTCTCCCATCGGCACTTTTAATATAATTTATTTAAAGACGGTTACGCCGCGGACAAAGCCAATTCGGATCGTGACGAATCATGACAATGAACACAATATTTTGGGACGATCAAATCATTAGAAAGAAGAAAAGAAAGTCAGGAGACAACACTATTTGTTTTGTTTTTCGTCTTATAAATTATTTGATCGGCCCAAAATATTGTGTTCATTGTCATGATTCGTCACGATCCGAATTGGCTTTGTCCGCGGCGTAACCGTCTTTAAATAAATTATATTAAAAGTGCCGATGGGAGAATGCATGGGGCTTCCACTTCCTGGGCCACTCGCTTTTCTGAAAGGGGGCGGGACTGCGGCGCTCTATAAAGGGCTGGAAGTTGGCTGGCCTGAGTGGCCTCACTCTCTCTCTCTCTCTCTCTCTCTCTCTCTCCTTCCATGAGAGCAGCAGCATTTGTTTGCACCATTCAACACCCCACACTACACTCACTGAACTCTTGGGTAATATAACAATAATATAGCTGCTGATATAAGAAATGAGGGCTAAAATATTCATATCCGTATATTTAAAAAAATAGGCTAAATGTTAGTATCCCTTTAAGTCACTCACTCTCAGTCTCACACTTGAGAATAAGCTCATCATGTCATGTTTTGAACTTAAACTGCAGTTCTGTGTGTGTGTGACAACTCATTATCACCCATTTTCAGAGACGTTCACAGTACAGCGTTCAAGTTGTCAGCACTATTACTTGATAACGCATTTTTGGCAGAGATGCTATGCTGCAGAAAAAAGTTTGCGTACTATATAATCCTTGTTCATTCAATATGTCCTCTATCGTGTCCTCTATGCATTAATCCTTATTGATGAAGGCCCACCATTATTCTTCACATGAGGAGATGGTTGATATAGAAATGTTCTGCAGTATTTACCAATTTACAGCCACTAGCTATTCCGCTCCACCACAACTATGAGCTATCCATAGAGCCATGCAGAGTATATAGACCACTATATCGGTTTGTCCCATTTGTTTATCTGCCATAATTTTACATTTTGACGACATCGTGTCTGCAATTATGTAGTACCTCCGTTTTTAACCACTTTCATCTTGTGTTTAAAAAACGCATCGTGACACGTGAGCTTCATGCAGACTGACTATTTGCTATTTTTTATTTATTGTTTTATTTTTATTTTTGGGGGGGACGACGACTAGAATAAGCTTTTACTTTTACATGATTTTTTTATTTAATTTTTATCTTAAAATATATCGGTAATCAGTGGTCTAGTAGGAGGGACCACCATAATATCAGGATCGGCATCGGACCAAAAAGTCTGTCATGGAAACGAGGCCTGGATGCCAGAAGAAAGCATCGTGGATGAGAGCAAAGTGCATCACGTTATCAGAGCTGCACCTCCCCTCCTGTCTGTGTTTCCTGCCATCCCTCAGCCTCAACCCCCCTGCTGTGTACTGCTCTCAGCAACGCAGAGATCCACAGACAGCATCACACACACAGTGTAGTAGACGCGCACAAAAATGTACGTACGCACTTAAAGGGTGAATTTGTCAGCGTTTCGAAACCTTTCGCCTGCAAAACAAAACAGTCACTTGAGAATGGTATTTGAAAATAGATCAATGTGTTATTAACAGCCCCATATAGCTCTGACAAATGTGTAAAGCTGTCAGACACGGCTGGAAACATAATAACATAAATCATGGTGTAGGTGTAGGTATATTTGGTTTTGCACTAAGTGAATATTTAGAATAGGCCTACATCTCTTTAGCTACACGTGTCAAAATGTGTAAAAACTAAAAAAGATTTCTCCTCGCAGGAATCTATTGATTTCACACGAGGTCTACCGCCTGTGTTATTCTCATGTGAAAAAGACATAGATAAAAATGCATGCAATTGCATGCTGGGTCTGGACCGTGGCTCAGCGGTCCAGGCACCCTGGCTGGTAATCCAGTCAGTGTGCCGCGGGTTCCACTCCCGATCCCGACGGCCTTTACTGCGTGTCACCCCCCCCCATCGCTCTCCCCATTTCCTACTATCTATCCATCTATCAAAAATATAAAATAAAGGCGAAAGCCACAAAAACAAACATTAAAAAATATATATGTATGAGAGCTGTTGACAAACGTATTAGGTTACCTTTTAAAACCATTCTCCACTCGCATGCCACCCTCACATTTAGCTCCGAGCTTCAACACATTTCTCATTTGATAATATTTACTAAAGATTAAAGACTTGCAGTCCTATTAAACCGAGACAAACAGACAAGAAGTCAAGATTGACTTTGGAAATTAGTTTCAATAATATCCACAGTGATTACAGTCACAATTTCCATAATTTATTTCCACTTCAATAACATTTTCAACATGTTGTCCTTTTATTCCTACAAAGTGAAGTAATGAAATGTTTTTTTTACTTATTTTTAGGTGGTAGTAGTAGTAGTAGATTACTATGAAAACCAGCAAAACCTGTCTGTCCGTCTTTCCGACGATCCGTGTGTCACGCCACCAGATATGGCGGTCAGTCTGTTACGCCTCGCGACACGTCACGCCACCATATATGGCAGTCTCCATAGGAAGATTACAACACTGACCTCACCTCGCGTGCACGCCACTTTGCCCTTTTGGGCGAGGACGCTTCACATCCTCAGGGCGTCTTACTGGTAGTAGTAGTAGTAGTATATAGAAATAGTCCTCAACCACTTGCCCTGTTGTTGGTTGATCTGGGTTCATGATACTCCAACTTTGCACTTTGTAAGTCACTAAAAACAACTGCTAAATCACTAGATTGTAAACTGGACCTACCCAGGCCTTGCCAATACATCAAGGACCTGTTGTTTTTTGTTTTTTTTATCCTGGGAAAGTTGATTGAGAATTTCCATTCATATGGTGATGGTAAAAAGACCTTTAGAGCATCAACCATATTTAAAAGAGTGTTCACAGTAGCTAAACGTCGTCCAATAGAACGCCGAGGTCCTGACGTCACTCGCTCTTCCCCTGGTTAGTTCATGGAAGTTTTTTTATATGGAGAATAATGGGGTCATCTTAAAATCGTCTCATATAAGCATTGTGGTCCAGAATTACACACTGCCCCGGCGATATTGTCGGGGAGGTGTCTCTGTATTGTCTATGACAGTCAGTCCCTCATATTTGATACAGACCGTTTCTAGTGAAAATGTACTTAATTCAACAGCAGTAACATTAGCGTTTTCTCACAGTCAGTTGATTCTTCATATCCAGATGAGTGAAACGGCCGGGATGATTTGCGTATACAGGTCTAATGTTTGTTAACTCTGTTTTTAGTTCAATGTTTGTTTTACATCACCATTACATCACCTAATCAACATGAGTTAGACTTTAATATATTAGCGCCCCTCACTTCACACAGGTCTGATTTTTTTTTAAAAATGCCACGTTTTGGGCTCCTTTGGATCACTGTGTACTGCCTCATAAATGATACATAGCTTGCAGAGTTAGTTCAGGCAGATATACTCGAGGGGTTTCATGCAGTGCTCAAGGGCGCATACATATACTCAAGGGGTTAATATGCTGCATTTCTACGTGGGTGTATATCGAATCCTCTATTCGTGAGTTGTCTGACTGAACTGGGCTTTATAGGATATCTGAAAAATATTGATTGTGACGCAATGGCAATGCCATACAAACATCACACACTCACAATCAAACCTTGAAGTTATGGTCATGGAGTACAACCTATGTTAAACTCTAAAGTTTAGAGTTTAACATAGGTTGTACTCCAGATTGCACTTGACCACAGAACTGTGAATGAGCTGTTTATATAGAGTCTAAAGTAACAGCTCATTCACAGTTCTGTGGTCAATTGCATTGCTGAAAGGCAGGTCAGCTCTGTGTTGGCTTGGGTGATCTCAACTGCACTGCAAGAATGCATCTCTGTCTGTCCATCCAAAAACAGAGTGCGATATGCAATATTCTATAATGAATATGGCAACGGTTCAATGGTCTGTTTTGCCCTAATGAGCTTCTGGAATTAGTCTGAATATCCTGCTGAGCAACAGTTAATTAAGTCTGTGATGTTGCCTTTGCAGATGGGATTCCGACTCACACCTGGCTTTGCCGTCTTGGCTTGATTAAAAAAGGAAACTATATACTTTGTATCACCTTGGAAAATATGTCATGATCTTCTGACTAATTTATTGAGTGAATGAAACATTTGTGGTTTAGTTAGGGGTGAAAGAAACAAACAGCTGTTAAATTACCAGAGCAGTCTTTTCACTGCCAGAGTAAATGCAGTGGTCTGGAGTCTCTGGACATGACAGTCTGGGTCCTAGTGGGAGCTCAGGTGTGCATCGGTCAAATAAAAGTGAAGGTGCCATAAAATTAGATCAGCGTGATGCAATTTCAACCAAATTGGCTTGGGATCACATAATCTTTTCCCTGACGAGTGCTTTTTTGGTAATTGTTCAGAATGTCTTTGCATATAATCCCCTAATTATGGAATTTGCATAAGGCCCTGCGGTTTACGTGCAGACCCGTCAGTTCCAAATGGTCCGTAACGGGAGGATTCAGTGTGTGACCTGTGTGTGCAGAAACTCAAAATGTATCCTCTGATCTGAGCACAGCTTGTAGGCAACAGCAGGGAGCAGATGGGCACCTCTTAGTTAAGTTATAAAATAAAATAAAATAAAAACACCTTCATAGGGTTTAGACTTTAGAATCTAGACAAGCGCTTGTTTAAACCTCCCCTGGTTATCCACCTATGAAAGTCAGGTTATATCCTCGACTGGCCTCATTTAAATAAAGTAGGGCAAATCCATCTCCTACCCATAACTTTAACGTACATACACATACAAATGGGTCTCCATTTACATTTTAGGTATTTGGGCGGTGTGCTTATCCAGGATGAATTGGAATGAGTGGTTTCGGTAAGGGTTCAGTGGCTTGCTCAAGGACACTTTGACAGGAAACACAGTGAAGTGGCGACCCTTTTGAGATCATTAAGGGCTGTATCCTGGGACCCGACTAACAAATGAAAGTCTTTCATTTAGTTACATTCCTCCAGTAATTAAATTGTAACCGCATGCCTTCTTCAGTCTGCCCAATTTACCTATTCATCTGCTGACAGTGTGTCACTGAGACAATACAAGAACATAACAGAACGAGGTAGCTTTGCAGTGACAACTGTTAAAGAATTTGCAAAGGCAGAAGAGCTGCTACGAAGAACACACACTGTGTGTTGACAGTTACTGTGTTTAATTGTAACACTAATGCTGTGATTTATTTTACGTAGGCCTATATGTAAATCAACCATTTTAAAATCACAAACTCTAGCTTCCGCATTCTTATTATTGTTATAACATTCAACCAAACCAAAACTCGGTTATGCCATAATACGTTGTCTAAACAGTATAGGGAAAAACTCAGCGACCAAAATATGAGTGAACGAATATAGGATGTAATATGAGTCAGTGGTCGAGTTCATTTCACATGGATGAATGATGTAGATCTGAAATAATACCTCAGGAATATGAGGCTGGGGAAAGAGAGAGCACATTCATTCATGTCACACATTTCCCCAGTTGACCATAGAATCCAAACTGATCGATAGCTCGGTCATCTAACCGGTGAGTTATTTACAGGCACAGCGATTGATTCCATTCACTTTATGAAGTCATGGTATCATGATGGACATGAAGTCATAGTCCTGCAGCTCATTTGTCCACATATTTCATTCAATCAACTAGGGCTGCCTGCAGCTATTGATTATTTTTATAATCTTTTTTAGTATATAATCTAGTTGTTGTCATGTATCAATGAAACGATGAACCACAACAACGGTAATGTGGAAATTGTGAAAATAGCCAATCTCCAAGCTCACAACGTGTCTCATTGAGACGCATTGTGAGCTTGTAGATCTCATATTTTATATTATTTCTGAACATTTGTTATTACTTTTTGAAGATAATGACTTGCCCAAAATATGGATTGATGTTTTGTTTTGCAATTTTGATTAAATTGATTATACAGTAGTTTGATTTACTGTTGCACTTGTGGAATCTAAAGCCCTTGGCTATATACTTCAATAACCTCTTGTCCCACAAGTGTTTATAATTGTCTGAGCGGCTGGCAGAGCAGCCTAAAACAGATACACAACACATTTTCAGATGTGACATACTGTCAGGCATCATGTGTGGGCGGGCGGTGGTGAAGAGAGTAGCCAAAGCACCCGGGAAGGGCCAAGAACAGCAGGTCCTGCGTTCAAATCTGCCTCGCTGAAACGGACAGACGGACAGACTCACTCTGAGCCTTTACAGTTTACACAGTATAGACGGTTAACAGAAAATAAGAGAATTTAAATCAAATGAACAGATTGTTAGTTTGGCAAAAAAAATAATAAAACGTATTCACTAAAGCATAACTTGTTGAGTGAGGTTTCCTTTGTGTTTTAGATTATTATTTCTTCAACAATCGTCTATGAAATCTACTGCGTTTTGCACATTTAGCTGGACATTTTATCAATTTTCCCCAAGTAGAGTTAGTGTTTCGTAGATGATTTCCCCATCATCGTGGTCTGCCCTTCTAAAGTCTGTACTCAGAGGAATTGGAATTCTATAAGTCCAACAAAGCGTCCCTCAGGGAGCGTGCCCAATGCCGTTCTAACTCCTCTGCTGGATGGCTGTGGGCCCCGAGGGACCCGAGCACGCCACCATGCTGTGTGTGTGTGTGTGTGTGTGTGTGTGTGTGTGTGTGTGTGTGTGTGTGCTCATGCCCCCTGGCCATCTCTCTCTCTCACTGTGAGGGGAGATCTCATTGGACATCAGAGGGTTGTGAGTAGTTCTTCACACTCACCGATTAGCTGTGCTCAGCAAGACATACAGGGAGCAAGTCACACGCACATACAAGCACACGCACACGCACACGCACACACACACACACACACACACACACACACACACACACACACACACACACACACACACACACACACACACACACACAAGCTGACTGAGGGGCAGGCAGAAAGATAGACAGACTTCAAGGCCCAATCGTCGCTGGTTAAACTGACGAGATGACACAGTGTGTGTGTGTGTGTGTGTGTGTGTGTGTGTGTGTGTGTGTGTGTGTGTGTGCACGTGTGCTGTTGGCTTGCATAGTGGGGGGTCCAGCATGGCCACAGGGTCTTTTAGAAACTGACGTCCATTAAGCCAGTCAAAGCCTCAACAATGACCTACTGTGGTCTGCTTCACATAACTAAGAGACAAGAACTTCTATAGTCGTACAAGCATGGATCAGGTCGACTGAAAAACCACATGTATGACTGTACCTCGTGCTGATTGCTCTACTGTCTATAGTAATACATTATTCAATATTTAATCAATACTTCAATACAGCATCCAGAAGTGACCTGGGTCTACATATGTATAGTACACCCACAAAGGGTTTGCCTACACAAATTGAGCTTTTTTTTTTTACTTTAAATTTTTATCCCACGATTTTGTAACCCAGTTTTCTTTTCACCCAGTGCCAATTATCTAATGTAATCCTGGGCGCTACACTTCCTCTGCCAACCTGGGGGGGCAGCGGACTGACCTCATGCCTCCTTCTATGCATGAGGAGTCCAAGCTGCTTCTTTTCACCTGACAGAGGGGAATTTCCCCGGCCGGACGTAGCGCGTGGAAGGGACACGTTATTCCGACCAGTTCCTTTCCCCTCCATCAGGCGCCCCGACTGGCCAGGGGGAGGTAGTTTTAGAGACCAGGATTACGGCATGTTTTTGTGAGGGTATCTACCCTAGGGGACACGGGGAGAACATGCAAACTCCACACAGAAAGGCCCTATCGCCAACCCCCGCCTCGGGTATGGGCACTGATGACGCGGAGGAGGGAACACGCCGCCAGTGCCCACAAAGTTGAGCTTTGATAAGGTTTCATAACATAACAAAACTCAAATAGCATACAGGTCTGTTGCTCTGAAACACTGACCTGAAATTATTGTATTATAGGTCCGTCAAATTACTCATTCTTAAAACCTTTTCAAAGATTGGGTACAGGCACCAAACCAATTGGTCCCACCATGGTGCACAGAGGATTGACCAGTGACTCACTATTCTGCTGTCTACCAAAGGGAGCATTAAGGTCACGCTTGGTACATAAACTACACTTTGTGTACTCATGTAATGAGACTGTAAATAATCATCACCAGCGACAATCTTTGTTGTGTGCTTTGATGCTAAACTAAACAGTATGGTCTGCATTTCTTTTTATTTAAATCATGAGTAGCTAATGTGCAGTGCTGTGGGAATTGTTGTGTTTTGGCTGTCTGAAAGGCTTTTAAATCAAAAAGCATTCAGGAAAAGAGAGGTGCTGCCTGTACATGATTCATTGAATCAGTCCCAAAATGAAATGCATGTGCTTAGCTTTCAGTCAATAGACTTTCATCAGAGCATGTCTACAAAGAAGCAAATACATCGCATTCAAAGGGTGGTTTGCTCATCCTCTTATATAACAGGGCCCTGAGCGTGTCAAATACAGAAGGCCAAAGCTATATTTCTGCACTTTAATGTGACCAGTATTCAAACAATGGGAATTCCTCATTGCTAACATTTGACTGTAAGCGATTGAAATTAACTTCACAAAACTATCTCCTTCATATCCCGTATCTTGAATAAGTGTATGTGATCTTGCCCTGTTTTACAAACATAGGATATGATGTAGTGTATTCTGTATTCTGTATTCTCACCAGAAGTATGAATGCGGGGGTTAAAGTGGTAAAATGTCAGCATAAATTGTACCCTTCCTTGGTGTTGGATTTGTTAGTTTGTTTGTTTTATTTACCTTGCTATGGTACAGTAAACAGCATTGTTTTATTTACCTTGCTATGGTACAGTAAACAGCATTGCTTGAGCTAATCAGCCAATATGTTATAACTGATTTAAGGCGGATTAGAGATTCCTGCGCTAAGCTCTGAGAGAATCCTCTCAATTATTCACAGATGCAGTCCGAAAGAGCTTAAGAAACAATAGCCATTTTCAACCTGCCTCATGTACTGAAAGGTGTGCGTGCGTGCGTGCGTGCGTGCGTGCGTGCGTGCGTGCGTGCGTGCGTGTGAGCGTGCGTGCGTGCGTGCGTGTGAGCGTGCGTGCGTGTGTGTACGTGTGTGTGTGTGTGTGTGTGTGTCTTTAAATAAATTGTTAAATCAAATAGCAATGGAAATCTTCCAACATTGGAACCAAGACACCCCATGGAGTTAAAATGTAAGAAAATCTAATTTTCTTACAATGCAGCATTTGAATGCTTGCCTTCAATAACTGCACTCGGGACTTGGCCCTGCATTTCTGAGGATCCGCTTGAAAACGAGATGATGAATCTCAAGGGGTTTATCCTCTAATTGATTTCTTTGTTTTTAAATATAATACAATCTCTTCAAGAATAGGTTTGATACGAAACATGGAAAAATATCTGTTGACAGTTACTTAATGAACACGTTCTTACGTCAGGGACGTCATAAAAAGGTAAAGGAGATCATTATATATGACAGTGAGGTTATATGGGCCCTACATTATGAATGTGAATGACTATGAATTATGTTCTGAGGAGCCTGGGTAATGGGTATCATACCTTTTCACTGAGGCTAACAATTCCTGACAAGGTCTGTGTCTGGAATTGACCTTTTGTCTGGCATTCACTCCCCTTTTTGATATTAACAAATAAATGCTTTTGACAACTAAAAAGGCCTCCGCTAGCTACTGATGGGTTTTGTTACCAGTGGACCTTCGTACTGTAAGAGGTCGATGGAGAGAAAAAAATTCTAGACAAATTGTATTTCAATTGCATGAGCTGAAAAGAAAAAGTATGTCAGAAAAGGGTACAAAGTTGGGAAAATAACTGAGATTGAGGTCTGGGGTAAAGTGTTCTGAAATTGTCTTGACCCGTTGCTCCATGGACTGATATGATCCATTGAGTCTTTCAGTAGCCTATCCTATTATGTTAAAATTGTCTGAAGGGAGGAATGGCCGACTGGAGGGCAGACGGACACCAGGCATCGTATAAGGAGTTGTCTAACCTCAATGTGTCGTCATGGCATCAGCAAACAAATCAGTCAGCTCCATGCATGGGCACAAAAGGGACATGCCCATATATGGGCATACTGCTACTGCAGCGGCCCAAACTGTATAGGAGTGCACAAATGCTAAAGCCTTTTGCCCCCCCAAAAAATATTTTTACATTCATTTAAAATGAGCTTTAAGTTTTAAATCTAGGAAATGATTATGCTACGCCCTTTGTGAATATGACTGTTCACAATTGTTAAGCAATTTAATTACTGTGATTAAATATGATGGCTTTGGCCGTGACAAGCATGGAGTGATAATTTTGGGTCATTGCTGAAAACGTTTGTGCGCACAAGGCATTAAATTCATAGAACACAATGGACAATGGGCTTTTGTAGTACCTTGCCTCCCCATGGCCATGCTTGACCGCCCACTATGCACGCCTACCAGCAGTCACATCATGCTGAGAGCAGGGATTTATGAAAATAGAAATTAGATTTAGATTAGATTCAATTTATTGTCACTGCACATAGTATACAAATACTTTGACAATGAAATGAATAGTGGCGTCCAACCAGAGTGCAATACAGTAATGCAGTAATGAAATAATGAGTGTGTTCGGGGTGTGTGTGTGTGAGTATAGCGAATGTGTATTCTCACAACCAGTGTGTTTTCTTGGAGATAAAACAACATAGGAAAACTAGCATGAGAGATAAAGACAAATGTGACAAATATGACTAGGATGTAACCCTTCACAGATCCAATAACAACCCTGTCCTCAATTCCTCCCTCCTAGACAACACAGCACATTGAGCTGGAAACAGAGAAACTTGGACAAGCCGGTGTGAAGCCCCAAGCGATTCATTCATTATTCCATTAATCGTCTTGCCCCTAAATTGATTTTTCTGACAGGAAAGAGGGGGTAGAGAGATCCGCTGACACGATGCACCACGTAGTGAGCAACCAGCGGGTAAAAATAACTAATGGAGACTGATTTTCTCACTTCAGACAAACACACACACAGACACACAAAAGAGCCATATGTCCTGGGCCGCTGGCATAGCGGTCCAGGCACCTAGGCTGCTTGTTGTGTGTTCAAATCCCCATCCCGACAACCGTTGCTGCGTGTCACACCCCATCTCTCTCCCCATTTCCTGTCAGTCTACTGTCCTATAAATAAAGACATTAAAGCACAAAAACTCAACTAAGATTGTCCAGCTCATAGTCCTTGACCTTTGACAGTTAATGGAATCATTTAAAGTCAATGAAAGAACCACAAAAATGTCCCAAAAGCATCACTTTTTTTGTCGTCAAACTCTAAAATGAGCAGTTTTCCCTATTTTAATTATTTCAGGTAGGCCTATAACTACTATTATGCCCTGGCCTATTATAGAACACATAATGTGTTTCCATTTTCTAATTTCCATAGCCTGTTGAAACTATGAAACTTTGCTTTTTATTTTGAAGCACAAAGTGCCTCTATAGCAAATTAAATGTACTTTATAAATAAAATGGACTGCCAATCATGCCATGCGAGTATACTCGCCTTGTTTTCTTTGAGCAAAAACTGTCTCCCTGGAAAACATTTACATCAAACATTGAACTGTGTCATATGAGGTTCAGCTAAATGTTCCATACAAGTCCTATTTTTTATGTTTCAAAATATATAAGTCATTACTCCGCTGTCACATCATGTGAAAGGTTGTCATTTAATTTTACTTTGGATGTCAACTGGAAAACAATAAAGAAAACATTCATCTTGCAGACAGTTGTTTGAGAAAACATTTAATATGCTCAGGAGGAGGATGTATAAACAAATTATTCTTTCAGGCAGTTTACAGTCAAATGTGTACCGTATTCAACATTGTGTGAGTACTCTGAAACACCTGATGATCATTCTTCATACAGCTCTCATTATTTAAGCTCTCTCTCAGCACTCTGAAAACAGGCCTCTTCTTTGGCATGTGTGTTTTTTCTTTTTTCTCTCACCAAACAACAGTATACAGTTGTTTGGGTGGCTCGGTTATAGTACAATAAAACATACATACCTGCTAACATTTGGCTGTGGAAAAAAGGGAGGTTTTCTGGAGTATGGATGGGCAACCATCCATACCCTACCCTCCCCTCAATGACCCAGCACTCATATAACTGTACACTTAAGTGCAAGGATGTGAAAATAAAATGAATTTTCATTTGTGTTAAACTCATACGTGCGCGTGTGTCCGTCCGTCCGTCCGTGACCAGTGGGTAGAATATAGATGTACATCTATAGATGTACCCCTAACACGTGTTAGGGGTTAGAACGGGGAAGGTCGATCTCGCACCAAGTGGACTGCAATATAGAAGTGAATTTCTTCTGGGGAACCGTTTCTTTTATTTTCGAGCACAGTGGGTTTGAAGACGAGTGTGTGATGAGTGGCACATATCAGGCAGGGCTGTTTGCACAGCCTGCACTGTGCATGAAATCAGTAGATTAACAGAAGACATTACCAATCAGGAGCACAGCTAAAATGAGGGAGTCTCCCGCGGGAATCGGGAGTGTTGGCAGGTATGATAAAACACAAGGCTTGTGACACTGCCACATTGTGTGAAGAAATGTATTTCCTGTCCTGGTATTGAAAGAAAATGAAACACAACATACTGGGTGATAACAAGGGAATGTATTTATACCGTAACCCGGAAATTTAGAGTACGGAAAATATGTTTTGTTTTGTGTGTAGTTAAACCACAGGGTTTTGGGGCCAGAAAACTTTGAGATCTGAAGAGGTAAAGTTTGGTCAAGGAACAATTCTGAGGGTTTAGCTCTGAATCAATTCAGAGCTTATGGGCAAAGGTGAACCTGCAGTGGCCTCCTGACTTGATTGAGGTTGGGTGAGGAATATAACATATTCATGTAAAAACAGTTTTCATAACATTTTCAGAAACATTATGAATAATGTATTGATATGGTGGTTCCCTAGAAATGAATGTTAATGTAATACTGAGATAGTAAGAACACAACTCTAACCTTCTCTGGACAACAATCACTGGGATCATGTGGGCTAAATGGAAGGTGCCACCACCCACGCATTGTGGCAGCTAGCAGTTATCACTACACTGACTTGGTTCAACACACACAGCAGTTATTACTACACTGACTTGGTTCGACACACACAGCAGTTATTACTACACTGACTTGGTTCGACACACACTTGCCTTCAGCTTCAAATACAAATGGCTGTTGTGTTTGTAGTTTACTTTATAGCACACAGCTGACTTCGTTACTGCGGAGATATTGTTAAGGCTGCTATGCTGTTCAGGTTTTCCATCACATTACCGCCCACCACCATTCTGCAAAGTATATGAACACCATTTGGTCAAATGTTATTCGGGGCCATTTCACCATACTCGGCCGACACGTGCCCCTCGGTTATGCAATGCCTGTTGTACCCGTTGTCGTACTTGGAGGCCAGTTTATGACGTTGTTACAATGACATCATATTGATGACATCAGGGATCTCCATATATCATGGCATAAAAGGAACACAGACAGACAGTGTGGATTATTGTGTCAGTTCTCAAATCCGTGTTTCGCAGACTTCCAAGACTGTGAAACACACCCTTGGGTCCTCTGTGATACACAAGCTAGGTTTTGTTTGAAGACGATCAGTCAGACAGTCCTTGAGTTTAGTGTGAAACAGACACACACATCCATTGTGTGCATTTATAGATACTAGAGGTTCGTCACACCGCCAACACCTACGTAACACCGCCAACCTGACCAACAGGATCAAAGTAACATGCCTGGGCAGTGGGCATATCGCTTTTGTTCTGGTTATGTCTGAGGACTGAGAGTTATGTAAGTCGGCTGGCTGGCAGACCACCAATTTTAATATAGGATATACAGGGACTTGCGTCAAACGGGGGGTGGCATGGTCAACATGCCACAACACTTTCCCTTACCAGATGAATGTTCCAATTTTACATGGATTGTTAAGAACACTAAATAGGCTACTGTTAACTCATTCGCTGACTGAGATGGCGCCTTTTCCTACTTGGGCCCTCGGCGCCGAGATCGTCTTTTGACGTCTTTTTAAATATATATATATTGATTACGCTTCACAACTCTGTTCTGCACGCGCTCGTAACACTCCGGTTCCGGTGCGATGGAAAAAAACTGAATAACAGTACAGTCCAATATCAATACTGTCTTGAACAGCATAAATTCCTTACCTCGACAGGGTCCAGTAATCCCACCTATTCTTAAACCCTTATGACTTTGTGCAGAATCTACGGATTAGCACTTAAGACGTGCACCCCCCAAAAAAACTCAAAGCTTGTGTCTTCAACTTCTCAAACAACTAGGACTAACCGCGTCGCAAAATAGAGGGAAATAACAGAGAGGATTTAGCATAGCTTACATTACACAGCTTTGTGAGGAAATGGACTTAATAACTGATTTTCTCTTGATCTATCAATGAGCATTCGGTGCAAAAGATATGTGAGCAGCAATACATGCACCGAAATAACTCAGTCCACCAGGCCAGTTCAGGTCCGCACTCCATAGTAGCATCCATTGCATTGACAGTGGTGTAAAGTAACTAATTACATTTACTCAACTAGACTATGTACTTAATTACACGTCTGAGATACTTTTACTTTACTGGGATTGTTTGCAATTTTCAACACTTTTACTCTATATCTTAGAGTAAAATATTGTACTTTTACTTCACTACAATTATTTGAAAACATTTAGTTACTATAGTTACTTACGATCTATTAATCTATTTGACACTTGCCAAGCTTGCAGATTTGCTATTTTTAAAAGATGTTGATCTTGAGAATATTTTGCATAATAAATGCCTTGTACTTTCTTTGATTTTCATGCCAAAACTTTTTTGCTTTTACTCTTTTTGGAATTTTGAATAAAACACTTTTTCCTTGTAACAGAGTTAGGCCTCACTCACACCTTTCGATCTAGCATACAACATTGATGCATGCTAGATGTAAGCAAGATGTAAGTGTCATGGCCGCCCCAATGCATTTCCAATGGAAGGTTTGATACAACATTTTGGACTACAAGCTGTTGTATGGCTTTCGGCTGTGTTTCGACTGCTGCCCTCCCCCACAAATGTTGTGTCAAACCATCTGACTCCCATTGGAAATGCTTTGGGGCAAGATGTATCACACCCTTTGTATACAACAAGCATACATCAATCTGTTGCGAAGGTGTGAGTGAGGCCTTACAATGCTGTATGATACTTACTTATATTGTGAAACATTTGAGTACTTTTTCCACCACTGGTAGTATCTAACATCCATTGCCTTGAGGATATGATCTCATAATGTGAGTTTTACACAAACCAAGATTTTCCTTGACCTAGTGATATTGATATTGTGTTTATCTATACACAGTAAAAAAGACCTCAGATCAGCTAATTGGAGTTGGTGTTTTTTAATGGAACTCTTTCTATTGTAGCCTAGCGTAAGAATTCTAATCATTCCAGCGGCCAAGCTAGTTGAGTGGGAGAAGCAGCAGAGACCTGGGCAGTGACACTGTGGATGGAATCATCATTATTATACAATGTGATTTCACCTCATGCGAACTGACCAGCCGTGCACACACACACACACACACACACACACACACACACACACACACACACACACACACACACACACACACACACACACACACACACCCACACACGTACACTACACACCTCTTGTGTGTAGTTTGTTTACCCTGAAGAAGGCAGTTGTCTGCCGAAACGTTGGTTTATTTATTCTCTGCAATCCTATAATCCATTCTTGGCACTTTGGCTATATCAGTGTGTGCGGCCACTTTTTTTTATCTTTCAAAGACTACCTTTTAGAATGATTCTGCCGTGCATGGACCGTCACCAGGATTGGTGTGTGCAGCATATCATTTTGCACAGTGTAGTAGTTTGTTTACAAACAGAAACCCAGAATGCCCATTGGGGAAATACAAATACAGTGACAACAGTTATAGTCAAGTGAGAACAAAACAAATCCATGATCAAGAGTTGCTGCTAGTGTTGTAGTGTTATGGTTTATAGCAGGGGTTTTCAACAGGTGGTCCGTGGACCACTGGTGGTCCATGGAGATATTGCATGTGGTCCCTGACAATGCATTTAGTAATGTAGGATTTGTGTCATGAACTGTGTACTGTATACTTGTATTATGTAGTGAAGTCCTAGTGTTTCCTGTTTTGCCTATAGTTGTTGTTTGCCTGTCTAGTCTCACCTCCATGATTACTAGTTTTCTCCACCTGTGTCCTGTTACTCTGCCAGCCAATTCCTGTATTGATTGTTAGTTCTGTTCACCTGTGTATTGTTGTTATATTGTCTATACTTAAACCCTCAGTTCCTTATGTTCCCTGCTTGAGTAGCCTATAGATGTTGTTGTGGTGTTATATGTTCCAGTCCTGTTCATATGTGTTTTGAAGAAAACATCAGTGTTCATTTGACCTATAGCTGCTCTGCTTTTGTTGATTAAAAATAAAAAAGTTGAGCACTAGTTGAGAAACCGTGAACTGAATAACATACCTGTAGTCATTTTTCAACATAAAAAGGGAGTTACAATCTCAAGAGGGGGAAAGCACTGGTTGAGTCATTATTAATAGGAAATGTTCAAGAAATTCAACAGAAAAAGGGAGTCATTGAATCATTATTATTAGGAATAGGAAATGATTAGTAGTCAATGAACCCTGGTTGAGAAACAGTGGGATGTAGGCTACACATGGGATGCATTTAGTGTTACAAAAGCACTAATCTTAGCCCATATCCCCACCCAACACAATGGTAACCCCCAGGTTGATTCTAAGTCAGGGTGGTGGTCCCCCGGAGTCGTTCACAATCAGTTGAAAACCCCTGTTTTATAGTATTGTTATAGTGTTATAGTAGGCCTATTGTATTATTATTGATGAATTGAATACACAGGACCACAATGGAAACAACAGGTAGTGGCTATATGGGGTAGAGTGGCCGGTAGAACAGCAGGCTGCATGGAAAAAAGGTGAGGTTCCTAATAGTTCAAACCCGGGCTCCCCCAAAGTGTCCTTGAGCAAGACACCTGAACCCCTAATTGCTCCCGATGTGCAGGTTGGTGCCTTGCATGGTTTCCTCTGCCATCAGTGTATGAATGTGTGTGCGAATGGGTAAATGTAATGCACAATCTATGTAAAGCACTTTAGATAAAAGCGCTATATAAATGCACCATTTACCAAGTCCCTATAGGGCATTTTGTGTTGTCATTTTAGGACCATTGAATAATCTTTTTGCAAACTATTCAATCAATCAGTCAATCAGTCAATCAATCAATCAATAAAGAATGAAGGTGTTGACTTTTAACAGGAGGGTAATTACACCTCTCTCACACTCAAGCAATTCTCACTTCTCACAAATTCATCATGGAAATAAAGGTTAACTTAATTGAATCTTGTCGGGGTTAAGGCAAGGACACTATTTAGCCTACACGAGTCCCACCCCCTTATTTATTTTCGTGTGTGTGTGTGTGTGTGTGTGTGTGTGTGTGTGTGTGTGTGTGTGTGTGTGTGTGTGTGTGTGTGTGTGTGTGTGTGTGTGTGTGTGTGTGTGTGTGTGTGTGTGTTGTGCGTGTGTGTGTGTGTGCGTGCGTGCGTGCTGTTGTGCACTGCGTGTGTCCCTTTAATCGCAGACACAGTAACGACCAATCAGCGGTCGTTTCAACTTCTCTAGAGCGATGCCCGCTTTGAGAATTGAGAGTCAGAGAGAGAGAGAGAAAGAGAGAGAGAGAGCAGTGATCGGTCGGTCAACTCAGTTGTTCTGTGACTCAGTCGCGTCCACTGGATTCACAATTTCACACGCAGTCGTTTTTGTTATTGAACCCATCAAAACAAGAAATACAACGGTAAGTTTTATGACTATTCCTCATGGGAAAACAAACTTATATAGTTTGCGTGGACGACCATGCACAGGCTGTGTATCTGTGAGAGATTTGCGCATTATTGCCTTTTCCGAAAGATGCCCGGTTGGTGCTTGCTTGGACAGCACGCAATGAATGACGCGTAAAACAGACCATGGACAGTTGCTCGCAACGATGGATGAAAATATGTGGACGGAGTAGACAGTCTTTCTTGGGGAATAGCCTTAAGTTAAGTAAAAATCATTCCATGTGTTGTCTGTCTGCCTCTGAGGAAAAGGAGCGACAGTTTTAACCGTCTTACACTATTTCTAGGTATCACAGATTCTTCTTTTGGTTGGCTACAATTCACATGGAAACTTGCTCGGAAGTTGTTGAAATAGACAGTTTTCCATTCTAAGAACACTTTTAAATTAATTAATCTTTAATATTTAGCTATTTGACGGGGACTCGGCAGTTGGGATTGCCAACGGTCTGCCTCGGTGCGCTTGTTTTCTCCAGACTGGACTTGTCCCCGACACAGTGCGTCTGTCTGTGGCCGCTGTCTTGAAATTCCACAAATCATTCCAGTTGCCTATTATATCTAACTGACTTGTGGGTTACATTACGATGTTAGAGGTTGATGTCTTCTATTTGAGCGGTGATTATTTATTTTGAACACTGTTAGGTTGGTTTCATTCTGCGTGAGATGTACAACCACGAACGAAATAAATAAAACGTTTCCGAATCATCAAACTTAGGCTTTCTTTTATAGACCAAATAATAAATGCACGTGAAAGTCAGCGAGGCGGTGCGTTTCTTTCTTTCTTTTCCTTTTTACCCTGAATGAATAACGGAAAGTAACGGTCTAGCGGAGCCCCGCATGCACGGATAGGCGCTCTTAAGTAGCTACCGCTCTGCTCAATTCTATCTTCAAAATGTCATACAATGAGGACCGCATGTATTCAAATTGTTAGATATAATTTGTCTGTGGAAACTGCCTCTCGGGACTCGGGTATAGTAGTTGTATTTTAGGCAGTATCCAGGATTCCGTCTGCTAAGTGAGTGCTTAATGGGAGGCTGCCTGCCTGTGCTTGTTGATGTTCAACGTGGGGCGCACGGATTAAGTTCATGATGGAATTGCGATGTATTTTTTTATTTGTCATCTTAATCCAGATGTTATTTCATTGAAGGAATTTGGCCAGTAGCCTGTGGTAATCGGCCTGGTTAGTTAGGCTATGCTCTTGCGATATTGATGTGTTGTTGTGAAGTTTTATACGACACGCATTGCACCGATGTGTCCATTTCAGTTGTCCCTAGCCGTTTGTCGCAGAGTCCTAACGGCGAAAATGGCCATGGGATGATGATCTGTAGCTGTCGTTAACGTCATAGACTCACTAGGCTATACTTCGAGAGAGGGAGCGGGATGGAAAGAGAGAGCCCGGCCGTGCGTAATGATGTTGATGTGTTCCGACTGCCTTTGGATCTCTCTCTCTCTCTCTCTCTCTCTCTCTCTCTCTCTCTCTCTCTCTCTCTCTCTCTCTCTATCAATTCAATTTCAATTTCAAAAGGCTTTATTGGCATGATAAATATGTTCTACATTGCAGCCAAAGCATACATACAACAAAACTATCTCTCTATCTCTATCTCTATCTCTATCTCTATCTCTCTCTCTCTCTCTCTCTCTCTCTGATTGAGGTGGCCTGCGGGCAGTCGAGGCTGCACGGCCACCTGTACCTCTATTTGGCGTCTATTCACCCCCCACGGGGTCTTCATCACCAGTTTAGATGAGTGATTGCTCGTCAGATGAGAGTATCCATGGGGGTATTTCTCAATGCCTAATTAAAATCAGCAGCCTTAAAACAGAAAAATGGCAATGATTAAAGACTTTAAAGTGCAAGGTTCTATGGGGGGGGGGGGGGGTGCTACAATACAATATATTATACAGTATAACCTCAGGCCACTTGTCATTGTCAACACACGGAAACTGCAAATTATATGTTAGTTGGAGACAGTGACTTTTTGCGTGCAGCCGCTGAGAAAAGCATCCCTGGCTCTGCACGCCCAGGGTCTCTAACCTGTTTCGGTTGATATTTTGTTTAAGAAAATTCCCTCTCCTAATTGCCGGTGGGAATTGATTTGCTCCGCCTGTATTAGTATCTGATTAAGAAGGTCTTTGACCCTCCACGTATAGGCCTCACGAATTATGATTAATTTATGTCTGCCGGCCATGTTGAGTTTTTGATGCTATACCCGAGGGCTGATAATGAGATCTGCTCATGTGTTCATTAGAGATTCTGTCAGATTCCGTTAGGGAATTTGGGGCGTGTGTGTGTGTGTGTGTGTGTGTGTGTGTGTGTGTGTGTGTGTGTGTGTGTGTGTGTGTGTGTGTGTGTGTGTGTGTGTGTGTGTGTGTGTGTGTGTGTGTGTGTGTGTGTGTGTGTGTGTGTGTGTGTGTGTGTGTGTGCGTGCGTGCGCGCGCGCGCGTGTGCGCTTTAACGATAAGCTGTAAATATATAGGCATTTCCCAGACAGGGTATATGAATGGTAGAGGACATACACCAGACCTATTAGACATGCATCAACACCATTGAATCAGGGTGGGGCCCTCAGCCATGTCAAGGCCATTCAGTTAGCAGTGGTGGAGGGATTATTTAATTATTATTATTTAAGTAAATGTAAATACTGCAATGTTAATGTAGAACTACTCTGTTACTATGTTAAGTAAAAGTCTGTTATTCGAAATTCACTTGAGGTCTTGAGTAAAAGTACAAATGTATTGGTATCAAAAGTATACCAAAAGTAGAAAGTCCTCATTGTGCAGAATGTCCCATTTCAAGGTTTCAAATGTTTATAAACGTCTTTTGAAAATAGCAGATCTACAAGTTCACAATGTGTCACATCGGCTATATTCTCAAATGGCGGAAATTAATATAGGGCTGAAGTGGTTAATGTTGTAATAATAATCAAAGTAACTAAAGTTCTCAAATAAACGTAGAGGAGTAAAAGTACAATATTTAGATCTGACATGTAGGCTAGAAGTAAAAGTATAGAAAATTGGAAATACTCAAGTAAAGTACAAATGCCTCAGGTACAGCATACATAAGTAAATGTACTTAGTTACTTTCCACCATGAATGGTAGAGGACATACTGTACAGCAGACCTATTAGCCATGCATCAGCACCATGCATGCAGGGTGGAGCCCTCAGCCATTCAGTTATAGTAGCCTTGTAGCGATCTGTCATTCACCAAAAGTTAGCCATGCAATTCAGCTTCCTCCTTTTAATGGGAGCACAATGGAAGTGCCTCTGGAATAGTTCTACCATGCCGAGACCATGTGACGCTTTATACCCTCCACTGATCACCCTTAACAATGGAAATCTTTGATACCCAATCAGATCATATGACACTGACCTTCTGCACTTCAAGGAAACGGCACGCCATCTGGCTTTGCGTAAGCTACAAAACAGCCCCCCCACACACCCACACCCACACCCACAAGTAAAGAAGTGAGCGTGACTGGTAGTAGGCTCAGTATAAGGTACAACCTTTAAAGCCTCATATTGCACGTGCATTGGTATTTTACTTATTGTCATCGGCATCTACCTCTAAACTGACAGCACATGAATTAGTATGTGGTCACGGCTCGTCACAAAGGCATTATTCAAATTAAAATGGAAAATTACTGTATTTTGGACATTGTTCAAAACCAGAATTAGCACTATAGATAAGATATGTTGGATGTGCTGAGTCCATTGTTTTAATAATGCTGTCGTGCCAGTAGTAGTAGCAGTAGGCTTAGTAGTAGCCTACCAGGCAACGCGCATCACCCAAACAAGTGGGAGGGCATGAGGAGGCCAGGGGGATGCAATGTTATTTGAGTCAGGTCAGGACATCCAAACTTTGGGGATGGCCTTTCTAGATGCACTTATCCGTGAGTGAGTCATACAGTATGGTCCAGGCTCGGCTTCAAGATGAAATGACTGGGGGGGGGGGGGGGGGGGGGGCAGTTGTCGAGGGGGAACGCATCATTTTTATATAGTAAAGCAATATGTACATATTGGGCCTGGTATGGTCCCTGGGTTATGGCCTCACATGTATGAAACGTTCTTATCAAATATGACAAATTTGCTGAGAGTTTACCTAAAGTGTTTAACATACTAATGACAAAAATGATGAAAGTTAAAAAAATCTAAATCAGTAGTTCAAACAATTCACCTGATCCAATTAGGTTTTAACAAACTGACTTTGAAAATATGGGTCTTATCAAAGTAAAAAAGAATGGGAATGACTGAATTATTAGCAATAAGGTCTTTGAACTGTTAATTCTACATATCTAATCAAACAGAAAATGAAGAACATGGTGTTGAATCAGGCATGCATTTCTTTCTACATGCATTTCTATTGCATTTTGTACAGCACTTGCCTAACCTCGGTTGAGTGCTTTGTGGTCATCAATGGAAACGTGCTTAATTTGCATTCCAAAATGTTAATTTATTGATGATGATTTTGCTCTGATTACCTGCTCCGCTCTGTCACACAGATTTATCGAGTGGAGCCAGCCCTTTGTCACGAGTTCAATTGAACAAACATGCAATATGATCATAATTAGAGCCATAACCATCACGCACCAGTCGAACACATTGCCCTCGTGTCAGACACTATGCCATCATAAAATTAGGTGCACCGTTTCCGTGAACCGTGGCGCCATCTATCCTTTGGGCGAAACGTCCCCACGGTTGCTCATCGTCAAATAGCATTGTCACTGTTTACAATTCATGAGTAAACAGCTTCTCTGTGAGTCCGGGGAAATGATCATATTACTTACTGGCTGACATGATGTAATCTCAGAAACAGCAGTCACTGACCTCACTCTTTGAAATTCAATTATAGAAGCAGGGCTGTATGCAGATGGAGGCCTAAAACAGTTCTGTATGCTAATGTGCTTGTGAGTTCTGACACCTAATGTGTCAATGAGCCATTGTGTTGTGTGTGAGTGCGTTTGTTTGTTTGTGTGTGTGTGTGTGCGTGTGCGTGTGTGTGTGTGTGTGTGTGTGTGCGTGCGCACGTGTGTTTCGTGAAAGAGAGAGTTTGTGAGAAATGGTAGGTGATAACATTGATTTAACCCAGGTGCATCATCAACTCCATTAAATAGATGAAGTAGTATGAACATGTGATAGGTCTGTCTGTGTCTGTGTCTGTGTGTCTGTGTGTCTGTCTGTCTGTCTGTCTGTCTGTCTGTCTGTCTGTCTGTCTGTCTGTCTGTCTGTCTGTCTGTCTGTCTGTCTGTCTGTCTGTCTGTCTGTCTGTGTCTGTCTGTGTCTGTCTGTGTCTGTCTGTCTGTCTGTGTCTGTCTGTCTGTCTGTGTCTGTCTGTCTGACAATCTGTCCGTCTGTCCGTCCGTGAGAGAGAGAAAATCTTTATAGCATAACCTGTGTGTGTGTGTGTGTGTGTGTGTGTGTGTGTGTGTGTGTGTGCATGCACTCCAGTTTGTCACCTCACATATTTTGTCCTCCTGTCATGGCAACAGCTCATATCAGCACCACTGGGGTGGTGTGGCGGGGGGGGGGGGGGGGGGGGGGCTTTTAACGAGATGAAGAAACCATTGCAGTCAAATTAACAGAATTCCTTTGACAAGCATTCAGCCGCAACTGTCTGGAAGAGAGTGGGTAAATTGTTGTTTGAAGGCAACTCGCAGCCTTTCTTGACAGCTCCTACAATTACACCTCTCTTTGGACTGAGAGTGCCGCGTTTGCAAGTACCCCTCCCCCAAATCAAATTGGACATCACAATTCAAATCTGGCTCAAAGTATTGGACACCGTTATGCTTGTGAGGTCTGGGGACCACTTGCCAACCAAGAGTTTAAAAATGGGATAAACACCTAGCCTAATTGAGATTCCAATATGCATGCAAATGTAGTTCTGCAAATCCATTCTCGAAAAATGATGCATGCCCACCCAGTATGATACCAAATAATTATCAGAATTCAAAAGAGAACATTGATTTTCAACGTAAAGTGAGTGACCCAGACATGCTCCATAACAAAGCCGCCACCTACAGAGACTATAGTTTCCCCTTCAGCTAGCAAAATTATAAGAAAACAAAAAGAAAACTATCTGACACATTATTGGAAATAATCAACCAAAAAAAACAGCGCAAATTGGAATGCTATTTCGCCCCTAACCAGAGAATCTCTGTGCACAATGACTGATCACAAAACTAAGGAAATCCTTGACTATGTAGTTGCAAACGCAGTGATTGCGAACGCAGTGAGCACTTACTATGAGACCTAGCAGATCATGTCTGTCTGTGTGTTTGTCTGTCTGTCCCACTATACGTCCAAATATGGAGTGTCCTGTCCCACTATACGTCCAAATATGGAGTGTGTTGCATCAATCACAAACAAATCACTCAGCTCCATATATGGGCACAAAAGGGGCCAGGTCCACATATACAGTAACAGCGGGACAGACACACATGATCTGCAGGGTCTCAGCTGCGTTCGCTTCCCACGTTTGCGCGTCTTACTGGTATACAGGCTCAGTGAGCACAGCTTCACCATTGAGAGAGGCCGCCGGCACAGGCAGACTTGACTCCCAAGAGAAGACAGACTGTGCACCCGCTGCACACAATATTAGGTGGAAGCCAAGCTGCCCCCTTTAACTACCTGCCAAGTGCTGGCTGTCCCACAGATTACAAACACAGAAAAAAAATATTTTGAAAACTTTTGTATCTGCTGGGTGGAGTACAGCAGCAAGACGTGTGAGCTGTTGTGACAGGAAAGGGATGTCCAATGGAATACAACCGCCTGCCTGTCAAGCATCTGTGTTTTCTGTGCTTATATTGCT
Organism: Protomyctophum bolini; assembly: GCF_963924005.1. Taxonomy (NCBI): domain Eukaryota; kingdom Metazoa; phylum Chordata; class Actinopteri; order Myctophiformes; family Myctophidae; genus Protomyctophum; species Protomyctophum bolini. The sequence continues at coordinate 27,824,515 of NC_137873.1, read as the reverse complement.
TTGATTCAAATTACCCACAACAGTGTAGATACCTCATCCAGTTAATCACATTGTAAATCCTAGATAGTTCTTTCTTTCTTTCTTTCTTTCTTTCTTTCTGTCTTTCTTTCTTTCTTTCTTTCTTTCTTTCTTTCTTTCTTTCATCTTCTTTGTCTTCTTCGTCTCTGGTTTACCTTGGCTTCTTCATGCAAGGTTTCAAAACATTTTTCTTTCACTGTCAGGAGGTAATCGAACAATTCCGCCAAGCAGCTGGTTCCCAACTCACACTGTGAACCGAGTGATGTTTTGACCATGAAGTCAGAAACCAATATATCAAACAACACAATAATTAACAATAATAGTTGTTTGTCGTCTACGACCCTGGCAGAGCACCTTGTGCGCCTTTGTACCGGGAGAGTGCAGACAAGGCCCTGTAAAGGCCAGAGTGACATTAATAAGACAGAATTGACGGAGGGTCTAAAATCACATTCTTCTTCTCTAACCTAACAACTACATGAGACGAACAGGCAGGACTCAGGAGAGAGAGAGAGAGAGAGAGAGAGATGCAAATGTTACACATCTATGTATAACTTGTTTCTTTATTCTAGCAAGCCATTTATAAATGTATGTTTCTCATGGCAATAAAGCCCCTTCACGCCATTGTTTGTGACCGGCGTTATTTACCTTCACCTTGTTGTCACAGGCTGTAAAATGGTCTAATAGAGGGAGAGCCTTGTCTCACTGTCTCACAGCACACTAAACAATCCCCCTGTTTATTTCCTCTGCCTCACAGTAAGCAATACCACAACCTAAGGTACACAATACACATAAAGCAAGGTGACAAGACACAAACTCACAAAGCTCCTCTTTCACACACACACAAAGCTGTTTTGTTCAGTGATAAGTGCCACTGATCTGCCATTGTCTGTCTTTATTGAAGGTGAAAAGGAGGTTGAGAGAGTGGCCATTGATGTTGTTAGGCAAAACATGGTTTGAAACAGAATGTTTAATGGGCCTGCTGCAGATAAAGATACAATAATTGCCGTGCAAGCCTCTTTTTCTGTTCCTTTTCCTCGAACATTAAGTCTTTACGGGAAATAATTGGTTTGTATTTGGCCATGAAGACAGAGTTGAAATTGTTCAATTTCATTTGTTTGACAGTGGGTCACTTCCATTATACTGAATTGGACAAGACAGGCTGCCTATGATATTAAATCAAATGAAAGGGTGCTGACTTTTCAAACAAAGTTGGCGCTATTTTCACCAGAACACAGATGGAGGCGTACCGCTTTCCATTTAATGCACATAGTTTTAATTCAGGGGTTATGTTTTTGTGCATTCTGTCTCCTTGAATGGTGGAATATTTTGCCAATTATTCAGAGTCATGCACTCACAGTATCAGTACATTGCATAATGTTGGCCAACTTATACAATACCGTAATTACATGTCAATGTAAAAAAAAAAGGGGGGGAAAAGCTGAGATAACTACATGGTCTACATTAATCAAAATGAGGACAGTATATGCTTACTATCAGGATAATGATGGGCTGTACTGAACCGGGATTACTACAGTAGTGGATTGTGGGAAACAAAAGCATAATTTGACTAAATTATATAATTATCACGTTATATAAAAATGACATCAGGCTGTAGTATTTATCGTAACCACGATGATCATGATCATAACTCCCATGATGATTTACCAGACATTGTCATTAAATTCCATTTATGCTACTAAAATAACGTTTTTAACGTAAAATACGTTTTTTGGCTGGAATGAATAGCAAACTAAAAATCTAACAGAACAGCCATTGTTTTGTCCCAAGTTGAACTTGGCAATGTGGGCAGTAAATTCAAATGTGTGCCTTGAGACTGAGCATCACAAACAAACTCACTCCAGAAGTTTGTTTTATTAATGGTGTAAACCAGAATATTTGTAGTCCATATACAAAGCTGACAAATAAGGATGAATGCATAAAAAAAATGTAGTGAGTGTGCGGTGAGCAGTGATTAGTGAGGGAATGAATGTAGCTCCATCACATGGTTATTAGCTGGCATCAAAGGCTTTTTTGTGATTGAACCATCACAAAGCTCTTAAAGGACAATAGTGCATGGTCTGGCATGTTGTTCACTGACTACAACTCACATTATTTTTGCCATTATTTACTGGCGACCAATTTTCCAAAGTATACTGCCATTTGTTATTCTTTTTAATATAATTTCCAGATGTAGCTATTTTGAAATTCAATCTTTCACAAAACACAAAACCCACTGTAAAGGTCTTTGTGCTGCGCTGCAAGCTTGCACGTCTGCTATTTTTTAACTTTTTGAGTGTCGCAACCACTCCAAGGAACAGCAATGTCCATGTTCACCTACCTATGTTTTTGTTAAATTACCTACCTACCTACCTACCTACCTATGTGGCCATGAGCAGTATATGACTATGAGTACCAGTAGGGGCGCTGTTGTGCCAGAAACACAGAGAGAGAGAGATAGTATCAGTGCTGCACTGTTGCCTGCTAATGAGAGAGAGAGAGAGAGGAGAGGAGGGGGGGAGAGAGGGGAGTTGCACCACACAGGGGTGATGTTTTTTTTTACATTTACATGTTTTCACACATTTTCTCTTCTGGGGGTCCCTGGCACAAAACACTTTCATGATAGTAGGTCTGTGGCCTAATACATATATTATTATTATTTTATTTTTTTTGGGGGGGGGGGGTCTAACCCATTAATCAGGTCTTAATGGGTTAAAAAGTGGCATCTGTTCACCCACTAATTAAGATAAAATAATGATGTGAGCGGGAGTGCTATAGTGCATGACATATTGGCATTGGTGTGCTGCACAACCCTGCATGCTGTATATCCAGTATAGCATATTCTTGAGTGTGTTGTGTCAAAAATAATGATAACGATGACACAAGCTAATTATGAAAATGAATGACCTAATGAGAAATAGTTCCTTAATCCTTTCTCTTTCTTGTAAGTGGGAGAAGCCATTGATTGAGCCCATGTGGGGTATTTTTGGTGCATGCTGGCCATCAGTTTTAGGTTCATTGTCATAATATTTTTTTTAATTAAAACTAATTTGTTCAAAACCAATATCTTCATTGTTATCTTCATATCCAGTAGCAAACTGATACTGTTAATGTTACATTGTTTCTCAAAGCTGGTGGCTGTTGCTAGGTTACAGGTTTAATAAGGTACAAGTGATACTTTTACGATGTCTGAGGGCTGCTGAAATTTTTACACTTTGATATTAGAAATGTCTGTCAGCCAATCGAAATGTGAGGTCTGAACTAAGGGTGCCATAGCACCATTAGTTTCAGGGTATGTTTAAACTGGTCTGTTTTTTATGATCTGGGGACAACAGAGGTTTCCAGACTCATCTGCAACCGCCCAGAGAAGATAGAGGTCACTTTGTGGACCTGACCTTGTTGTGTGTGCCGTGTGCCTTAACTGGAGGTGACCAGAGATAGACACACAGAGACACTTCCTCCATCTTAATCAGCACCACCCCATTGACCCTCAGAAAGTTCACAGAGCGGCCTGACCCCCACAGCTCTGCTGTGCTGCCACCACATCAGCACATTCATCTTCATTCTACCACGTTGACTCTCATTCCATTTCCTTCCAGAGGGCATACATCTCATCTGCTTCCCGCTCGCCATCTTGTATTTCTCTCTCTCTCTCTCTCTCTCTCTCTCTCTCTCTCTCTCTCTCTCTCTCTCTCTCTCTCTCTCTCTCTCTCTCTGTCTCTTTAGTTCATTCCCCTCTGATCCCCCTCCAGCCTTCTCTCCTCCTTCTCTAGTATATAGCTCTCTTTTTTTTGGTCTCCTGCTCGCTCTTGCCTTTGGGCTTGTGTGGGTGGGTGTGATCAAACTTAAAGACAGTTGAGAGGTCATTGTATTCAGACAGAAGGACTGCTGAGGTCTATATTCTTGGCAACCCCCCCCCACCCCACCCCCACCCCCTCACACACACATACAGTCAAGTGATGTAAAACGTCACTGGCAGCAACCAGCTTTCCCGCACTCTACTGAGTGCTAAAGTATATATAGCACTATAAACTTTATAGTTCATACTGATCACTTTTGGACACACTGCGCGTCAAGCTGGAACTGGCCTCTCAAACACACTCTCCGGGCATTTGAACTAGTGGAGGCATGCTTGCCTTTCATTGCCAGGTTCTTGAACAGGCTCCAAATTGGAGACATTGCTTCCCGAGATGAAATGATATACAATAGTAGTGTATAGCTGTGTGTGATTTGGACTCTAGTCATTTGCTTGTAAGATCAAATTAGATCAGTCCAATGCAGGTGGTTTAAGAGTCAAAATCAGCTTCCAACTTGGTTTGATCAAATTATAGACTTCAATCAAGAGAGATGAGAGCGTTTTTATTCTTAAAACATGGTATTTGGAGTGCACTACATTTGGGTGTTGACTGTATCATGATGAGTGTCCAAATCCAAAATGTCCTTATAGGGACAAAATAAGTATATTTTATTGTAACTTTAATATCTCATGTAATGACAATATAGGGGCGGCGCTCACTGAGAGACCAATCAGCAGTAATAAGAAGGTCATCGGTTCGTCTCCTGGCCCGCCGAGTAATACGCGTCGAAGGTCCCTGAGAAAGACACTGATTAACTCCCCCCGCCCCCGCACCCCACCAGCTGAGTTTAGTTTAAACAGAAATTCCCTGTGGGAGTAATGAGGTGTAAAAATGTAATTAGTTAAAAAGAAAAACGAAAATACTTAGTTTGAGTCATTGTCTTTCTGTCATTCTTGTCTGTCCTCAGTTTCCCGTCTCTCTAGATAAAGCATAACAAGCTGCCTGAGAAATAACCTTAAATTGTTTTTCTATAATAAAAACTAGAAAAAGTGCCCCTTGGGGCACAGGTCTCCACCAGGATAATAGTGTTTGTGATGTTTGGGACAAAATGTAATAGAGTGTATGTGTATATTCTTTCCTTTCGTCTGGTGGTTATGTACACGTAACAGTGTATTCATAATGTTTAGTAGTGCGCATACAAAGTTGTACACATATTGGTGCAGTACATGAATTGGCCTGTTATAGCGCCACCATGAGGCTGATTTTGGCTGAAGTGCCATTTCTATCTCTGCCTAGTGAGAATGTGCGTCCATAATTTCATGGAAAACACAAGATTTGAGGCATTTTGTTCAAAATGGACCAATCCTGCAAACTTTGGAAGGCAATCTTAGCCAATCGTGATGGAATATGGGACAGTGGACAGATCCGTGTTGATCACATGACTATACTGATTTGCGTGATGTATGGATAAAATGTGTACGACTAATGTAGGCTACAGAAATGTGTTTTGCAAAACTCTGCATCATGTTGTCGCTATAACAGGTCGTTTTTGGGGCAGAGGTTCATCGTTGGCATCCAGGCAGTGTGTGTGCACAGTTTGGTATATGGACCGGGCCAACGGTGGTGCCGGAGATTAGCTGTACGCAGACAGACGGACGGACGGAGTGCAAAACATACACTCCCCATGCCTTCGGCTACATGGTGGAGACAAACATACACTCCCCCTGCCTTCGGCTGCATGGTGGAGACAAACATACACTCCCCATGCCTTCGGCTGCATGGTGGAGACAAACATACACTCCCCCTGCCTTCGGCTGCATGGTGGAGACAAACATACACTCCCCATGCCTTCGGCTGCATGGTGGAGACAAACATACACTCCCCATGCCTTCGGCTGCATGGTGGAGACAAACATACACTCCCCATGCCTTCGGTTGCATGGTGGAGACAAACATACACTCCCCATGCCTTCGGCTGCATGGTGGAGACAAACATACACTCCCCATGCCTTCGGCTGCATGGTGGAGACAAACATACACTCCCCATGCCTTCGGCTGCATGGTGGAGACAAAAAAGAGAGAGAAAAAAAGAAAAAGTAATATTTTGTTCCTGAAACTTTAAAACTTCGTTCTCCCAGCATGCCATTTAATGGCTTGCTGACATTCTTTAAGATTTTCTTTGAAGCTATTGTAGCTCTCCACGACCCCCCTCCCCTTCGGCTTCAACGACTGGAGCTAACAATTCTCCCAGTCCACTTAAAAAGAAGTTTTGAAGGACATGTGGAATAACTGCCGCCACAGTGAAGAAAAAGAATCAATGCAAAGAAAGTTCACTTACATAATGCAGAAGCCAGGTAAAGACAGGCGCAGAGAGAGCACATCACAGCCTGAAATCCACTGAGCGGGTGAAATCAGGTAAAAGCTGGCCGGCCCTGGGTGAACCTCCGCATTGATTTCAACTGTTAAATCCACCTCAGTCATGAAATTCATGACTTTCACAATCTATTGGATATGGATTGTGCAACATGGGGTATAAAAGAAAGGTGGTGATATCCATGCAAATATTGCATCCAGTCTATTAATGTTAGGTACAGTAAAGCTTCTATAGCAGTCAGGTTTAGGAGGTGTCTCTGGATGTGACATTGCTTGCCGGTAGTTCTGCAAGAGTGATTGGATTTTTTGCTTTAACCTATACTGGCCAGGCAACATTATATTGATCTTGAAGCACTCTATTAAATATACTAATGTTTTTCTTTTTAGTTTGCCGTTCATCTTCTTTCTATTTAGCTCACACACAAACATGTGCGGTGCAGCGCACACACAAATACTAGACACACAGAAGCTACATGCTGAAATGTTTTCTCATTAGCATAGTAATGGGTTGCCACATTCCAAGGGCTGGTGACAAAGCGGGGTCCTGTCAGGCGTGTGTGTGTGTGTGTGTGTGTGTGTGTGTGTGTGTGTGTGTGTGTGTGTGTGTGTGTGTGTGTGTGTGTGTGTGCGTGTGTGCGTGTGTGCGTGTGACGTGTGTGCTGTAAAAGTGAAGCTCTCCCATTAAAACTTACTTTTAAATGGAGGAACCGGAACTCCCTTATACAACTTGACACAAATGAAGGTACAGACAGTAAATTGATTGGTGACATCCCTGAGTCTTTTCAACAGGTATTCTGTCCTCTCTCCCCATGATGCAATCCAATCCTATATCCTCTCCTCTCCTCTCCTCTCCTCTCCTCTCCTCTCCTCTCCTCTCCTCTCCTCTCCTCTCCTCTCCTCTCCTCTCCTCTCCTCTCCTCTCCAGCTCTATATCGACCATTACAAATAACAGGATGTCTGTCATCTTATCAATCATGCCATTCTTTTGCAAGAAATCACTGCTCCATAGACTAATAAATAATAAATGAATGTGTTTTTGAAGTGCCTGCATATACTCTCTCATATACTCTCTCTCTCTCTCTCTGCCTCTCTCTATCTTCCTCTCTCTTTTGGGTGTGTGTGTCTACGGGCAATGCACAATTACAGCTATCCAAACCGATGACAGTAATTGTTTCGTGATTGGTTCGTGATTATGAAAAGGGATGGGGTGAGGAATTATAATAGAGGATTCTGATTGCAAAAAAGTTTGACGTGGAACAAATTCTCTTTTGCTTTGGATTGAAAAGATTGTGATTGGAGTACTCTTTTACTTGCATGCTGTGATTGTAAATTATATTCCTGGCTCACACATATCTATTTTCATGGGGAAAACAGAATAGAGTGAGATATTTGCACTGTAGGGTCCATAGTTTCCTTATTTCCTTTCCCTCTCGAGTGTGGAGGAGCTCTCTCTTTCTCAGCACGGTGCCAGAAAGTATACCGTCTCTCCCTGTGTGTCATGTTTCTATCATCTCCGTTCGTTCAGAGTCATGCAGGGCCAACAAATACCAACAAATCCCAGGAATGAAGTCTGATTGTAACCGTTACTATACTAAATACAAACGGCGTACGTTATTGGGTGTTGGCAGGGTTTTTGTTCCAGTGGGTAAGGGGTTGTATTTCCCTCTCCTCTCCTCTCCTCTCCTCTCCTCTCCTCTCCTCTCCTCTCCTCTCCTCTCCTCTCCTCTCCTCTCCTCTCCTCTCCCCTCCCCTCCTCTCGATCCTCTGCCTACATGATAATACTGTAATACCCACAGTTCCATCTGGTGCCAGTGACACCCTGCAACACTAATTGTTGTGGATGCACGTGGCAACAGTACACAAAGCTCTCTCTCTCTCTCTCTCTCTCTCTCTCTCTCTCTCTCTCTCTCTCTCTCTCTCTCTCTCTCTCTCTCTCTCTCTCTCTCTCTCTCTCTCTCTCTCACACACACACACACACACACACGCACACGCATCCACACATGCACACACACTTCTCTGTTATCTCCCCCTTGTTGAGATTAAAGTGGCACACATGTTGCATAGAGGATTATGGGTGGGATGTGGCTTTGTAATTGATGGGAACAGGTCACCCAACCGTGTGTGTGTGTGTGTGTGTGTGTGTGTGTGTGTGTGTGTGTGTGTGTGTGTGTGTGTGTGTGTGTGACTGTGTGTGTGTGTGTGTGTCTCTGTGTGTGCGGCTGTGCGAGTGTGTGTGTGCGAGTTTGTAGTGGGGTCAAGTGTACAGGAGGGGGATTATGTGACCCGAGCTGTATAGATCTCAGGTTGCCTCCTTTGTGGAGGCGGTTTAAAATGCAGCGCACCACTAAAAGCATGGTTTTAAATGCCCTCCCAGTAGCACTTGGCTACGCCATGTACCTCAGAGCTTTATCAAACACTCACTGCCCACTTGTGCCAGCCTAAAGCCCAATTTATAAATACACCGGATGCACAGCTAGAGGCTGTAATGTCTGCCAGATTGGAGAATTCAGTGGTATACGCTAACAAGCTGGAAAATATTCCCTGTCCTCAAGTGGACATAGTTTGAACTCCTTGAACAATCTAGTACAATCCTCTGAAATTATAGGTCTGTGATTCTACAGAGCTTTATTCCATTTTGTATTGTATTGTATTTAAGTGCCTAGCCTCTGTGTGAGGTCACTGAGGTGTCTGAATAGCACACCCGGTGTGTGTGTGTGTGTGTGTGTGTGTGTGTGTGTGTGTGTGTGTGTGTGTGTGTGTGTGTGTGTGTGTGTGCGTGTGCGCGTTGCGTTGCGTTGCGTGTGTATGTTGCGTGCGTGCGTGCCCAGAGACGTGGAACTATAAACAAACAAGGCTTAAAGCGTGTGGGTAAAAGCCTGGCTGTATGGTATGTGCAGAGAAAGCTTAATGTCCATTTGATCTATATTGTCCCAAAGTCTGCTCTACTGCACTCTATATGTAGGTCATTTTGTCGTGACATGCCTTTGAGTGGTCCACTCACTGTGTTTGTTGTTGTGCACTATTAGTCTGACCCCAACCTGACCCCAAAAACATGCACTCGGAGGGATAGAGGCAGTAGTGCCTGCCCCATTTATACATTGCGTATACGGTTTCTTTATCGGTTTAAGTATTTAATTAACAAAAAAAAGTATGTTAACCCAATAACTCTGCCATCCCTATATTGGGAAATTCCCATACCGTAATTAGTTAGGGTTGACAAATATAGACGTTAGAGTTTAGAATATAGAGTTTTGTAGATTCTCTTGTTTGATTATTAGCATTAGGGGCCAAGAATGCTCAAGTCTTTATGCATGACATGATACTAGCCTGCTACCAGCTGTCTAGTTTGGTAAGGCCAACAGAACAGATATAGTGGATTTGATAGTATTCAGACAGAATTTGGATGTGATTTAATAAACAGGCATTTTCACACATCTGTGGAACAGTAAAGGATGTCCTTGACAGAGATTAAATGCCGGCCAGCAATCCACTCAGCAAGTGGTTCACTCTCTGAATCTCACGGATGCAACTGGAACGGTAAGGTTGGACATCTGGGGCGCTTTAGATTCTATTAGGGCTGCGTAGAGCTGAACCATCTCTCTCTGGAGAACTCCAAAGTCCTGTGCTGCTGATGGAAGTACATCTATCGCCGGGCCCAGTCAGTCACGGAACTGAGGTTTCACGACCCACTTGAGTTGCTGGGAATTTATCGTCCTCCCAAATCTAACTCACCTTAACTGAGGGGGTCGAACCGCGCGGCCGTATGGCTGAGATTGAATGAGATTGCTCACTTTGCGCCTGGAAGCGATGTAGCGTGAAGCGCAGTCTTGTGTGTGAGTGCCGTCTGGACCATGATGATACAGACATATACACTCTACTACTGCAGCTAGTATTTTGTACTTATCTGGAACTCTCCATCAATGAAACCCTTCGGCCGAGCTCTTTCTGATAGATTGTCTTGCTGTTGGAAATGAGTCTGTATCACTGCTGGTAGTTTCATCTACAAAAGAGGGATTGGTTGTGGTTCAAGTGCACACATCCCCGTGGAGTTTAAGCGCTGAGCCAGCCATGAGCCGTGTTTTCCCAGCCTCACTTACTGCTTCCTGTGAATGTTGGCAATCCACAGGCATCGATGGTCAGATGGAACAAGGTGTATTCAGCTGGTTTCATTCGAACGTATTTGCTGTTCGTTCAGTAAAGTGATGAATATGCTGAAGCTTCCTGGCATATATATGTGTTATGGTGCTTTGAGGAAGAAACGTGAGAGTGTGTGTGTGTGTGTGTGTGTGTGTGTGTGTGTGTGTGTGTGTGTGTGTGTGTGTGTGTGTGTGTGTGTGTGTGATCAATTATATTGAACTTTTCCTTCCCTTCTATGGCCCTATTCATCTCTGTTCAGGTTCAAACGGGTTATTGGCAGAGGCTATGAGAATTAAAGGCCCAAATGGATTAAACGGATGCTTAGAAAAGGATCAACATTGGTAATCATTGAATTATTGTCCTCCTTTTCATGTGCTGTGTTATATCACTCCAGAATTTGCCAAACAATTGTTCTTTCGGGGGAAGAACAGCAAGGCATCTTAAACTGATTCACTCTGTCAATACATATACATTGATCCACATTGGGGCTCACAATGCTGATGGATTGTTGAACCTGAATGTGATGGTTATACCATTTTTCACGTATTGATAAAATAGTTTCATAGTTGATTTGACATTAGGTGTTGGTGGACAAGATCTGCGTTTATGGCTTGCCGCTGTGTGTATATTTGGTCAGGCGTAATGTATAATCTCCAACGATACATAGAAGCAGATATGTAAGCAGTGGAAGTTAGTTGTAAATAGAACAACAAAACTCTGATTGCAGACAGGCAGCAGGTGAGCAACATGATGGTGAGCTGACATTATGGTGTGTGAATGATGATTCATTTGCTTGTATACTGTATGTGCACTACTGAGAGGGCCAATCAGCTTAACTACACGAACCCTAGTGTGAGTAGTGTCCCTATTCTGGGTATAGGGTTGGGATCCGGTACTGGAGGAACCGGATCCAACATTGAGGAATCGGAACTGGGTTCCATCACATTTGGAACATGTTTTTGTTTATTTAATCATATACTGTTAGAGCTAGTACGTCTGCTAGACAATTACAACACCGGTGGTTCTCAAGCGTTTTAATTTCAAGGACAACCATAACTGTGCACACATGGAACCAAATGGACCCAACACTCGTTACAGATCGGTCCATTTCAAACCCCGCTATAGGAACTGATCTAAAAATATATCTGATCTAAAGTCACAAAACAACATTGACTATTTTCTAGATTTGTTATGGGAAAAAGGAGGGCACCTAGTAAACCCCTGGGGGATCCCTGAGCCTATAGAAAACAAAGAGCAACAAACAACACTCTGGATTACAAGTGGATACATTTGCACAAAGGACAATACTGTGTATATTCGAGACAAGGACATATTTGGATGCAAACGGATGGTGGCCTGAATTGAAATGAGTGAAGACGTTATGGGACCTCCCTTAGACCTAGAGAAGCTACACTCTAATCTCAATCGAGCTGTGGACTGGTCATTTACTGACGGCTGTTAGTGGTCTTGTATCCACCCATCATTTGGAAGCCATAGCTGTAGCACTGGGAGATGATAATGACAGTGCCAGCTACATTGACGTTTATCTTGATCACAGTGGGAGAGTCGAAAACAGAGCTGGATTGATGTGCTGTGTTAGCCTGTGGACTGCACACGATCTAGACGCAATCTGCCCTTCAAACAAGCTGTGGCTGATGTGTGTGCGCACACGCACGGGCGCATGCGTTCACGCATGTGTTTGTGTGCGTGAGAGAGAGGGAGAGAGAGACCACTGTGTGCATTTATGATCAATATTATTGATATTTTGTCTAGTACCAATGAGCCTAGCCTGCGGGCAGGCAGGCTGGCTGCTAGACTGCCTGTCTTATTGATTGACTGACTGACTGACTGACTGACTGACTGACTGACTGACTGACTGACTGACTGACTGTCAGGTGATCGTCCTGAAGACTAGCTGACTGGGAGCTTGATTGACTGGCCAACTGACTGCCTGATTGCCTGGCCAACTGACTGACTGACTGGCTGGCTGGCTGGCTAGTGGTCACCACCCAATAAACTTAATGACTGGCTGACTGACTATGTCAGTTAGCTATTGTATTATGTGGACTCACTAGTTGAATCGAACACAGCCTAGTTGACCATGACTTAATTGGCTGACTGAACAACTCACTGTTAGATAAATTCCCCCCATGTCCGCTCGGTATTAAAGAGAATGATTCATGGAGATGTCAAGCGTATATCAGGAGAAGTTGCCGTATAGTCAAGTTGGTCCAGCTTTATGGTTTATTCATAATGAGACTTCACACTGAAGGACTCAGGGACCACACGGCCTGATGGATGGAAGGAAGTGAGAATGAGGGAAGGAAAGACGGGTCACGGACGCAGAGAGAGAAACACAGCGTGTGTACTAGTGTATTTTTGTATGAGAGAGATAGAAAGAGAGATAGAGAGAAAAGGTGTTCCAAGAGAGAGAACAATTTTGCGTGTGTATGTGCGCGCGTGTGCATGTACGGGTGAGAGAGAGTAACTCTGTGCTCACACCAGCAGCAATCTTGTCGCTGGGTGTCGCCATGTCGCTGTGTCCCTGTCACCTATACTTCGCCCATGGATTCTGTCACCATGCAGTCACAAGCTGACTGCATGGTGACAGAATCCAGGCGAAGGACGTTGCTTATTTATGTAGTTTTGAGGAAATGGAGTGCTAACGATGATGACAGTTGGTAACAGTTTATTTCACCTGCATAGTACAACAAAAGGTGGTTTCTGGTAGCATTTTACATGCATAGGCCATATGCGCTTGCTCAATATTGATTCACTTCATATTTGAAATGTCTATAGTTGTTGTAAAATGTGTTCCTGTCTACGATCATTCAGATACAGTAGGCCTATGTACTGTTCAAGAGGAATTTTAAGTAGCATATAGTTGACAACTACTGAATTTGACATAACTATTTGGTGTGAGCACACGGTTAGCTGGACAGAGACTGCATGGGGGAGAAAACGTGTGTGTGTGTGTGTGTGTGTGTGTGTGTGTGTGCGCGCACCGTGGGGACAGGCTGTATGGATGCTCATGGCTGCCTTCAGATGGTTACTGGTCTGTTCTGATGTGGAGAGGTGGCTGGGATTGCGCACAAGTGCACGCACACACGCACATGGCTGGCTGACATTTTCCTTTCTTCACCTCTAATTGGTCCCCTGAGAGTTGGCGGGGGTCTTAGTGGTCATCTGCAAGGTGGTGACACGCACAGCGTACGTGCATGCACGCGCACACACTCACGCACGTGCACATGTGCGTGCACACTGGAACTCCCAGACTGCCTGTCATCCAGACAGGTGGGGCATATTCTTCCCACACAGAAACAGAAACGCACACACAATATGCACCACGCACACACATGCACACACGCACACGCACACACACACACACACACACACACACACACACACACACACACACACACACACACACACACACACACATGGAGAGAGAGAGAGAGAAAGAAACGGTCCACAGCTATACAGTACCTCAAATTTCCCCAGAGAGCAATTGAGCTGTGCTCCGCCCTGGAAAATATGCTAGACAAAAAGAGAGAGGAGCAGAGCAGAGAGGGCAGGTAAGGAAGGAAGAGAGAGATAAGCTCTGAAGGTCAGTCGACATGTTTATCAAACAGTTTATAGCAGAGTGTACAGTACTAGCGTACAAATATGCAACTTTGCTCAGTGATAACAATTCTGCAGGTCTCGGTCTGGGCCATCTCTGGCCAACCTTGCTTTTTGTTTGTCTTGTAAGACATATTCCTCAAATATACACATGTATAGATGACATCATTCAGTGATTCATAATTTGGGGTGGCTGTGGCTCAGGAGGTAGAGCAGGCCGTCCAATGATCCCTGGGTGGGTTCGAATCCCGGCTCCTCCTGTCCACATGTCGAAGTGTCCTTGGGCAAGACAATGAACCCTACATTGAGTCGGTCGGTGTGAGCTCGCAACCATTGGTGTGTGAATGTGGGAAGTGGACGCTGGCGTTGACTGTTCGCTGCTTCACCTCCCAATGTATGAATGAATGAACCATTGCAAAGCACTTGGAAAAGCGCTATAAAATGCAATTCTTCATAATTCATTCATTATAATTTACTGGGAATGCCACGTGCAGTTTATGCACAATCCAGATTTCTAAAGACTATAGTTTCAGCCACACTGAATTAGAGATCTAATGTACATGATATAACAAAACGGAACCACTTCCAGCATGCAGCAGATTTATGCTGAGAGCTGAATATTGGACAGGGAGGCCATGCCGTTATTACAGCCCATACTCACGTCCTGTTTGCAGCTGGCTGCATCGATTGTAAGAGTTCCATCTGGGAATAGGCTATTCTTACATTGTAAGTGTTCTCTCACCACGTCGGGTGCCATTGGTCCTTCAAACTGTCGGACCACACGACTGCTCCTTGTCTCGTCTCCCAAGAGTCCCAACCTGTTTCATGAATATGTAGCAACGATGATGAAGCTGCTGTATTATTCAACAAGAATGTATACAGGAGGATTCTTTGGTCAATACTTGCTACTCTTCCATTGAGACATGTACAACCTGGCACCTACTTTTTGACATTTGATTTGTTTTGTTTTTTATTTTGCACAGTATTAAAATAATACAATAAAACATGCATAAATTAAAAATATGAGGGAAAGGTTGAGGCAAGAAGCCCACAGGGCTTATACGAGGCCTCTACCTATAGATATAATAACATTTAGAACCTGACTGTAAAGAAAATCTACAACATGATTTGAAAACTTGGTTATCTAGACAACCTGATTGGAGAATAGAACAAAAGTATTTAAGTGATCTGGTCAATGACAACTATGACATACAGTAATAATACTGCCTGACGCTCATAGTGCAATATATACCCTGGCCAAGCGGGCATTCTTGGCAGCGCAGTGGTCTCTCATGTCGAGAACTGAGTAAGACATCAAACTTACAGATTGTAGCTTTATGCATTAAGCATATCTTACCTATTGGATAAATAACATTTTCCTACAGTTTTGAAATGTGTCTCTGTGTATCATTCTGATACCTTGACCTTGACCTGACATGTGGTTCTCTGAATTAACAAGCCTTGGCGTGGCGTGGGGGAGAAAGGAGGGTTTGGTATCGCTGTTTCAGTCAAGCTAAAAAGTGGCTTGTTAAAGTTGTTAGAGGCCATCACTGAAGCTAATGGCTGGCTGCGAGGTGAATGCTAACAGCATTTCTGGATAAACTGAAGGACAAACGCCCAAAATCTTTTCACCCAAACTTATGACAAGTTCCAGATGAGAAAACGGCATCAGTTGTTTGATGTCTATGCTGGTTCTGAGTCGGGATGTCCCGGACATGTCAATGTCTCCATGGCTTGGCTGGTGTGTGGAACAGCGCGGCACACATCGACCTCAGGTCTAAAAGAGTTTAAAACTCACCCGTTGCTTCCATGTGCGATTAGGGTTAGTGTTTGGGGATAGGGTTAGTATGGGGCTCTAATATGGACGGAATATTGGGTCGTCGGATTTGTGCGTGTCGGATTATTGTGACGTCGGACTAACGCTATATACGCAGTTATGCACCCTGTGTAGCACATGTTAGTATGCACAACACATCACAGTTTACACTCTTGTGTTTACTCTTTTCAAATGCAAGTGCAAACACAAACACACACGAGTGTAAGTAGGCTTACTTGTTCACATACTGTATGCACGATGCACGCATGCACGCACGCACGCACACAGCTCTGAAGTGGAAGGTGACTGTATGATGTATAGGTGGCCCCAGCTTGAGGGCATTAAGTGGTATTTAGCATCGCTGGAAGCCACACACAGTGTACACATGCATGCAGGAACCTTGATAGTGGGGGGCCTGTGACAGCTTGGAAACACACGCACATGTACGCACGCACACACGTGCAGACACACACACACAAATACACACCCACTCTTGCGTGCACTCCCCCATTCTCTCGTACTCCTTTACACATTGTACACGTCAACAACACACACACACACACACACACACACACACACATACATTATTGCACATACTGGCAAGGGTAATCCCTTTGAACTGGAAAACATATTAAGAAGCTCGACCGTCTTTGGCCAAGTGATTACCGAGCTCCGAGCCTCGTTAAAACATGAGTAATTGTGACAGAGCGGAATCAATACGTCTCCTGTGTGTGTTCTCTACCTGATTCAGTTAGAGCTTTTTCATGAAGCGCTCGGCTAATGGGGCTAATGCAGTACACACACGCACGCACGCACGCACGCACGCACGCACGCACGCACACACACACACACACACACACACACACACACACACACACACACACACACACACACACACACACACACACAGAGAGAGAGTCAATGAGGGAGAGACAGAGGAAGAGAATGAGGAAGCGGGAGAAGTAGAGAGCATGCATCATCATTACCCTTTGTAGCCAGCTAATGCAATGTAATTAGTCAATAGTCCTCCAGGGGCAGCTGTGGTGGGTTTCTGCCTTGCCCAGAGAATGGAGGGGGGGGGGGTCATTAGACATAGCATGAGAGAGAGAGAGAGAGAGAGAGAGAGAGAAGCATGAGAGAGAGAGAGAGAGAGAAGCATGAGAGCGAGAGAGAGAGAGAGAGGGTGGGGGGGAAGATACAGTTAAAGAGAAAAAATGTCTTAATGCAACGGGGAATATGTATGTAAAGAGCAAAAAGTAGAAAGTGTTTCAGAGGTAGAGAAAGAGGTTAAGATAAAGTGTGCGAGGGGTATATGTGGAGGAGAGCTAGGCCAGAAATAACGAGGGAGGGCGAGAGAAGAAGCGATGGAAAAGTAATGAAAGACTGAATTAACGTGTGTGCGTGTGCGTGTGTGTGTGTGTGTGTGTGTGTGTGTGTGTGTGTGTGTGTGTGTGTGTGTGTGTGTGTGTGTGTGTGTGTGTGTGTGTGTGCGTGTGTGCGCGTGCGTGCGTGCGTACGTGCGTGCGTGCGTACGTGCACACTCAGAGGTCAAAGTTTGCACGATTGCTTTGCTGCTCCAATGGCATTTTTGCTGGTACGTGCGTAGTTTTAAATGGCCATTATATTCAGCTTTGTTTATTTTCACTTTTCCGTTTTGTTTGTTTTCCCGGGCAATGTTGTTGAGCTATTCTGCCTGGGGTGGAAGTGTGTTCATGAAAAACTAAAAACACAAAAGCAATGTGCCGCCTGCCATTGCATCTAAAGTGGAACAAACTTGCTGGAAAGCTAAAGACATTTTCACACTTGACAACATAAACATTCTAAATGTTTCCAAGTTTCCTTCCTGTTTGCAGTGATTGTACTGTATATCGGTATTGAGTATTCAGTATTGAATATCAGTAGCTGACAGGAAATCAACTTGGACCCAAGCTGTTCCCTAGCAACACAATTCCACTGACAAGTCTATTTCCTATGAAGTACGGGCCAATTTGTGCAGATTTTGTAACTGTGGATACACGGATGTAACATTCCGTTCTGTGGGTAGACGGGAAGTAGTAGGGAAGTTGTTCTTTTCTACCTAATTGGTAAATAGTGCATTTCTCTATAGCTCCTTTCTCCAAAGTACTTTACAATGGGTGTTAAGTGTCATGCTCAAGGACACGTAGCCATGACGAGCTGGGGTTCAAACCGGGACCCTTCCAATTACAAGACGGCAACTCGGTCTCCTGAGCCACTATACTGTCACCCCAATTATTTTCAAACACGTCTCCATACTCATGAGACATGTAAGGAAGCAGAACTCGAACCGTGTTAGAGCCAGAGGACTGTGCGATGTGCACCATGGCGTCACTGCACAATCGATGACATTTTTGATGCAAGTTGTTGGCTTTCAGCCTTGGCTGAATGCAACTGTACAATACGCTTTAGACAGCTGAGACGTGGATCACCTGAAAGGAAGAACAGCTCATTATCAAGAACTACTTCTGCTGTTGCCAGTGTCCGTTCGGTGTTTTATTCACAAGATTAGCACAGGCAACACTGACTCCTTCACACAAAGTAAGTAGCACAATATATTCCAACAAAGCCAGCAGGATACCTTATTATACACTTCAGGAAAAAGACCATTTTAGAGAAGAATAACAGTTGTGCTCTACTAGAATACAATGTGAAATAGCATCTCCAGTCAAGGCTATGCTCCACTGCTGGTTCTGATGTTTGCCTCCAGAACCACACACAGCTCTGCTGGCATACCGTTGAACACCATGCAGTGCAGTCTGGCTGTCGGTGTCTTTCTCATTACTCATTATTCTCATTATTCTGCATACTTATCTCTACTGTTTTCCTGCACTGTCAGTGCAGATTCTTAAATAACTACAGTATACAGGAGTAGTATAGTATGTCTCCCGCAGCATTTCCCTCCCAGCTTCTCGCCTGTCCGTCTCCTAAACTCCCCCCGACCACCCACCAGCCCTTGTGCTTTCTAGATGATTTCTCAATGAAGAGAAAATAGAAAAGCTTTCATACATACAAACATAATGTTTGGAAGTCAACAACAATCTTTCAGGAACTCAGGAGACATTTAATAATAATAATAATACATTTTATTTATAAGGCGCCTTTCAGGGCACTCAAGGTCGCCATACACGGCGTACAGGATAAAAACATTTGAATGGGAGTATACCTCCTGCCTCAACCATGATGTTGTTTGCCCAGTGCTCTGTGTTTTTTTTTTTTTTGTGATCAAGTTTTTTATTTGATTTTTTGTTAAAAGTGCTCTGTGTTGACAGTAAAATCCTGAATATTTAGTCAATTTTGGGCGGGAACACCTTTCGGTGTTTTAAGCATTATGTTATACTATATACTAGATCTACAAGCTCATACCTACGAGTTTGTAGGTCTGCTATTTTTGAAAAATCGTGAAAATGTGGCGCAAATCTTTGAATATATTGTACCCTCGCAAATGAATGTCAAGACCACAGAGATCCTTCCTCATGCCCAGCCCGTTAGCTCCTCTCACCTGTCTCCTCTTGCTACCGGTAGTTAGTATCTCGCTCCATTCCCCACAGCCAATCAGAGCCAGCCCCTCCACACGTTACTCGTGCTCCTCATTAGTTCACTCCAATATACAGTATATACCCCTCTCTTCTACTCCATTTCAGCTGGCAGTACTGTTTCACTTTGAAGTTCTAACCTAGTTCTAGGTCTATAGTCTATGTTTTGTGTTTGTTTGTTTGTTTGTTTGTTGCTGAACTGACAACAGTTTTTGCCTTGTGCATGGACTTTTGCATGGACTTCATTAAAACGTATGACACCCGCACTTGAATCCAAGTAGGCCTATAGTACACCGATGACAAGTCAAGATTTCATAGTGGCCGTTCCCCCTTCTCTGTAATATGTCCTCTTACAACTGTACAGTAGTAAATAAAACAAATGCCTGAAACTTGTAAAAATGACACTAATTTGGTAATAAAGCGTCCTGAGCGCTGAGCGTAACTATTTTTATAGGACGGAGACCTCTGTTTAAGCCGCTCAGGGTGTTTAAACATCTAAATATCACACGTCACATGTGTGAGGACCCACTGAGCAAAACATCATACACAGTCAAGTCCTCTGTGTTCATTTAAGATTGTGGTGTGTGTGTGTGTGTGTGTGTGTGTGTGTGTGTGTGTGCACACAGAATCCTTAAGCCACTACATTTGTAAAGGAAAAAAATAATTAAATAAAAAATAACACAACAAATGGGTGCTGTTTTTCTGTGTTAGAAAGCCATTGGCAGATGCCTGTGTAGGAAGATAAAAGCACACTTCCTTTCAGTTGGGGTAATTGCTGCATAAGTGTCCCTTCCAGAGTGATGGGACTGTGCCTGGCTTTTACCATCAACACTAACAGACAGTAGTGCCTTTTTTTAAGTGCATTCTTTTTGAAAAGGGGTTTTCAGATGCTAGGCACCGATATGTAAGTCAGCAGTCAGTCTGAGGAAGAGGTTTGTGCTTTTCGTGCCTGGCATATGCCGAGAAGAAAAGAGTTACTGTTAGTTCCATGGTGGTAGAACTATACTTCTGCTGCCACTGCAGTGTAGCAGATCATTTCACTAATGAACACGGACGCTGTTGCACTCCAAAAACAGCAGATCTACAAGCTCACGAAGCAACCGTGCCGTACAACAATTTACAAGCCAGGCTTAACCACATGAACCTACAGCATCGCTATTCATGGGCATGTCTAAATAGGCAAATAAACTGTGAAAATACCAGCAGATCTACAAACGCATGCTATGCACACAGTATTGGTACATGGACAGGTGAATCACTTCCAAAGTTATGAACCTTTATTGATTTCACTTCTTAATCCAATGATGAACGGGGACTAGGGGCCTCATCTTGCGCCACCCTTATCCGGATTATCCCTAAACGTATTTGCCATCTTTTACTATTTTGAAAAAAAACCATTTTAAAATAGTTCAACTAGCCGATCTACATCGAGACATTGTGAGCTTGTAGATTCGGCTATTTGAACTATCTAAAAGGTTTTTTTAAATAGTAAAAAATGGCAAATAATTTAGGGATAAGGGTTGGCACAAGATATAGCCCGGCCTAGATGTATAGACAGGAAGGACAGGAGAAGGTTTTCCAAGCATTTAGACATGTATTGCAGTTGAACTGACAATTGTGAGTACTGGGTGTATATATGAATTAATCTTTCATTCATCGCACGCACGCATGCACGCACGCACACACACCCTGTGAGAGATGTGTTGAAGATTACGCAGCACTTATCCTTGCAGCTTTTCTCTGACACACTCTGATGTCTTTTGTCTGCCATATCTTCTAGTATTTGCGAGACATGCAGTGGCCTTTTCCAGTCCTTTATGTCTTTGATGTGTTAATATGATATCATGGAGTGTCTTCTTCCTAACCAACACCACAAATGCTTTCTTGGCAGGTCCAGATGTGTGTGTGCGTACGTGCGTGTCTGCGTGCGTGAGTGCGTTCAGCCCTAGACAAGCTGTCCTATTTGTCAGCCAAAAGCGTGCATCTGTTATCTCTGTACACGCAGACATACTTGATCGTGTATGTGTGTCGTACCACCCACATACACACACATTTATCACACACAGCTCATAGTTTTTGTTTTGTTTAGTTTAGTTTGTATTTCTTTCTCATTGGGAGCTAGAAGGAAGTTTTTCAACTGCCCGTCAAAACTAATTCATCACTACTGGCTTTAGTTATTTGCGGCGACATATGTTTTAAGAACAGAGGTAGAAAACAGGAAAATAGGGATCACAAATACAGTTCACAGACATGATGACATAATTCCAAACTAAAAAGAGCTTATAGGCCCTTCGTGGAATGCAGATCTCCGCCAGGAATGGTGGATTATCCAGGGCTGTGTAATTCTCCACTGCATATAGTATACAGTATAGTATCAGTTCTTTGCTTTTCCATGAAGCCAAAGTACCTGCAGGTAATTCACCTATGGCTAAGCCCCGGTCTCTCAGCCGGGCTCATTCATTCCAATGTAAATATCATGGATTTTACACATTAAATACTGGTTCATTTTTGGAACCAGACCTTCAAAATCTCTTCCAAATCTGTCAACATGGCCTGCCATATGCACTGGAAAAATATGGGCGTGACATTTCTTTTTTAAAACAATTTTTTAATCATTATAGGAAAACTAGTGGTGGAGAGGTTTGTCTACCCCATGCTTAGCTGTGATTGGACCATAGCAGTTTGGGGAGGGGCTTTGCTATAGGTCAATTGAGGCAGAAAGTGACATAACCAGGAATGATGTGGCATCGCGTCAACCTTCAAAGCATCAACATTGTATTGTGGGTAAAATCAGTTGTCAGCTTTTGTCATGGCAGGTCAAGATGTGTTGATTATAAGCTGCATTGGAAATATAGGCATAGATGCGTTGATAATGTTTTTTTAGATGATGTGTTATAATATTGGAATGTAAACTCTGCTTATGATAGTGGCATTGTTTGAGCGACAGAGAGGCAGAATAAATGCATTGGCATAGCAGCATTGCATGGCAGATATGATAGTACAGTATGTAACAATATTGCATCATTTTTCAAAAGCTTCAAACTCTAGCCTGTCTAGTCTATCTGTGTCCACGTATGTGGGGTGTGTTGTCATGTGGAGGACTTATTGTCACGTTATGTGAACTTTAAATTAAGGCGTGTCTGTTCCAAGTGCTGTAGTCTGTCCGTCTGTGTTGCAGGACTCGCGTCTGTGCCGCGGTGTCTGTCACTTTGTCTGTATGAGTGCTGATTTGAACAACATTGTTGTCATTGGAGGATTGGAAAAAATAGTGACATGTTTGTCCTAGCTACTGGCAGCGGGCACAAAAAGTTTGGTAGTCCTCGGTCCAGTGGTTTGTGAGATTAGCTCACAAACCACTGGACCACTGTGTGTACACACATAATTGTATGCTTGTGTGTGTGTGTGTGTGTGTGTGTGTGTGTGTGTGTGTGTTGGGAGGGGGGGTGACTTGAATCACAAGACCTATAATTCTATGAGCCGCTTCTGTCTGACACTCTGGTTGCAGCCTTTGCTCTGACACCTCCCTATGACTTATGGTTAAAGAGAGAGAGAGAGAGAGAGAGAGAGATAGGTGCATTCCATGGTGTTAGACCGATTAAAACATTGGCATCAGGATAATAGTGCCTGCCTCCTTCCCACTGTTCCTTGTCTCAGAATGCTCTCGTCTCCTCTCTGCAGTGTCTGGCACTATACCCAGAGAGAGAGAGAGACTAATACTACCCAGAGAGAGAGAGACTCTTCAAAGCAGTTTAACCACATGAACCCTACAGCGTACCTATTGTGGGTTGAACAATTGGCAAGAAGTTGTAGTTCGAACTACCAGCTCACATTGTGCCGTGTTGCGACGACAGTGGTTAGCCGGTGAAATTGCGCATGACCTCAAACAGTTCAGGACCGGCAACCTAAAAAGAAGTAAAACTATAATAAAAAACTAAACAAAGTTTGACCTCAGAAAAGCCTGCTGACCTTACCTTGTGACTTACCTTTCTGCTTCTTTCTGCCCACAGGTACCACAACCCCCCACCAACCTCCAGCCAATGGAAACATAGAGGAATATGATCGACGGACCCATCTCCCAATCCAAAGCCACAGTCCGTCTGGGGAGATAGAGCTAGAACACAGTCCAGACTGGGCTTGACTTCACCTACAGGAGTCATGAGGACTATCTTGTTAGGCCCATTATGGGCCTACATGTGCTTCATTTCCATGGATGCCATGTCCCTGATTGGCCCACGGACAGGTGTGGAGACGAGGGAGTTGTCCCTGATTGGCCCACGGACAGGTGTGGAGACGAGGGAGATAGATGATGACAAAGTGGAGCCAGCTGTCATCGGGGGATCCAAGCTACTGAAACGAGTGAGAAGAGGATGGATGTGGAACCAGTTCTTCCTCCAGGAAGAGTTCACTGGCACCGAGAACCAGTACATTGGCAAGGTAAGAGGCTCTGCTTGGAGTGAACCACTCGCCTTTTCTTTTGTCAAATAGGTTTTTATTGAACAGATTATAAAGTGTTATACAAGCCTTATGATATGAAATACATTTTTTACATCTTTTATAGAAAACAAAAAATTAAAGAAAAAATACAAGAGAAAGAAAACCCTCAACCCTCCCACCCATACTGCAGTGACACTGCATACCATAGAATAAAATAGAAAGATGATAAAAAGCTCATGGAAAACAAAATGGCATACAGTCAACCACATCAGTGGTATCCTGTCTATTAATTGTTTCTACTCAAGTAATGGACAAGGGGCAGCCAAACCTTATCAAATTGTCTCTCCCTGTTTCTCAGGAAATACCTTATTCTCTCAAGATGAAGTGTACTAGTCATTTAATTTAGCCAATGCTTAAATGGAGGAGCTTGT
This sequence comes from Protomyctophum bolini, assembly GCF_963924005.1. Classification (NCBI taxonomy): domain Eukaryota; kingdom Metazoa; phylum Chordata; class Actinopteri; order Myctophiformes; family Myctophidae; genus Protomyctophum; species Protomyctophum bolini. The sequence continues at coordinate 27,800,341 of NC_137873.1, read as the reverse complement.
AGATCTGTAAATGTTCCCTCCAGAATGGGCATGCTGGGGTTTGAGGGTTAAGCCTGATTCATACTGACGTACGATGCATGCACAGAAAATAGCAGATCTTCACATGAGATACCATCGATGGAGTTATGAATGAATCATGCCTCACACACTGCATATCCACTCCCTTTTTATCAACGTTATTGTTGGAGATAAGAGTCGCTCCTCTTCCAGCAGCATAGCTGTATTTGACAGTGTACTGTTAGTCATTTTCTTATCAATGTCCAAACATGCTACAAAGCCAGTAAGCCACCCTACTGAGCAAGCTCATTTTAAAATGGAGGTTCATCAAACAGTGCTATATGTGAACAGTGTGATATGCATTCCTCCTTTCTTTCTGTTCTTTTAATGAACGGGGTAAAAGGAAAATCAGTCAGCTTTTGTCCAAGGCACCCTGGTGGTGGCTCAGAGTCATCACCAACCTTAATAGTTAACCAACGCGCATGCATGCACGTTGCACTATAGCAATGACTGCAAAAAGCACCCAGCTTAAATGATGATCCAATTAAAGTGGACTTATGCTGAATTGCACTGCAGGATACACTAAGAAAACATGATTTCATTGATTCTTTTGGTTATTAAAAGACAGGATGGGAAAGGATAGGATAGGATAAGACTTCATAAATCCCCCAAGAGATTCATGGTGGCACAGCAGCACAGAATAATATGACTAAAATGTCTACGTGCATAGTAGACAAATATATAAAGTAAGCACATGATTAACCATAAAATAATGTATAGACAATGCACACTCACATGCACGCACAAGTACTCGCTCGCAAGTACACCGAGCCGCACACAAAAACACAATACAAACAGTACCCCAAAGCATACAGCGATACTATGACTGACTTTCAGCCACGTACACACACAATACACTCCCAAAGCAAATCCACTCGCCACCCCACACGCACGGCACACACGCACAGGTTTGTTTATCTGTTTGTTTATCAGTCCACGAAAGAGGGCAGAGGGTGCCGAGCAGTCCATAATATGGGTATATAGGGGGTGGGGCGGGGGTGGGGGGTGAGTGGTGGTCTCAGGCACAGTCTGATCAGGTGCAACTGGAGGTCCACGGACCACCCTCGTCCTTCGGACAGTTTATGTGCCACTGACCACGTCATGATCATAACCTCACCTCTATCCAAACTGACTCAAGATCGATGTCGCACGTCATCCTCAGTTTTCATTCCTGTGTATCGCCACTGTGCTGTCATAGACCCCCCCCCCCCCCCCCCCCCCCCCCCCAGAAATGCCAAAGAAAAATAATAATCTTATAGGAAATAAATAAATAAAACCACCGATGTAGAAGGTCTTCCCAAACTGTCAGCGGCAAGCGCAGCAAGCTGCAATTCTAAATTTATTCCACTGTGTGATGGTTGTACACTTCGCACTGTAAAGCCGTCTGAGAGTTTCGGGTTCGTCACACTTTTTATTGTGATTTTCCCCCAATGGGGTGTCATTGTCATACACAAACAGCGAAGGAGACTTCAAGCGGCGAGCGGATAGCAGAAGCCCTGCAAGCGTCAGCTAGCCCTTCCCTTCCCTCAGTGCTTGTGACAGCAGAAAACAAGTGATTGGATAAATGCTGAAATACAAGAAATTTGCATCAGCCGACAGCACATTTCACTGTACAGCTTCATCAGGACCGCTCAGTGTTGTGGAACATTTACATTTGACAAATGTATCCAAAAGGGTTGAGAGACGGGGGGTCCAGTGCTTTGCTGAAGGACATCTGGAGCACCAGTCTGAGTCTTATCATGTGATGACTAGTAGAAACTACACTCTAATCTCCATGAGATATCTATAACCGTGCTACAAGTTACAACAACTTGTTACCCATGTAGAGCACGGTGGTACCAAGACAGAGTACTATGCCATGAGCTAGACGGCTATACCTACTTGGCCATGCTAGATTTGAAGTTACTTTGTAGCATTGTATTGTTTTTCTTTGTATCTTCCCCCTGTTGTTTGTTGACGGTTCATCATGCCACTTACTCTTAATCTTTCAAGTGTTAAGTTTCTCTGGATAAGAGTGTCTGCTAAATGCTTAAATTGTAAATTGTTAGAGAGAGTACAGTGCGGAGAGACGGGAGAAGGCTGTGAAGAGGTTGAAGTGTGAAACGAGCTGTGGCTTTATAATGATATCGGGTTGCTGTAAGCAAACACATATCCATATTATGGATATGTGTTTGCTCACAGCAACCAGCTGAGCCGCCGTGCCATTGGCTGTGTCTCCAACCTGGAAAACAGATCATTAAACACGACTGCAACTCAGCTGACTTGTATGCAGTGCAGACTTCAAAACGCCCCCCACCCCCCCCCCCCCAAAAGGAAATGGGTGGTTGCTTACTAGTAAGCACCACGAGAAGATGATAATGAAGTGTGCGGCTTTTTACACCAGCCAGCACTGCAGTCAAGACAGTCATGAGGAGCATGGGGCTCTGGCGGCAGCGGCAGATGTGACACCTCAGTGAAGTTCACACAGGACGTATTAGTACGCCTGGCACAGCGCGTGTGATGTCATGTGTAATAAGGTGATAGTTTGCTGTTGCACTCGCTACCCATGCAGGCAGGCGCTCGGAGTGCTCGGAGCTGTTATGCTGCTTCATAGGACTCCTGGTTGTTATCAGTTATGAGAGAGAAACAGAGACGCCTTTGAGACAAACAAGAGTCCTTGACACGTGAGACAAACAGAGTCAGAGAGAGAGAAAACAAGGGCGAGCGCCGAGCGGGTGCCCCATCCTCCCTGCCGGGTTATTCAAGGTTTCCCAGATGCCTGTAAGTTGACTGCTTTGCTTTCGACCGCGGGGGTCCAGTGTTGCACTAGTGATATATATTGTGTTGGTGAGACAGACGCAGCGGGGAGAGAGGGATACAGAAGGACTCCAGAATAGCCCTATTCTGTATGTGAGGAAACCTTCTGTGAAAGTGACCCAAGGGCTTTTGTCATTTTGCTTTTGGTTAGATGTGCCATGACTTGAGGTGTTGTCGGTGAGCCAGCAGGTGTTTGCGAGCTCGGCAGGAGAGAAATTCCTGATGCAGGCGTTGCCTCACAGGCCCGCAGGATTTCTCAGTGGCAAGACACTCACATTGGATCACACTGCACACCGTTGGGCGCTGAAGGCAGCGGGGACCAGAAATGGAAAGAAGATGGGGAGAGAGAGAGAGAGAGAGAGAGAGAGAGAGAGAGAGAGAGAGCCAGAGGATAGATTGTGAGGGATGGAGAGAAAATGAGGGAGGAAGAAAGAAGAAACAAGGGCAGGGTGATAAACAAGTGAGAAAGTGAAGAGAGCTCAGGGAGGAATCTTTGAATCGGCAAGGAGGAGTGGAGAAAACAAGGGAGAAAGATAGAGGGAGAACAGTTAGATTACAAGAAAGACATGAAGACAGATGGAGCAAGATGAGGACAGGTTGAGAATTTAAACACGGGGGAAACAAGGGAGCAGTTAACAAAAGAAAGATGATTGAGAAGAGAGCAGAGAGGAAATGGAGGAGGGAGTGGCAGAAATGGAAAACTACAATGAGAGAAAAAGTGAAGGCATAATGCAAGACAGAGAAAGAGGCAGACCAAGAGAGGATGCAAAGATTTCAATTCACCAACCAAAGTCTGACAGTGTCCAACTATTCTTTAAGAAGAAGGTGTGAACTGTGAAGGAACATGTTGTTACTGTTGGGCAGTCCAAAACCATTACTTTTCCAAAATAAATGGCAGGGGAAAGTAGTTATTATTTCATCACAAGCTCTTGTTAATACTTTTCATTGGTTAAATGTTGACAAAACGTACACACAGACACAAACTGGCACCCTCATTTTGGGCATCTCTTCATAGGTGAAAACCTTCTGAATTCTTTGCACCAACACTGTCATACTTGTTAAGGAGAACAGGGCATACCAATAACTTCAAGATAGACCATAGACAGGAGAAGCTGTGTAAACATGCAGGATGTTGTACTGTTTTGAATGTATTAAAGGACATTGGGATTTATGTCAGAAACTACATAGCTCTCAATGCTTTGACAGTGTTGATGTGAGTCCAAGCAGCAGCAGCCTACTTGCAGCTTGTGACCTTAAGGAAAACAAACACCCCATTGACTGATGTTGAATATGGATGAATATAAACCTGGTGTCCAACTTTTGTCTTTTCTGTTTTCCTGAACTACTGCCTAAGGGCACTGGCACCATTGTTCTGTAGCCAGACAATCAGATATCTCTGCTTACTGATACATCTGGGGAAATACAAATCAGAACAGTGGCAAGAGCACGTGTCCGCTTACAAACCTACGGCCAGCGCTTGAAAAACAAATCAAATCACCGTCCCAAAATGAAGGACTGCACTAAAATGTTAATTTGCATTGTTTCCTTAAGGCAAGTTTTTTTAAATTATATAACCAGACATATCAGAGATATCAGTAGTGAACATCTGGACGTCTGGCTATGTGAGACTAGCATTGTTCAGCCAGGGCTGATCTCTGTTCAGAAAAGCATGGCAAAAATGTAATGTCAGCACTCGGCAAAGCTAAAAAGTGACCAACACCTCTGTGTCCGGGCAAGGAAGGGGGGCCTCAATAATGCAAGTCAGGGGAGCAGCTGCAGTAGGTATTATTTATTATTGATTATACTAACCGTAGGCAGGTGTTGTTTCTGTAGGAGACAAAGATTCCACCTCCATTCACTCCTGTTATAACCACAATCTTTAGCTGCGTTTGTTACGCTCCCTAGTCTAGGGTTAGGGGAAGCAACATAAAATGCAAAAAGACAATTGCAATAAAACTGAATGTGTATTTTTTTACAGCCAAAATCAGGAAAATATATACAAAATATGCAATAAACCTAAACAAAACGCAAACTACAAGCCTACGATAAACACAAATCAAATACAGAACTAAAAACGTATCCCAAATAAAGAACTGTCCTTAATTGCAGACTGAGGCAGGTTACTGAAGAGTCTCCTCTCCTCTGAAGGATGGTCGAAACAAAGCTATTTGAGGCAGGTGTTCTAGAGCATTGGTTCCCCACCTTTTTATACTGAAGTACCACCTCAGAAAATATATAATAACTGATGTTAAAATACAGGAGCGTAATACCTGTCCTTTTTGTTCTATTCCTAAGCCAATAATGCTGCTGCTCTGGCAAAACTGTCTAATCACTAATCAGCACAACTGATGATATTTCTAATGTAATCCGTTCTCAAATCTTCTATTAACGGCTGGATAGCCTATTTCAACCAATTGCTTGGTCAGAAGAACTACCTGTAGTAATTTCATTCCACTTTTGTCTTTTCATTTTTTTTTGTGCCAACTCCTCTGAGTACCACCAGTGGTTGGGAACCTCTGTTCTAGAGCATTTCCCCTCCCTGTCATTTAGTGGAGCAGCACTAGCAGCAGCAATATTGTTTTTCAGGAAAAGCCACGCAATCTAAAATATTTATCATTGAATGTACCATTTATTCCTGCTCTTCATGTTTTCCTGCCTCACAACTGAACTGGTGTGTTTTGCGTTCATGCTGCCTCCTGTATAGCATTATTGTCCCGAAGCATCGTATTATTATAGCCTACAAAATGTGACCCAGTTTTTGCTGCCCGGCAAACAAAATGTGTTTCTATTGGCCTACTTAATAACCAAACAGCAGAGTTCAACAAATGTGAACTCTGACCATTATTCTGACCTGCTTAATTAGTCATTTGGTGTTCTTTATGTGTATGTTTAGTGCGAGTGACCGCGTGCCTTAATTGTTAATGGAGCGAGAGCAATTAAAAAGCAAGAGAGGAAAGTAATTACCCGTACGTCAGTTCCTTCTTCTTCCTTGAACCTCACTTTGAAACATGAAGAGTGGAAAGCTATTGATGTATTTGTATGGTCTCAAAATGCCTTCTCTGATAGCATAACATTTTTAAATATGCTCATTCAAACATGGCTCCCCTCTTCCATGATGCATTCTGCCAATATGAAAATAATAATAATAGGAAATATGTTTACAGTTTACTTAAAAATACAACATAAAGATTCCTTTTAGAATTTATGAAAGCCATAGCAGCGTAAAGAAAGTGGGGACGGGGACTTCCCACGGGGAACTGTCCCCATTCCTTACTGCGGCGGTGAGCAGGCCCGGGAGATGGCCCTGTGGAACTCCTCGGAGAGAGAGGAGGAGGGGGAGGAGGTGTTTGGGGAAGTGGACTGTAGGGAGGCGAGGATGAGAGGATGAGGAGGGGGATACAAGGGAGGAGGTGTTTGGGGAAGGGGACTGTAGGGAGATGAGTCTGAGAGGATGAGGAGGGGGATACAAGGGAGGAGGTGTTCTGTAGGGAGATGAGTCTGAGAGGATGAGGCGGCCTTGAGCAAACTGACGCAATGGAGCCGCAAACGAGAGAGAGGCAGTGAAATCAGGACAAAAAAACCCTCTCCAATTGTGATTAGTTTGAATAATAGCCTGGCCCTTGATGTTAACATCTGTTATGGATAATTAAAGCTAAATGCAAACTGCAAATCGATATTAATCACAGTTTAATTTCAGGTCCCATTAAAACCGAGAAAGCGTCCGTGTCTTTGCGGTATAGCTATTCAAAAATAACACAACAACAGATATATCACTTTGTGCCATGCTGAAAGCATGCATTGTACACATCATGTGCTATTTTTTAAAGGTTTTTAAAAAATCGTGAAAGTGTGCGAACTACTGGTCTCGTAGAATCGGCCTCGTCTTAATGGTTAAACTGTGAACTTCGAGGTTTCATGGATTCCGTCTCCTAATACTACTTACTTACTACTGCTAGAATTGTAAATGTGGGGTTCTGTGACGCTGTGGAACAGTGGAAATGTCTGAGCATCCCTGTCGCTCAGCCTGTGAGCAGAGCACTCTTACCGCATAATTCTTACACATATTCTGCATGGCCAATCACAATTTGCGTCCTCACTTTTGTCTTCACTGTTGTCCTCAAAGCTGGACATACAGCTGTTACAGTAATGCAATGCCTCTTTTTGTCTAGATATATAGTTTAGTTTCAGGATTTATCGAAAACCCAATTCTACCATAACTCATGGGAACCCATGGGGGCTGTAACTTCTGCAGGGCTGGCCTACAAAAAGACATGTTCCCAGCAGTGCTCTGTGCCAGTGATGTTCATGTCAGGACTCATGGAGTGACCTGTCTCAGCCCTGACTGTCCCATGAACCTGCAGACATCCCAAATAGCGCTTAATCACCAAGTAGTTCCTCTGCAAACGTATGTTCCCCAAAGGTACAGGAGGCTTTGCACTCCCACTTTGGCACAGTTACATGAAAAAGAAGACATGTAACCACGGTTAAGGAAGCGAGCAAAGTGTAATTTATTAATTTTTTAAAGACACAGGCGATGTGTCTGAGCGTTTGGAGCAGAGCGTGGAGCTGCTGGTGGATTCTGTGCCCCTCCAGACTGTCGAGGAAGCACAGCGCTGTGTGATTCACCTTGTCACAGGGAGCCTAATAATGCCAGCAGCCCTGACATGCTCACCGGCTGCTAACGAGATTCACACTGTCACACCACTACTCCAACCCCCAAGGATGTACCCTGCTCCCCATATACCCCTGGGAGAGACAGACGCAGAGACAGAGAGACAGAGAGAGGGGGGAGAAATGAGAAGAAAAGAAAAGAGAAGAGCGAAGTGGGAGAAGAAGAAAAAGGGGGCGAGGGATGGAGGGACAGGGACATGGAGAGCCAGAGAATGGGAGGTGGGGAGGGAGGGAGGGGGAGAGACTGAGAGCGAGGGACAAGCAAAAATGGAAAAGCAGAAATAGCAGGGAGGGAAAAGGGGCAGCTGCTCAGAGAAATGGGAAAGATTGATGCAGGATTTGTTTTGTTTGTGTGTGGGTGTGAGTCTGTATATGTGTATTTGTGCAGGCAAGTAAATACATCGCATTTGTGAGGTATTTTCATCGTATTCATGCATACTTCATGCTTTCCACAGCTAGGGTTCTGAAAAATAACATTAACGACAATTCTATTAAACATTTGAGTGCGTGTGCGGCGAGAGAGCGAGCACGCACGCACACATGCACACACACACACACACACACACACACACACACACACACACACACACACACACACACACACACACACACACAACTGACAACCTCTATGCCTTCCATCCATCCTCATATCCCCCCCTCTCTCTCTGCTGAAAGGTGTGAGGGCTAATGCATGTTTCATGGGGTTTCATGATGAGTGCAGTAAGTAAGTGCAGGCCTGGAGGTATGAGGCAGGGATGAGAGCTGAACGCAGCGTACCGCAGGCACTATGCCACTTCAGGTGGAGAAAGACTGAAAGAAAGGGAAAGAGAAATGACAGGGGGAGAGACAGACAGCAGTGAGCGAAATGGGGTGGGGGGGGGGGTCGGTGGAAGCAAATCGTGGGGAAGTAAAGGCTGGAAAGAGGGAGAGGGAGGGAGGGAGGGAATGAAAGAGCAATAGAGCGGCAGGGTGGGTTATTGCTGCAGGGAGTGTCAGGTTTTATGAGATGGAGAGGAGGGAGAGAGAGAGAGAGAGAGAGAGAGAGAGAGAGACGGCAGGTGTGTGCTGCAGGTATTATGGTAAAGCGAGGTGATCTCTGCCGACAGCTCCAAGAAGCTCCCATCTACAGATGTTAAATCCTCCTGGCAGAGCAGCCCTACTCTGGCCCGTCTCCTCTCTCATTCCTCGCTAGCTCCGGCTTCTTCCGGAGCTCCTACAGCCCCCCCCTCCCCCCACCCCTCCGGCCACCAGCTATTCACATATGGCTTTGGTTGTTGTTTCTGCCGCTGCTACTGCTACTGCTGCTGCTGTTGTCGTTATTTGAACTTCCATGTCGAGGAGAGTCTTTCATTAATACACTTCCTCTATAGCTTTTTTCCTTGTGTTTCTTTATGCACCTTTCCTGCAACGTCCTAAACTTGCTGCTCTTTGCCCTTGTGTTCTCTCTCTCTCTGTGTGTGTGTTTGTGTTTTTCACCACCCGCCTCTTCTCCCGTTTTCTCCACTTTTTCTGTCGTTCTGCTTTCTCCTCCCACCGTCTGTCCGTTCGTATCTCACACCGAGCTGCCTGTGGTGCGTTGTGAGCTCTGAATTTGCTGCTACAAAAGGTAGTGCTTTGCCAAAGTAGTAGCGGAGGGTGTGTGGTGGAAGAACAAGTGCAGGTCTATTCGCATATAGCTGGTATTCTCTAACCAGCAGGCGAGGAACGCTCAGATTGATTGCCTGGATTCAAACACTGAAGCACCAGAAGACATATAGATGTATATATTTAACTAGGGAAACCAGACGGACGGACGGACGGACGGACGGACGGACGGACGGACAGATAGATAGATAGATAGACAGACTAGTAACTCCTCAAAAGATAAAACCTGTGAGAGCTGCGGAATGTAATTTTCCAAATATTTGTTGTCATCCTTCTAAAGGATACACGTGACAAGCATGACAATTTGCATTCTGCGTGGGAAAGAGAGATCTGATTTCTCTGTATTTCCTGGGGTTGCATCTTAATGCCGGGTGTGAAGGAGGGTCTCTGTCTAACAGACAGCTGCATTCATGTAACGCCGCCATCGCCTCTTGGCGTAAACGGCTTAAATCAAAACAACAAGAGTTTTTACCACTTGAGGATCCGTTTTCAAGTGGTGGATCAGATAACACAGTGTTTACTCATTCAGCCTTGTAAAGCTGGTGAGCGGAGAAGGTTATTTGGCTGATGTTCAAGCCCGACCTGACGACAAGTGCTGAATACCAAGCAACCTGCCAGTGGCCAGTAGCCAAATGGCTACCCTGGTTACACGAGGGGTTAAACGCTTGCAAATCATTCTTGTCAAGTCTGTTATGTTTTCGGAGCGACGGCTTGACAGTTGGTGACCCACACATTATACCCGCGGGGCTGCAATGTCAGGATGTTGCTGACTCTGCGTGCCTGTGTGTGGATGCGCGTGCGTGTGTGTGGATTGTTCTGAATCAACAAAATCATTGACCCAAATGTGGATATTTTTACACTCCAGGCAAAACAAAATTGAAGGAGAAAATCCTTTCGGTCTTTTCACAAATTGGTGTCTGGATTATGTTTGTTCTCAATTATCCCTGCGTACTGTGGCTAATGCACATGCTTCTGTTTCCTCTCTGCAGCTTCAGTCGGACAAGGACAGGCTTGACGGAACGGTGAAGTACGTCCTCTCCGGCGAGGGTGCCGGTGGCATATTCGTCATCGACGAGAACAATGGTGACCTGCACGCCACACGCCGCCTGGACCGCGAGGAGAAGGCCTCTTACATCCTCAAGGCCACCGTGGTTGACAGGAGGACAGGCTCCAAGCTGGAGCCAGAGACAGACTTCATCATCAAGCTGCATGACATTAATGACAACGAGCCCCAGTTCACCAAGGAGGTTTACACTGGGAGCGTGCCGGAGAGGTCAGACATTGGTATGTATTTTGAATTCAATTCTATAGTTGTATAATTGCACCGACATGATGACTGTAAAGCAGGAAAGAAACCTGCAGTAGAATAGTACAAAAAGACTTACACGACAACAGACAAGACAATCACCTCCTTCTCTCCTCCCCCAATTTCTTTACACTGAGACTTTAATGCTTCCCATAATCAAGCCCGAGAACACAATTCAAAACCGAATTGAACATGACAGCCGCGTCCATTGAGTTCAGTGGAGAATTGGCGCCATGTTATTGTCGGTTCCTCAAGCTACAGTATATAGACAATTAATTGCCACTAAGAATCACAATATTTGTAAACCATGCCCCATGCTCATGTAAACAAGAGGGTTTTACTTTTCCAATCTGTATATGGTCTCACACACCTACGTCTCTGTGTCATACATATTTAGGCACGTCAGTGATGCAGGTGACAGCCACAGATGCTGATGACAGCATGTATGGGAACAGTGCCAAGCTGGTCTACAGCATCAGCCAGGGACACCCCTACTTCTCCGTGGACCCAAACACAGGTATGTGCAGTATATGTTATATGTTCTGCTGAGAGGGTGTTCCAGAGGCCACTCAGCGACCCCCATTTCAAACCTCACTATATCAGTGGTTCTCAATAATTCATGTCTAGGACCCCAAAAATGATATGTAATTGGCCGCCGACCCCATCTGAAACTCTGACTGAAATTTAAGGCACATTTTCATGATAAAAAAAAAATAGCAGACTTAAAAAGTTCATAGCGATGTGAGCTTGGTAGATCTGCTATTTTTCAATAGCTAAAGTATAACATAATGCTTAAAACACCAAAAGAGGTTCCCGCCCAAAATGGGTTAAAGCACGTACTACATAATTGTGATGTATTGTATGTCCCAGGTTTATGCAGTAAAGGTTTAGTACTTCAAGTGGCTTTAAAGACTTTTATAAAGAATAACAGTGTGGAATGCTCTTTAGTTGAGTAAGGTCAAGTCCGCTAAAGAAGCAGTGTGTGATTAAAACATTGCTGATGCCGAAAAAAGGATTCCTGTGAGAAGCTAGGCTTCTCTGATCTTTGATGTCAAAAACTTGGTATTCCGAACAAGATGGAGAATGAGAGTTTAGGCAATACCAGATTGCTGGGATTTAGTGAAAGCCTTAATGAAAGCAATGAAAACTAAATACACCCGGTCCAGTACGTCTCTCACCCCCTCAGCCTTGCAAAAACACAATTACAGTATATCCCCACTCCGGCACAAAGGAAAAAGGCTGTTGTAATATCTCCTAACCTGAAATGGAAAACATTCAGTCTAAACCCCCACTAAACCTAACCTGGGATTTATACAGTGTGTTTTATTATAGTGGGGGTGGGGTGGGGGACAGCTATCCATTTGGATAATCAGGACAGTAATCTCTCTCTCTGTTCATCTGTTTTGTTAAGAACGTATGAAAAAAAGTCAGTGCCACAGAAAAGGCCCTGCTGGGACCATGGGCAGATTATGACCGGGCTCTGGATTAACAAGCAATGATAGGCCTTGATCTCTGGGATTTGACACAGAGTGGGCTGTTGTTCTCAGTGGAAAAGCTGAGGGGGGCGAAGTGATACAAATTCATGACAGCAACGGGATCCGGGGACAGAAGTGGAGAGAGAGGGAGAGAGAGAGGAGAGGATGAGCATTACAGACAGTCAGAGACATTACATAGAAAGGGTATTGCATAGGGGAACAGAGGTAGAAACAAAGCGTGGGATCATAAGAAAGAGAGTGTAGTATGTCAGGAGAACAGGGGTGGGCTTTGTTGAAGGATTAAACTATACGGAACAGCAAAACAGCAAAAAAGAGAGAGAGTAGGAGAGGAAGGGATAGAGGGACAGCAGTCATAAACAGAGAACTAAGAGGCTTTGAGGGCTTGTCTTTTATGCCAGAGGGTTTTTCCTCCAGTCTAAATGATGCAACTATCATCAATTTCATTGCCAGAGGTACCGCGTTGCACCTTTTCAGTTATCACCACAAGTAACATGTAACTCGCAACTTAGTCTCACGCTAAACCCGTCAGAATCCGGCATCCGCCCATGCCAGGAATATGTCAATATTTTAAGTCAAAATGCTATGTTGATGTCCGCGGGCGATGTCTCAGGGCAAACCCATCCAACTGTGACGTTGATCCAAAGCCAGAAATACATACGTCGATATTTGATGATCTTTTGTCTGGAATGCTTACATGTATTTGCCTCATATCAGACCGAAGCGTCAATGCGTTACACTCCATTTTCCATCTTATGTTGGTCATAGCCTCCACTCTAAACGATTTCTGTGAGGTTGGGAGACTAAACTTCCTTCACTAGAGTAGAGAACAACGAATCCACCTGAATCCATTTTCCTTTTAAGTCAACACTGATGAGTAGCCATGCCAAGACCCAACGCCTTTTAAATAAAGCAGAGTAGCAGATAGCTGTTCTTATTTTAGAACATGTGTAATTAGTACTTTTAATGGATTTATAACAGTCTTGACAGCAACATCTATAGGCCTTTCTATTACTGTCAACATCTAATGCTCGTACTTCCATGAAAACTGTCTGTTTTAAATTTAAAAGCAAAATGACTTGTCACTGGCTTTCTTTTCCAACCTGTTCAAATGTAGCTACTTTAATTATTGATAGGCTATTACGATTATTTTCAGCTGGCAACACGCAGCCTTAATCTTGTTTCTAAAACTACACAACTGTGACAACTCACATGTGGGCAGGGCACATATTTATCAGTAAAACTGCCCTTAGTTTAGAATATTACAGGGCCTGGACAGGCAGATAGCGTCAATGTGGATAATAGTGTTGCTTTTACAAGAGGAGAAATGTGCAGGAAAGGGCTGCCAGTCCATAGTGCTTTCAACACTACCATCTATTAACTAAACAGGTTGCTTGCGCTAGCACATGGCCTTAAGGTGAAAAACATTTCAGGTCTTGAACTGCAGCGGTCTTGTGGTGTGACAGGCGGGTGCTAAAAGCATGAGGTCACTTTATCTATTATCTATTATTATAAAAAATGAAAAGTGTTAAAAAGTGTCCAGGATATTTTTTTAAAGGGCTGAAACCACCATTGTGCATGAGGTTAAGATGTTCACTTGGCTCCAGCATACAGATGAAAAATGGTCTAACCATTAACTCATTCGTCAGGAAGACTCAAGCCCAGTAAGATGTTTTTTCTTTTTCTTTTCCTTTTTTGCAAGCCTACTGACTTGCACTTACAAGGAACCAGTGTGTGATTGTGAGGCTCCAGTGATTTCCAGTAAAAAAAACTGCTGGTCTAAACTATTTCCGTAACTATATTCTTTTCAGCACTTCCCCGGCCAGCCTAACTGTATGCCGACTGTAACCTAAAATGGCAATTTCAACATTATAATGTAGGCCTACATTCAAATGACGCTAAATCCCAAAGGCTAAATCCCAAAGGCAAGACACTTACATTTTTGCAAAAAAAGGAGAAAGAGAAGGAGAACACCTTTTCCCT